>NC_048224.1:81650089-81777583 GCF_002007445.2 Ailuropoda melanoleuca | reverse complement strand
CTGCTGTCTCAAGCGTGCGGGTCCGCGGTCTGTCCGCTCCCCCTTGTAGGTGGCTACCGCTTCCCGGCGCCCTGACACGGCGGCTCCCTCCCCCTTCTGTTTAGCTTCCGATATCTGTGCGCGGTTTCACGGCTCCCCGCTTCGTACCTCGATACTCAGCGCTGGAGATGTTCATTTGTAGAGATCCAGATGTATCTTCCTGCGTCTCAGGCTGATTCCGTGGATATTCCTGCTTCTGGTACCTATCCAGCTCAACTCAGGGGACCGGCTGAAAAAGGTGTCCCCTACTCCTCCGCCATCTTAACCTCCCCTCTAAATAGGTATCTTAAAATGACAACTGAACCCTCCACAGTCTATCTCTATGACTACAACTGATATAAATAATAGCTGTTATTTACTGAGTGCCTACTTTGTTCCATGTACTCTCAACATTTTATATACATTAACCCATTGATCAAATAGGTACTATTATTTCCTTGGAGGAATAACCCAAGGCTCAGAGAGGTTAAGTAATTTACGTTAAGATCCTGCAGTGATTTCATGGTCTAGGAACAAGTTGCACTAAGGAATTGCAGTAAAAATGTACTAGTTCAGACTAATGGGGGCAAAGCAACCTGAGTTTGTGAGACACATGCTTTAACAAACTACATTTAAAGCTAAAGGGTTTACCACCTTCTCAGACACTGAGTAACTTAAACTATGTAAGTAAAGAGACCACTTGCCTCCTAGGGGGTCTTGGAAGACCTACAGATGAGCATTATTTATAATTACAATGTCAGTTATTTATAGTTGAAGAAATACTTCTAGATTATTTTAAAAGAACTTTAAGAAACAATTTGTCTTAAGCTATTTAAATTATACTTCTTTACATCCTTGATTTACTTAGCAAACTTCAGGCCAGTCCCTATCCAACCAAATTAATGGGAGTGTGGACTAATGCAGTTTAATGCAGAGGATTTGTAGCTATCCTTGTTTGGTTTTCTTATTTAAAATACATGTCTTGTTGACTGGGACTGACTGTTTGGATATCTGTGAGATTCATTCTTTGTAATGATAATACAGTCAAAGCCGCTAAGGAATTGGATTTAGTTCTGAGAACCTGAAATTTTCCTTTGAAGTGACCCTTTAAAAATATTAGCAAGTATCAGCCTTCATATCCAACTTGTATGCCTCACTGAGTTTTCATGAGATTAGAAGCTATTACTAGTTCTTTGTCTGGAAGTGGAAATGAAAAGCACAGAGTTGCAGTGAGCTGAGAGAACACTTCTGTTTCATGTCCCCATGCCTGCTTTGGCCCAAATGACTCAGCTTCAGTACTACAGCTGTTTCAGCCTTCTGGGGGTTTGTTTGCCAGCTCTATTGGAGACTAAAGCTTGTATAAGTAATATAAAACCTCAGCATTTACAACATAAAGGCACCACAAGATCTCTCAGACATTAAGATTTGGTAGGATTTTATTTGGAGGAATTTTATTTTAAAATGTAATATCCTTTTCCTTTCTTTGGCAAATAGAATCAGGGAGAACTTGGATGGAACTCTGCTGCTTATGAAAAGTCTCACCCTGTTCATATAAGCAAGTCTGTCACCCTTGATTGGAAAGTAATAATTCATAAAGCTTAATGTTATTATCATCCCTCTGCCTGGAGTGATAGATATTCTTGAGGTCTTTTAAATAAAAAGTTTAAAATTGAATTTGCAACTCAAAAGATTGGTGGGTTCAAATGTTATTTTCCTGCTGAGTAACTGTGAAAACAATTCTAAAGTAGCTAGTACTGTGTTAGGAATGGCAGTTTTATTAAATGTCTTGATGGAGTGCAATGAAAACACGCTTTCGGTGTCTTTCTGCAGACTTTCCCTCTACAAAAATAATAGTTTTCTTATAGACGTTAGTGTTCGCCGTTGCTCTATTTATTTGGTTATTCTCCCAGTTCAGGTTTTCTGCAAAGTTTTTCAATAAGATGAGATTTGTTTTTATTAGTAGCTGACCAATAAGATTCTCCTGTGGAAACTGATTGTCTGGCACTACTCAGAGATTACTGATTTGCATTTCATCATATCATTTGTAGAATAGTCTTAAACCATCCATTTGGTCCAAAAATAGTGACACTGTATGTTATGTTCTTGTGGCGATGTGCCTTCCAGCATCACAGATCTTCAATGAAGTCCTTGACGGGAGAGAACCGTCCACATGCGAGACGGCTCCTCTCACCCAATAGAAAACCAGCAAGTTCATTTAAAAAAGGTATCTTTCAATTATGAAAACTGGCAGGCATCAAAGGACACTTGGCAGTTGAACTTTACAAAAACATTTGCACTGGCGGCTAAAGAAGACCTTCTCTTTTGCTGGTTTCATGAAAAAATGAAACATTTTGCAGTTTCACCTCAATTTTCTCTCTCCTTTTTTTCCACAAAAACAAAAGGTGATTTTTCAAGGTCCCTGTATCAGCATTATTTGACATCCTTATATGGGTTTGACCCAATAACTGACCAAATCCCTCAGGATGAAAATTGAAAATTTGTTGTGGTTTCTACCCCTCACTCACAGTCCTGTCTCCTAGTCAATGGCAAATTGTCTCTTTTCCCGGTTTCTTTATTTTCCCCTATGGGCAAAATACTGCTGCTATAAAAATAAAAACAGTGAAATTCCAGTCTTGACTAAAGTTGGGAATTCTTGTACACATGAAAAAAATCTTTGTTTCTCTTTGGGAAAATGGCAAAGTGAAAATTGACAGCTTAGCTCTTCTCACATTGACACTTACATTAGCTGCAGGAATTGGATTTTTAAGAGATCTTAAACACAATTTGAGGGAAAACAATGGTGTCACATCTAAATGTGATTTATGTTTATCTCTATACCGTATGTCCTGTGTGAAGATATTTATTAACAAGACCGGGAGCATCCCTTTCTTTCTGGGCAAGGATGTAACTTTGTCATTGAGAGTAGTGTTCCTCCAATCAAGATGTTGTCCATTCTTGCTTAGGTAATCAGAGATAGTAGAGGGTAAGGAAGCTTCAGGCTGCCAATGGGCTGGCCTAATTAGTGCATCCTCGAGTTTTCTGGCAGGACATGGACAAAGCCCTTATGCCAGCAGACCTTGGGTACCCTGTGCCTTAAAAGATTTGTCTAAGATATAAAATAACTCTGGATAATTTTAAACATATCATTCAACACACCAGTGGTTTAATCCCACTATACTAATTTATAAATTATAATATATAATTTGTGTGTACATGTATGTTGTCTTCTTCTTCAGGTTTTATAATTAACAGAATAAAATATTTGCTTTAAAATTAATATACCTTCCCATCCTCTTCTCACCTTCTGTTCAGAATCTCTGACTCTGTTTCCATCTTCATTTTTGCCTCAGCTCAAATTTCTTTGTTCTGTTCTCCAACCTTTTGGCCAAGGATTTGCCTACTCTTCCTTTAATTAACCATCCTCCAAACCAAGATTCTTGCACAGCCAAGAAATTTGTTAATTTTGCCCTTCAGTGAGGACCTGTGGTTACAGAGCCAGAGTAACATTTCCCAAAATATTCCATGACATGTAGGTCCTTGAATATGTGAGCAAAGGGTATGTAGTGATGAAACATTGCATATCATATCCCCCTCTCAGAGGCTCACACTCTGTGTTAGCATGTTAATGATCCTCAAAAATCCTATAATCTTATTTAATGTAATGTTTTTCAAATTTATTTGGCTACAGTGCATTTTGTTTTCATACAACAGACATGAACACGTCTCAGAAATGGTGTTCCAGGGAACTGTCCTGGGGAAAAGGTGCTCTGGGATATACCTGGGGTCTTTGAGATACCAATATCCTTTTCCCGTGTCTTGAAGCAAATGTCCATTTGGCTCCAGATGTGAAGGGAAAGCCAACTTCCATCAACCAAGGGTGGGCTCTGTGGACTTGTCCTGGATTAGATGAGAGGTATAATAAAATCCACTGATCCAACGGGCTCTATTTATCTATGGCAGTTTCCCACTTGGCTTCTTGGAAAATGTGTTTGGAATTCACGTGGATAGATCTGACTCATATTCCATAGATCAGCAGTAGCATGGGGTCATAAACCCACAGACCCAACGGATTTGCCAAGCAATGGTCTGATCGTGGACTATGCAAACGCTTTTAAGATGTGTGCCTAAGATCAAAGAACATAGAATCTCTGAGAACCTCCCAAACAGCCCAACCTTCCTGGTTCCTGAGTCTAGGAAGGGTAGTCATTGGCCTGCCTAGAGTCAGGTGTCTCCCTCTAGACTAGTTAGCACTGCCTAGGGCACAGGTCACCTAGACAGTAGTCAAATTAGCTAACATTTATGCAGCATTTGCTTTACATTAGGCATTGCTCTACGTACTCTGCACATGTTAATTCCTTTAAACCTCACAATAACTTTCTGTGAAATCCTGAGGCATGGGGATTAAAAATGCACCCAAAATCATGTGGCTCATAAATGGCAGTGTGGAGTTTTGAATCCAGGCAGGCTGGCCCCAGATACCTTTTTTCTCAGACCGTTGTGTTCACAAGTGGAAAGAGAGCAAACTTGGAGTCAGGTAAATTTGGGTTTGAACCTAGGCTCCTTCCTGACTTTAGACAAGTCTCTTAATCTCTCTCAACTTGTGTTTCCTCCCTGGAAAATCATGATATGAATACCTAGTGTCAGAATCATGTCATATGCTTGCCAGTCCATTAATATACCCCTCGCTCCCAACTCAGTGACCTTCTCACCAATCTGTTTTGGGAGAATCATGACTGTAGGTGGGCATCTGATTCCTTTGAAGAATGGGATTATATTCTGCCTCTTGGTAAACCATGCTGAGTTTAGTTTTTCTTTCTTGAATTGTTTTCTTATTAAAAAGGTTTTGTTTTGTTTTCATTTTCTCTTTTTTTTTATATTGTTGAATTTCATTTTATTCATGAAATACTGTAATTATATAGAGATTGAGAATAGGTCAGTGGTTACCTGGGGCTCTACTACCCTGAAGGGTAGCTCAGGGAGTATTATGATGATATACAGTTAAGTATCTTGATTGTGGTGGTTTGCTTGTTTTTAAGTAAGCTCCATGAGCAGTGTAGAGCCCAACATGGGGCTTCAGCTCCTGACCCTGAGATCAAGACCTGAGCTGAGATCAAGAGTCAGCCACTTAACCCACTGAGCCACTCAGGCGCTCCAAAAAGTTTTTTTCTTATAACAAAAGTAATACACACTCATTTTAGAAAAGAAAGGGAAGCAAAAGTAAGAAAAGTGATTTTAAAATCATCAATAATTCTAGAAGATAATTGCTGTTAACCTTTTGGTGTTAATATTCTTTCTAATGCTTTTTTACTTTATATTTTCTAAATAATGCCTTTATGCTATATATTTTTTACTCTATATGTTCTGCCTCCATTTGGTAATATTAAAAAATGCAGTTTTTTAAAAATTGCTTCTTTTCACTTGCTATATCTTGAACAATGCTTACGCACTGAATATTCTTCTACAACTGTATTTTCTTTATTGATTCTATGATGAGGTCTTAACCAAGTCTGTATTTTTGAATAGTTAGGTTGTTTCCGTTTTGTTTTTCCTGATTGGTGTTAAATAATGTTGCAATGAATATCTGCAAAATATATTTTTGATTCATGATTAACAGAAACATTCTTGATGGCAACATTTTAGATCCCTAGGGAGCAGTTGCATTGGATTACAAAGAGAAGAATATGGCTTGTTCAATTTATTTTTACCATACCAGTGCCCAGAAATATAATTACGTGATAGCTAAATAAATATCTATCAAAAAAGACGAATAGAGGGGCGCCTGGGTGGCACAGTGGTTAAGCGTCTGCCTTCGGCTCAGGGCGTGATCCCGGCCTTATGGGATCGAGCCCCACATCAGGCTCTTCTGCTGTGAGCCTGCTTCTTCCTCTCCCACTCCCCCTGCTTGTGTTCGCTCTCTCGCTGGCTGTCTCTATCTCTGTCCAATGAATAAATAAAATCTTAAAAAAAAAAAAAAACAAATAGAATCTAAAGCAGTTGCCTCTTTTCCAGGTAAGTTCATGCCAGTAATCTAGCAAGTAGGATCCGTGAGAGTGCCCAGATCTCACCTGGCAGATGACCAGTATGGAGGCTCATATGGCTCTAGTTCTCATTAGTTGGGTGTAAGTCATGACCAAGAGGCCTTTCCATTATTCTAGAACCAGCAGGATACAGTTGGAAAGGTGATAAGCTTAGCTTTTCAAAGTACTCTGCCCAACCCTTATCAGAGCTTTGTTATTTCTTTTGGAAATGAATGATTTTGCTGATCACAGGTGATGGGGTTTCAGCTGATTTGCAGAGAAATCATCTAATTTTGCTAGTAATTATTTTTTCCTGGAGATTCAAATTATGAAAATTTTCATCCTTGTTAAAATCACTTTTTTACAATGGAATATCATGCAACAATTAATAAGGGTATGTTAGATCTATGTTTTGACATGGAAAGAAGTACATAATAGTATATGACATTCATATTAGATGCATAGATATATATACATATGTTCATATGTACACAGAAAAATCAATGAGTACCTGAGAGCTATTAACAGTTGTGACCACTAATGGATGGGATTAAGGAGGTACTTTTATTTTCTACTTTACTTATAGTGTCTTTTGCATTTTCACAGTGAACAGTAGTTTTCTTTAATGGAAATCAAAATAATAAAGGCAGTTCTGATGTTTTAGAAAGACAAATAATTTTTTAAATGTAGCCTGTAATATTATTTATAATGAAAAGAGATAAATTTGATTTGTATTTGCAACCCAGCTTTTGCGACCTACAATATATGCTTCTAGCACTTACATTTTTAAAAATTTTTAATTTAAATCCAATTTAGTTAACATATAGTGTATAATTTATTTCAGGGGTAGAATTTAGTGATTAATCAGTTGCAGATATTACCCAATGATCATTATATCAAGTACCCTCCTTAATGCCCATCACCCAATTATCCCTTCCCCCCATTCACCTCCCCTCCAGCAACTCTCACTTTGTTTCCTATAGGTTTGCCTCCCTCTCTATTTTTATCTTATTTTATTTTTCCTTCCCTTATGTTCATCTCTTTTGTTTCTTAAATTACACATGAGTGAAATCATATGGTATTTGTCTTTCTCTGACTGACTTATTTTGCATAATACCCTCTAGTTCCATCCAAGTCATTACAAATGACAAGACTTGATTCTTTTTGATGGCTTAGTAATATTCCACAGTATGTATATGTATATATATAAATATATATATATATAAATATATAAATATATATATATACCACATCTTCTTTATCTATTCTTCCATTTTTGGACATCTGGGCTCCTTCCACGTTTTGGCTATTGTGGACATTGCCGCTATAAACATTGGAGTGCATGTACCCCTTTGAATCACTATGTTTGTATCCTTTGGATAAATACCTAGTAGTGCAATTTCTGGGTTGTAGGATAGTTCTATTTTTAACTTTTTGAAGAACCTCCATACTGTTTTCCACACTGGCTGCACTAGTTTGCATTCCCACCAACAGTGTAAGAGGATTCCCCTTTCTCTGCATCCTCACCAACATCTGTTGTTTACTGAGTTGTTACTTTTAGCCATTCTGACTGGTGTGAGGCGATATCTCATTGTGGTTTGGATTTGTATTTCTCTGATGATGAGTGATGTTGAACATTTTTTCATGTGTCTGTTAGCCATTTGTATGTCTTCTTTGGAGAAATGTCTGTTCATGTCTTCGGCCCATTTCTTGACTAAATTATTTGTTTTTTAGGTGTTAAGTTTGATAAGTTCTTTATAGATTTTGGATATCAGCCCTTTACCTGATATGTCATTTGCAAAAACCTTCTCCTATTCTGTTGGTTGCCTTTTAGTTTGTTGATTGTTTCCTTTGCTGTGCAAAAGATTTCTATCCTATGAAATCCCAATAGTTAATTTTTGCTTTTGTTTCCCTTGCCTCTGGAGATGTGTCTAGCAAGAATTTGCTACAGCTGAGGTCAAAGAGGTCTGCCTGTGTTCTCTAGGATTTTGATGGATTCCTGTCTCACATTTTGATAAATTCCTGTCTCATATTCCTGTCTCACACCCATTTTGAATTTATTTTTGTTTATGGTATAAGAAAGTGGTTCAGTTTCTTCTGCATGTGGCTGTCCAATTTTCCCAACACCATTTTTTGAAGAGACTGTCTTTTTTCCATTGGATATTCTTTCCTGCTTTGGTGAAGATTAGATGACCATAAAGTTGAGGGTCAATTTCTGGGTTCTCTATTCTGTTCTATTGATCCATGTGTCTGTTTTTGTGCCATTACCATACTGTCATGATGATTATAGCTTTGTAATACAGCTTGAAGTCTGATATTGTGATGCCTCCTGCTTTGGTTTCCTTTTTCAACATTACTTTGGCTATTCGGGATCTTTTCTGGTTCCCTACAAATTTTAGGATTGTTTGGTCCAGTTCAATGAAAAATGCTGATGGCATTTTGATAGGGATTGCATTGCATATGTAAATTACTTTGTGTAGACTTCCAGCACTCATAACACATCCTTTAAAAATGCGTTTTGATTAAAAAAATAGACTCCATATTGCATATGCCACTTTTCCCTCAAGACTTCTCATAAATATGTGTTCCTTAAGGATATCAAAAGCATTTTGTTGGTATATTAATTTATTCACTCATTCATTCTTTCAATAGACATTTATTGAATGTTTTCTATTTCTTGCACTGAGCCATACAGGACATAGAGTTGGGAGCCCACAGACCAGTTTCTGCACAGAACATAATCTGTTCCTTCCAAGTACAAAATAAATTTTTTACCAGATAATGGATGTTGGAGTAGGTAACATTTCACTGGTATCACTAGTTGAGAAGAAAATTAACTTTGGAAATGTGAAAGTAGTGATGAAAACAGAAGAAAGAATCAGGTATTTAAGAATTTATTGCACAAGTCATGTCAAGCGCAAGATTCTCAAAATCTTTCAAAATAAGTTATTAACTAGGACCCTGATGTTATACTCATTCTCTAACTTGCACAGTCTTGAAGAAGACATTCTTCATTCCTTGGAGAACTTTGAATGAAGCCTGCAGGAGTAGACAGTGGCCTAATATTCCTTTCTTCCATTCTATTCTTTCTGCGTTTATCACTAGCACATGGACATTATTAGTATGTGGGCCTGTGAGGGACTTCCAGTACTAAAACTAGGGATGTCCCAGGTAAACTGGGATGACTTGATCACTCTGAGTAAAAGGGAGGCTGTGGACTTCTGTGAGGATTGAAGAAGAATGGTATGAAATGGGATTGCAGGTCTCTCTATATTTACTATGCTTTTAGAAGAAAGATGACATTTCTAAGTCCTTTATGATAGTAACCTAGGAGGTTCTTTCTCTTTAATAGTCACCAAATTTTCCAATTTTTCTTTCTTATTTTCCATGTCCAGCCTAGAGAAACATCAGATACATACAATGAGAGAGAACTCCAGGTCACAAAACCAGTGAGCTCTTGACTAATGGAAGCCATGTGTCCCTGGTGGGAGAGCCACTTCCAGGGGCTCCATTAGGTGGCCACGGCCAGGCCACAGCAGCCAGCCCCCTCATGACAGCATACCCTCAAGAGTTTTTTGAACAAGAGTTTTCCAAAAAGAACACCACAAAGTGCGTCCTTCATCATCTCTTTGTGATGGTCTGTGGAGTGGCCAGGGGTAGATTTGGGTAGCAAGAGTATAATCACTTTATATTTATGGAAGCAGAAGGCATGTCTACTTATTGGCAGCAAAAACACTGGCATAGGCCAGAGGGAAAAGTTTAGATTACACGGCTTCCCTGTGCCCTTGTTTATCTAAACCAACCCCTGGGGCAATGGCTTTGGCAAATCTCTCAGTAGTTGCCTTTGAGGAAATCTACCAGAAGTCCTATTCTTGTTTTGAAATGTGGTTATCACTTGTAAAAAATGAAACAAAACACAGTAAAACAAAACAATCCTTTCAGTGACCCCCGAGCGTGGTCTCTGCTCTCCTACTACTCCATCTCTGTGCTCTTGCTGCTGTGGCTCTGCTGGGGTGGGGCAATGCCCTGGAACTGAATGTCAGCCTCTCTCAGTCAGGCCTTACCCAGCAGGACCCATAACCGGTTATAGAGTCTTCTTGCCTGGATTTGGCTTTCTGTAAGGAGTAGTTATTATTGCCACGGTAATGTAGAGAAAGGAACTTGGTTTCAACTATGGGCATAAAGGGATTGACACAGGTGAGTTCCATTTTGCCAGAGAGAATTATAAAAATCTGCTTAGAGATTATGTAGCAGAAATGCATTTGAATTCAAATAATAAATAATCATCCTTGCTGGAAAGAGTGGAAAGATCACTGTCATTTAAAACACATGGGTTCCAGTCTTGGCTCTGCTACTACCTAGCCCTATGAGCTAGGTCAATCCCACCAATCAGCTCTCTGGACTTCAGTTTTCCTATCTGGTGAATGAGGAGGGTAGATGGTATGATCTTGCTCCAAAATTACTTAATTTGGAGTGTTATACTCACTGACTCATTCAATGACTCAACTTTCATTGTCACCTTCCAAATATCAATTAAGTTTAAACACTCTATTAATTACTCCATTACTTATTTCGACTTAACCAGTGTTTATTATGCTCCAGGCACTGAGATATGGGGAGACTAACGTTCTTCCTGAATCCTTAATGACGAGACTGGTGTAGACAGATTTTCCACTTATGGTCTTACCCTTCACCGTTACCTGTTAAATATTACTATTTCTGAACACATTTTAAATGTCATCTCTTCCATATGCCTCCATTTTTTTATGCTACCTTGAACTATTTCATGTATCACTCATAATCATTTTCATATTCTTCTTTGCATTATTAAGTATTTGTATTCCTATGTAATCTGCTTTTTATTCAAGCCCATTAAATTTGAAGACAGGTACTGAATTTGGTCTTATTGTTTTCTGTCTCTAATGGTGTTGATCACAGTGACTGACACAATAGGTGTAAATTACATATTTGTGCGATTGCATTAACTGGTGGAATCCTTATTAATACCTTTTTCTTGTCTGTGTCCAGTTGCCCTCTGTCAGTGGTGTTCTCGTAGTGTACTAATGACAAAATCCCCAGACTTTTTTGAAGTTGAGGTATTCAGCTAAAAGCCAGAATGGAGCTTTTTCACAGGGATGGAGGATTTTTTTTTTCTTGAAGATAGGAAAACTCACATTATCAACTTCTAAAATTTAAGAAAAGCTTTCATTAACATGAAGTATTCTGAATTATGGCACATGTGTCATGGCACCCCTTCCACATGAACTCCAAGAATGTTCATTTCCAGCAGCTGGAGGTTTGGATTTCCCTTAAACCAGCTGTATGTCTGGATAGAGGTGAGAATTTGCTAAGGGCCACAGGATACCTTCTGAATTCCATAGTCGAAAGATCAAGGGGAGGCATTCTTACTACCTGCTAATGCAGCACAGGAAACAGATACTGATCTGGCCTTATTATGTTGCTCTTTACTGCAATAACTTGATACAGACTATTTTTAATGGGTTTGCTTTAAAAAGTGGTAACAGCTATACTCTGTTGAGCATTCATGTGCTATATGAAAGTCTTCAAAGTAATATTACCTACTTTTTATGGAGTGCTTCTAGTGGGTAAGGTTCTTATTACATGTTTATTCCAGTGAATCCTCACAATGAGAGTGTGGGATTGGAAGGTGAAGTGCAGAAAAGGTGGTCAGTGCCTTACTCACTAATAGGGGGTGATTGAAATAGAATTAATTGGTATAATAAGAAAGAGATCGCAAACAAAAGTGTGTGTGTACAATAGTAATTTGCTCCAATATTGTCTTCCAGATGATCCAGAATATCCTTGTATTACTTTTCAGAAGATTCTGATGGAAGTAATCCCTTCCTCCCTCCCACACCCCCTCCCCAAAAGTAAATCCTGATAGAACTGTAGACTCCTGGGGATATGCATGTGCATTTCCATAATTTAATAGATCCAGGCTTAAAAAATGATCTTACTGATGCTTAGAAATCAACTAGAGCCAAATTGTTTTTAAAATTTTATTTTTAGGCAATCTTTACACCCAACACAGGGCTAGAACTCATGACCCCGAGATCAAGAGTTGCATGCTCCATTGACTGAGCCAGCCAGGTATCCCACAGGATTGTCTTTAGAGAGAAATATTAAAAGCCTCAGAAGCATCCAGATGTATTCATGATAAAGGCCTGTGGGTCTTTGCCTCTCTCCTCTCAGCATCCTGGGTTGGGAATTTACGTGGACTCAGAAGCAGGTTTATAGCAAAGCCTTTGTTTATGGAAAGGACAGAGGAGATGCCTCAGCACGATTCACCCCTCTTCAAATGATTGCTTTGGATTTGCACTGAAATCAGACTTTCAACCTAAATGTGCCATTACAGTTGGTTTATTCTTGGCAAAGCAAGACTTCCTATTTTTCAGAAAACAGACTTAAACAGGCTTAGACAAGAGACACAAGAGTTTTCTTGCACACCCATCAGTTTTTACAAAATAGCATTTTAATTATTTAAGTGCAAATGAATCAGTAACATCTGAATTAGGTTTTCTTAAAAACAAAAACAAAAAAAAACCCCTGGCTTTTGAAACCAAAGGGAGAAAGTGCTTGGTTGGCTAAAAACAATGTAGGTTTTGTGGTAACCCCAAAGTGTTTAAAAAACAATTTACATATCTGATGAGCTCAAAATGTCTCTGGATTAGGCCTTGTTCCCAGGATAAAACACACAATAAATATGGACATTTTAAACAAGAGTGATATTGGGTTCCATTTCACGGGGTCTTAAATTTGGTAACCAAAATTTGAAAAAGCCTGTTCTTATTGTTTGCATGGTACATTTTCAAAACCATTAACACTCTTAAAAAATTATTCAAACAGTGAAAACATCGTACAAAGTAGATTTTTCATAGTGTCAGCATAGAATAACTTGTCAAACAATTTAATAACATTTTTGCAGTTACTTTTAACTGAGTCAATCTTTATAAAGAGGAAATTGTTTCAGGAGAATTCTGAGAGTATGTAGGTTCTCAGAGAGCTCTAGGACTACAACACATTTTCCTGTAAAATGAGTCATCAAGATAATTTGTAGAATTTACATTTGGTTATATTCATAGGAAGTTCACACCAAATTGGGTTGATTGGTGCTTGCTCATCAATTTGTGCTGCCCTTGCATTTTCTTAGAAAGCTCCTGTTTAACCAGTAGAGGTGTTTTCTGGTTGACTGTTATAAATCCAGTCACCAGACTGAGTTAGGTTTCTGACTCACTAGTGGTGAAGTTTAAGTGGAAACCAAAAACCAGGAGATGTCCATTCACTGATCAGTAATAAACTATTGATTGAAACTTGCTATGAACTGACAATGTGGTTGGCAATTTGATGGTGACTAATTTAATGGACTTGCTAGAAGATTCGGGTTTGTTTCTAAATATGTCAGTGGCACGTAAATCATTTAGCTTTCCCCCCAGTATCAGAGAATGGAGAGAAAAGAGGCAACTTGACATTGGTTCTCAGATACTGGGAAGGCAAAGTTCTTCCTAGAGTTTTCATCTTGGTTTGGATTCTCTAACAGCACCTTGGCTTGATTAAACTTCTGCTACTACTATGAAATCTTCATAAGTATGTGCAGAGCCTGTTGCTTAAAGCCAGACCTTATTTTCTTCCAGAGTCTTGAAAATAGACAGTACTTAATAAATGCTTGTCAAATTGAATTGATTTTATATAATTAGGCCATACTTTTTCATCAAAATGATGTACCTTATTCATTCCTGTATCTTTTCATTCCTGTATATCTGTTCTGATGACGTGATGAATGAAACAGGCAAGTTCCTATTTTTATGCTCGTCACTGTATAAGGTGCTGTGGACTTAGAGATAATAAAATAAATCCTGGACCTCAAGAAACTTATAATGCAGAGGGAAGACGATATAGAAACAAGTAATTATAGTTCATAATATGGGGTGTGTGTCAGAGGCTACAGTTACCTACCCCAACATCTGCTTTCCTATTTCTCCTTAGCAATTAATCCCAGTTTATATCTGGGCACATGATCACCAAGAACAACCAGGTCTATTTCCCAATTTGCCCTGCTGCTAGGTATGGTCTGGGGAGATATAAATGGAGACATATGGATTTTCCAAGAGGATTGCTTAAAGGAAGCCAACTTAGCAAGAAGGACTGCTTTTTTTCACAGTTGCCTTTACTCCTTTTTCTGGCCTGAAACTCCAGCAGCTATCTTGAAACAGGAAGTGAACCTGAACATGGAAGTCAAGAGCTAGAGTGGTAGAGAGATAGTCCGGGTCTCTGATGATATCATGAAGCAGCTTTACCAATGCTGGACTGCATACTCCTCATTTGTTTTGTTCTATTTTTAACATGAGGAACAAGTTTCTATCTTGTTTAAGCCAGTGTTATTCTAGAGTTTTCTATTTATGCAGCCAAGTAAAAAGCTAACTGATACAGGATATATTGGGGGATTCCTATAAAATCCAGAGCAGAGGGACCTCATTGTAGGCAGGGAAACAGGAAAATCTCTCCAGAGAAGGAAATCCTTGAATGAACACTGAGGGAGAAATGGCACATTGTCAAGAGTACAAAGTTGGGGAGGGCAGAGATGATATTCTAGGTAAAGGGAAGAATGCTGTATGCTAAAGTAGTGGTCAAAATGGGGGCCTAGTACAGCATTGGGGGAAATAGTGTTATATTCCTAGGGTAAAGAAATTACAAAAGATGAAAATAAAAAATCCTAGGCTTGCCAGGTGCTACCTCCCTCTCTACCACCACATCCTCCAAGTCAATTGTCTTTAGTATCAAAATATGGAAGAAACTTTAAGATGTCATGAACACTCTCTTGTGTCCTGAAATATCTAGGTACTCTTTAAAGGAAATGAACAAGGTCAATAAAATGTGTGCAGAATGCTTGCTCTGAATAAGATCTTGTGACGGATACTGGTGAAAAGAGCATAAGGGAAATTAAAAATTAATCAGATCATTTTTCTCTCACAGGACTTCCATTCTAAGGGTGAGAGCAACACCAAACATGTGCACATGTAATGAAACAGTAAACAAAGAAAGATGGGGAGGGGGAATGGGGAGGTGTTAGGTGCACACTGAAGGGAGGTGGCTATTACCCACAAAGTTCCAGTTGGGATCTTTGGTGTTGCCATGTGGCTGCTTTAAAATCCCATCCACTCATAAGGCTTGTGGGCTTTCCCAGGATCTGGGAGCAAAAGTTGGAGAAGCAGTGAGGTGGGGTTGTGAGAACTTTCAAAACCACCCAGTAACATGGATGGTGGCCTGGCCCCCGGGGGAATCAATAGATAGGTGTTGAAGGCCAATTTTGTGAAAGCAACCTATGTTGAAGAGACTTGGTCATAGCTAGAGAATGCTTCTTCTGGGAGGGAGATGGTGTTTTGTGCAACAGAAGTGCAGAAAGACATTGAGAGAGGTCAAAGTTAGCATATGGAACAAACATATTCAAGCAGGTCATGACTTTGGGACAGCTTGGAGCAGTCTGAGTAATCATGAAGTCATCTGGCCATATCTCCCCAAAATACTCCTCATATTTGCTTTTCTTGGTGTGGGATGTTGTATACTCAACAGGGAACGAGGTCAGAAAAAAAAAAAAGCAGTGCCATTTGCAGCCTATTATGAGATGAATTTGGGTAATTTGGTATGTGGAATGAGAAGCCCAAGTATAGAAAAAACAGAGCATCTCTACAGGGGCTGGGATACTAATTTCAGGAGGTGACTTACCTGAAAGTTTGTAGTAAATGAAACAAAAATTAGCATTTTCTTTAATCCCTGGGGAAATGGTGGAGAAAGAGATGATAAAAGGTGAACATCTGCTTTATTTCATATGCTAGGATGTAGCACTGCTTGCTTAGGGGAGAGGAACTCTCTAGATCCACATAGTGGTTGGGGGAGTGGGGGTGGGGGAGAAGGGAAGAAAACGAAGTTAAATATACCAAGATAACAGTTCCAAAACAGTCTCATCTCCCAAGAAAAATATGACATTTGGAGTCTCTCCTCCCTTGCAGAAATAATAGGTTAAGAGATCTATTTCTTAGAGGAATATCTCATATGAATGAATTACTCTAGGAAAGCACTGGTGACTTTGAACAATTTTATTAGAATGGTATAGGTGAAAGTGAAAGCCTGGAACAGGCTTAAGAGAGAATAGAAGGGAAATTAGAAAACTAGTAGGAACAATTCTTTCAGAGTTTAGCTAAAGAAATAGAACAGTGGCGGAAAGGGGAAATGGAGTCTAGAGAGGGAATCTTAAAATCCTTCACAAAAATCAACTCTACTAAGGTATAATTGTATGTAATAAAATGTACCCATTTTGAATGTTCATTTCGATGAGTTTTGACAAACTTACACGCCCATGAAACCACACCATAACTGAGATAGACAACATTTATATCATCCTTTAAAGTTCCCTTGTGCCGCTTTCCAGTCAATCCCTCCATTGCTGACCCAGGCAACCACTAATTTGCTTTTTGTCACTATAGATTATAGTTGCCTTCTAAAGAATTTCATTTAAATGGAATCATACGGTATATATTTTTTTGTGTTTGGATTTTTTTCCATCAATAATAATCTTTTTTAGATTCATCCATTTTATCGAGCATATCATAGTTCACTCCTTTTATTTCTAAGTGGTGTTCTTTTGTTTTTATATACCACAATTTGTCCACTCACCCGATGATGGACATTTATATTTGTATTTGTTCCAGTTTGGGACTATTATTAATTTAGATGCTATGAATATTTGTGTGTAACTCTTTGTGTGGACCTATGTTTTCATTTTTATAAATAAAATACTTTAGAAGTGGAGTTGCTGGATGAAATGATGTCTGTACAACTTTATAAGAAACTGCCAACTTGTTTTCTAAAGTGACTGTACAATTTTCATACCAGCAGTATATAAGAATTCCATTTGTTCCAAGTTCTCCCAACATTTGGTATTGTTAGTCTCTTTAATTCTAACTAGTGTAGTGGGTATCTCATTATGATTTTATATTTTTCATAAGGCAGTTCTGGCAGTTTGGAACTTGCAAGGAATTTTTTCATCTCATCAAAATTGTCCAATTTACTGTTCTAATGTTGTTCATAATATTTGCTTATTTCCCTTTTAATGCAGGTATGAGTAGTGCCTTTAGTTTCATTTTTGATATTGGTATTTTGTAACTTCCATCTTTTTTGTTGTTATCAATGACTACTTTAACTAGAGTTATTAAATTTGTTTAGTGTTTTCAAGGAACGAACTTCTTAAAAAATTGCTATTTAATTGACATATTTTATTAGTTTTGGGTGTACAACATGGTTCAATATTTGTAAATATTGGTAAATGATCACCATAGTAAGCTAGTTAACATTCATTAATATACACACTTATAATTATTTTCTTTCAATGAAAACCTTTAAGACTTACTCTTAGCAACTTTCAGATATACAATTCAGAATTAGTAAGCATAGTCACCATGCTGTACATTACATTTCCATGACTTACTTATTTTATATCTGGAAGTTTGTATCTTTTGGTCACCTTCAACCATTTACCCACTGCCCATCCCCTGCTTCTGGCAACAACCAATCGGTCCTCTGTATCTGTGAGTCTGATTTTGTTTTGTTTTTCAGATTTCACATATAAGTGAGATCATATGGTATTTGTCTTTCTCCGTCTGACTTATTTTACTTAACATAGTGTCCTCAGGGTCCATCCATCTTGCAGAAAATGGCAAGATTTTCTTCTTTTTTTATGGCTGAATAATATTCATATGTATCTCACATTTTACATATCTCACATATATATCATATATTTCTCTTATATATATTATATATATGTATATGTATATATTTGTACATTTTTCTTTATCCATTCATCCAGTGATGAACAATTAGGTTCTTTCCATGTCTCGGCTATTGTAAATAATTCTGCAGTGAATATGGGGTGCACATATCTTTTCAAGTTAGTGTTTTCATTTTCTTTGGATAAATACGCTGAAGTATCATATGGTAGTTCTCTTTTTAATTTTTTTGAAGAAACATCATACTGTTTTTCATGGTGGCTGCTCCAATTTACATTCCCACTAACAGTATACAAGTGTTCCATTTTCTCCTTATTATTTCATATAACTTTTGATAATAGCCATTCTAACAGGTGTGAAGTTGTATTTCATTGTGGTTTTGATTTGCAGCTTCCTATTGATTAGTGATGTTGAGCACCTTTATATGTACCTATCGGCTATCTGTATGTCTTCCGTGGAAAAATGTCTATTCAGATCCTTTGCCTATTTTTAATTGCATTGCTTTTTAATTTTTTGCTATCGAGTTGTGTGTTCTTTATATATTTTGCTTATTAATCCTTTATTAGATATATAATTTGCCAATATTTTCTTCCATTCTGTAGGTTGCCTTTGCATTTTGTTGATGGGTTACCTTTGCTGTACAGAAGATTTTTAGTTTGATATAGTCCCACTTGTTTATTTTTGCTTTTGTTACCTTTGCTTTTGGTGTTAAATCCAAAAATTCAAGGAAGCAACTTTTTACTTTGTTCATTTTCCTTTTTTGTGTGTTGGTTTTACACTTCGGTGGTTTTAGTTCTCATATTTATTTTTTTTCCTCCTCTTACTTTGCATTTAATTTTCTTTCTCTGGCTTCCTAATGTGAGAGTAGGATACTTGATTTTTAGATTTTTTTTCCCTAATATAAGCACTTAAACTTATAGATTTGCCATAATTTATTATTAATTTGCCTTATATTTTAGTTTTATCTGTATTTCGTTAAGTATGATTTATAAGCTTATTTCTTAAATTATTTTCGGAATTATTTGTTATGAAACTTTGACTATTAAGTCAAAGAGAAAATGGTAGGGCTTTGTAATTTCTGATTATTAAGGTTTTAAAAAAGCTTTTGTTTTCTTTCTGGAAGTCTCAGCAAATATCTTGTCACATATCACTGATTCAGATTAAGTTTGTGCTCATCTATGTGTCAAGTTATATATTCATATTTGTGCTAATTATTATGGTCAGGGTGATGAGAAAGAAGATAATCTGGCCTTACATAGAACACATGACCAATAATTGGGGACAGGTGGTTCCCTAAAGACTGTATCTGGAGTGCTCCTTGAGTGGGGAAAAGGAGGAATGGATTCTAGGTGGCAATCAAAAATATCCACTAGAATAGACATCCATTTTCCTTCCTTATTTTATTAAGAACATCATAATGAAAAGTTAATGGCTGCTGTATTATCTTACAAACCCTACTAATGATAGAGAAATCAATAACAAAAATAATAATCTTATAGTTGCCTGTTAACCCAGTTAAAACTCATTTGTTTCTTGTACTGTCCGTTTGAAATAGTTAAGATTTATATCTTTGTTTTTATGTTGCAGAATTAGAAACTGAGGCTTATAAAAATGGAATAACTTGTTCGTTGTTCTGCACTTAGGTTTCTCAGGCTAGCCAAAATAGCATGCTTTCTAACTGCAAATTCAACTAAACACCATATGCCTTCTTTACGTATACTCCAATGAGTTTTTCTCATTTTAAAATTGTCATATAATTTTTGGTGGCCAATTACCCTATTTTGAATTGCTACCAAAGAACCTTATCATTTTCACTTATGATTACTTTTTCTTAGGGGTAAATTACATATAGTCTTAACCTCATAATTCTGGTTAGGTTGATGTCAGTAAATACTATGATGTCTTTTTCGATACCATATTTAAAAATGCTCTTGCATTGTTTATAGATTTTATTTTATGTTATTCTTTATTTTCTAGGCTTAATGATTTAAAATTTTACTATCTTTTTACCCAATTTATAAAGGTTGCATTCATATTTACTAAAATAGTGGTTTCTGTAATCTCACAATTTGGTAACAGTATTCATTCTTTAAAATTATGACTCCCTAGATGTCCACTGTGTAGTAGGGGCAAGAATTTTTTTTAGTTGAAACTTTCAAGCAAGGTACATGCCTGTTTTTATTACTTTGATGTTAGAGTGATAAGGAAATTTTCATTAAGTAATAGACACTTAAACTGTATTCTTTAGGCCTTTCATTTCCTGAGGTTAGATAAATTGCCATATACAGTAGTTAGAATTTCCAGTAGCTTGAGAAACTGTTTTGCAGTTGGCATAAAGGTACAAATCATTCATTACAAAGATTCATGGTTTGATACTGATGTTTTAGCCTAACACCATGACCATAATTATTTAGTTTTCTATTTAATGGGTCCTAGCTAATCTCAAAAATATATCTTGGAAATAGTTCCTTTTTTATGATACAAGTACTGATCTCATGGGACTCTCTTTTTCTTCTCAGAAATAACAGAATGTATTTCATTTGATCTGGCTCATGAAATTGATATTTGGAGTGTCACAGAGTTATAAAATCTCTAATAATATGGCGTTGTCTCAAACTCTATATTTTTATTTTATTAGAAGGGATGTTTATTTCTTCAGCTTTATATATGTAAAAAGAGCAACATGATATAGTAGAAAGATCACTGGCTTTGGGTTTGGAAGTTTCTAGCTCTAGCATGGGCTCTAGCATGAGGTAGCTGTGAAATATTTGGTTGGATGCTTGGTTTCTCTGAGCTTATTCTCTCATATATTTACCGGATTACTAATATTTGCTTGACCTTAAAGAGTCATTGAGAGAATCACAAGGGATAATATATAAACAAGATTTGGGAACTGCCAAAAGCAGTGCAAAGCGGTGGCTGTGCTAGCTTTGTGTGTACATCGGTGCTTCAGGCAAAGCTCCACCAGTCCATCTAGGAAGGGAGAAGGGGAGAGAATACATGAAAGAGGCCCCTTTCCTTAAAAAAATTCTTTTCATCTGTTGTTTAATTTAGGTAGGTTGAGACATGCCCTATTTTTATACTGCGGAGGATAGCATCATCCTGGCTACGCAATGTTCATCTTCTGTATTTTCACTCTTGCTTCCACAGAATGATGTTTTAGATTCTCAAATGCTTACTCATGATTCTGACACTCTTTCAAATAGTAGTGCGTCTTCTTGATATTTTAATTGTGATCGTTACAAATCTAATACAATTTCTTATGCTGATTTTTGGAGGATTTTAAATATTTTTCCTTTTCTGGTTTTATTTTTATATTTGTGATTAATTTCAATAAGCATGTCAATTATTTCAGTCAAATATCATCCTTCAGAAGATTCATTTAGATTAATTATCTGAGTAACTTTGTTATGGAAACACTTATATAGCACTTATGGCCAGGTAACTAGTGAGTGCTGAGAATACAGAGTCAAATAAGATAGTTTTCAGGCAACTTTATATTCAAATCAGGAAAATGGAGACACGCAACTCTAACAGAATGTGATAAGAGTTAACTATAGTGATATAAAGAGTAGAGTGCTCTAGCTTGGGCTGGACACCAATGTGCTTTTTTTTTTAAATTTGATGGCTGAAGGAAGGATGAAAAGACCTGACATTTTAACACATCAAGTAATTCTTCTATTTATCCAGGGAAGAGTGCAGAAATTGGGAGCTGTAGGCCAGATTTGGCTTACATATATATTTGTTTTGGCTCACAGAATATTTTGAAAATTTGAGCCAAGATGAAAACATTAGATTTTATACAAAAGTTCAAGTTTCCCAGTTTTTCTTGAAAACTTTTAAAGATTTGCCAACATTAGTTCTGCTTTTGTACGTGACAGTCGCCTGGAGGTGAGTTGAATCTGCCTGCCTTAAATAGGCCGAATGATTTCAGGTTCACTATTGGCTGTGCCACTTCACACACCCTTCTACTTGTCATTTCTGAAACACCAGGCTGGTTCCTAACTCAGGGCCTTTGCATTTGCTGACCTCTAGTCGGGAAACTATTTTTTTTTTTATTTTAATTCCAAAGTAGTTCACATACAGTTTGTATTAGTTTCAGGTGTACAATGTAGTGATTCTGCAGTTCCATATAATACTCAGTGCTCATCAAGATAAGTGTATTCTTAATTTTCTTCACCTTTTTCACCCATCCCCCACACCCACCTTCTTACTTAACAACCCGATGTGTTCTCTATAGTTAAGAGTCTGGTTCTTGGTTTCTCTCTCTCTCCCCCCCTTTCTTCATTTGTTTTGCTTCTTAAATTCCACATATGAATGAAATCATATGGTATTTGTCTTTCTCTAACTGACTTATTTTGCTTAGCATTATATTCTCTAGATCCATCTATATTGTTGCAAATAGCAAGATTTCATTCTTTTTTATGGTTGAATAATATTCCATTATATATTGATGGACACTTGGGCTGCTTCTATAGTTTAGCTATTGTAAATAATGCTGCAATAAACATAGGGGTGCAGGTAGCTATTTATTCATGTCTTCATATTCTTTGGACAAATACCCAGTAGTGTAATTCCTGGACCATAGAGTAGTTCTACTTTTAATTTTTTGAGTAGTCTCCACACTATTTTCCACAGTGGCTGTACCAGTTTGCATTCCCACCAACAGTGCACAGGTGTTCCTTTTTCTCCACATTTGCTCTTTCTTGAATTTTTTATTTTAGCCATTCTGATAGGTTTGAGGTGATATCTCATTGTGATTTTGATTTGCATTTCCCTGATGATGAGTGATGTTGAGCATCTTTCCATGTGTCTATTGGCCATCTGGATGTCTTTTTTGGTTTTTTTTAGATTAGTGTTTTTTTTTTATTATTATGTTCAGTTAGCCACTGTTTTTGATGTAGTGTTCAATGATTCATTAATGGGTGTCTTCTTTAGATAAATATCCGCTCAAGTCTTCTGCTCATTTTTTAAATTGTATTATTTAGGGCTTTTTTTTTTTTTTTGGTGTTGTGTTCTATAAGTTCTTTATTTATTTTGGATACTAACCCTTTATCAGATATGTCATTTGCAAATATCTTCTCTCAATCAGAAGGTTGAATTTTAGTTTTGTTGGTTGTTTTCTGTGTAGAAGCTTTTTGTTTTGACATAGACCCAATAGTGTATTTTTGCCTGTTTCCTTTGCCTCAGGGGACGTATCTAGAAGGATCTCGCTATAACCAATGTCAGAGAAATTACTGTTGTGCTGTCTTCTAGGATTCTTATGGTTTCAGAGCTCACATTTAGGTCATTGATCCATATTGAGTTTATTTTTGTGTAAGGAAGTTGTCCAGTTTCATTCTTTTGCATATAGCTGTCCAATTTTCCCAACACCATTTGTTCAAGAGACTGTCTTTTTCCCATTGCATATTCTTTTCTCCTTTGTCAAAGATCAATTGACTATATAATTGTGGGTTTATTTCTGGGTTTTCTACTCTGTTCTCTTGATCTGTGTGTCTGTTTTTGCGCAAGCACCATACTGTTTTGATTTCTACAACTTTGTAATGTAATTTGAAGTCTGGAATTGTGATACCTCCAGTTTTGTTTTTGCTTTTCCAGATTGTTCTGGCTATTTGGAGTCTTTTGTGGTTCCATAGAAATTTTAGGATTGTTTTTTCTAGTTCTGTGAAAAATGCTGTTGGTATTTTGGTAGGGGTTGCAATAAATGTGTAGATTGCTTTGGGTAGCATAGACATTTTAACAATATTTGTTCTTCCAATCCCTGAGCATGGAATGTCTTTCTGTTTGTTTGTGTCATCTTCAATTTCTTTCATCAATGTTTTATGGTTTTCAGAACATAGGTCTTTTGTCTCTTTGGTTAAGTTTATTCCTAGGTATTTTATTATTTTTGGTGCAATTGCAAATGGGATTGCTTTCTTAATTTCTCTTTCTGCTGCTTCAATATTAGCATAGAAATGCAATGGATTTCTGTACATTGATTTTGTATCCTGTGACCTTACTGAATTCATTTATGAGTTCTAGAGTTTTTGGTGGAGTCTTTAGGGTTTTCTATATATATTATCATATCATCTTGCAAATAGTGAAAGTTTTATTATTTCCTTACCAATTTGGATACCTTTTATTTCTTTTTGTTATCTGATTGCTGGGGTTAGGACTTCCAGTACTATGTTAAATAAAAGTGGTGAGAGTGGTCATTCTTGTCTCATCCCTGACCTTAGAGAAAAGCTCTCAGTTTTTCACCAGAGACTATGATGTTAGCTGTGGGTTTTTCAAATAAGGTCTTCATAATGTTGAGGTATGTTCCCTCTAAACCTACCTTGTTGAGTTTTTTTTTTTAAAATCATGAATGGGTGTTGTTCTTTGTCAAATGCTTTGTATCTATCGAAATGATCATATAATCTTTATCCTTCCTCTTATTGATGTGATGTATCACACTGATTGATTTGTGAATATTGAATCACACTTGCATCCCTAAAGTAAATCCCACTTTATTATGGTGAATGATTTTTTAATGTAGTGTTTGATTTGGTTTGCTAATATTTTGTTGAGGATTTTTGCATCTATGTTCATCAGAGATATTAGCCCATGGTTCTCTTTTTTTTTTTGCGTGGTTTCTTTATCTGGTTTTGGAATCAGGGTAATGCTGGCTTCATAGGATGAATCTGGAAGTTTTCCTTCCTTTTCTTTTTTTTTTTTTGAGTAGTTTGAGAAGAATAGGTATTAACTCTTCTTTAAATATTTGGTAGAATTCACCTGTGATGCCATCTGGTCCTGGGCTTTTGTTGGGAGTTTTTTGATTACTCATTTATTTTAATTGCTGATAATGGTCTGTTCAAATTTTCTATTTATTTCTGCTTCAGTTTTGGTGGATTATGTTTCTAGGAGTGTATCCATTTCTTCTGGGTTGTCCAATTTGTTGGCATATAATTTTTCATAACATTCTCTTACAGTTGTTTGTACTTCTGGGGAATTATTTGTTATTTTTCCTCTTTTATTTGTGATTTTATTTGAGTCCTCTTTCTCTTTCTCTCTATGTCTTTTTTTTTTTCTTTTTGATGAGTCTGGCTAGAGGTTTATTAATTTTGTTGATTTTTCCAAAGAACCAACTTCTGATTTCATCAATCTGTTCTATTGGTGTTTTTAGTTTTGATATCATTGATTTCTGCTCTAATCTTTATTATTTCCTTTCTTCTGCTGCTTTGGGATTTTGTTTGTTCTTCTTTTTCTAGCTCGTTTAGGTGTAAGGTTTGGTTGTTTATTTGAGATTTTTCTTGGTTTTTGAGGTAGGCCCGTGTCGCTATAAACTTCCATCTTAGAACCACTTTTGCTGCATCCCAAAGATTTTGGACCATTGTGTTTTCATTTTCATTTGTCTTTATGTATTTTTTGATTTCCACTTTGATTTCTTGGTTGACCCATTCATTGTTTAGTAGCATGTTATTAACCTCCAAGTGTTTGTGCTCTTTCCAGATTTTTTCTTGTGGTTGATTTCTAGTTTCATAGTGTGGTGATCAGAAAAGATGTATGGTATGACTTCAATATTTTTGAATTTGTTGAGGCTTCTTTTGTGGACTAATATGTGATCTTTTCTAGAGAATGTTCCATGTGCATTTGAAAAGAATGTGATTTCTGCTGTTTCAGGATAGAATTTCCTGAATATACTTGTTAAATCCATCTGGTCCACTGTGTCATTCAAAGCCACTATTTATTTCCTTGTTGATTTTCTGTTTGGATGATGTGTCCATTGATGTGCATGGGGTGTTAAAGTCCCCTACTCTTATTGTATTATTATCAGTTAGTTCCTTTATGTTTGTTTTTAACTGTTATATGTATTTGTGTGCTTCCATATTGGGTTCATAAATATTTACATTTGTTACATTTCTTTTTGGATGGCTCCCTTTATGATTATATAGTGTCCTTCTTTGTGTCTTGTTACAGTCTCTGCTGTAAAGTCTATTTTGTCTGTTATAAGTAATGCTACCCTGGCATTCTTTTGACATCCTTTTGTATAGTAAATGTTTCTCCATCCTCTGACTTTCAATTTGCAGGCATCTGTAGGTCTGAAATGAGTCTGTCACAGGCAGCATATAGATGGGTCTTGTTTTTTATCCATTCTAACATCCCGTGTCTTTTGATTGGAGCATTTAGCCCATTTGCATTCAAAAAGTTATTAATAGGTATGTATTTAATACCATTTTGTTAGGGGTTTTTTTGGTTGCTTTTGTAGATTTTTTTCTGATCCTTTCTTCTCCTGCTCTCTTTTGTGGTCTGCTAGCTTTCTTTAGTGAAACACTTGGATTCCTTTTTCTTTATTCATTGCATATGTTAGTGGTTTTTGATTTTTGGTTACCATTAGGTTTGTATTTGGCATCTTCTGCATATAGCAGTCTATATGAAGTTGCTGGTTGCTTAAGTTTGAACCCATTCTTGCTCTCTCTCTCCCACGTTTTAGGTATATGTTGTTACATTTTACATCCTTTTATTTTGTGAGTTTTTTTACTGATTTTTACAGATATACTTATTTTTACTGCTCTTGTGTTTCCTACTTTTCATACTCTCACTTATGGTCTTCCTTTCCACTCAAAGAGTCCCCTTTAATATTTCTCATAGGGTTGATTCAGTGGTTTTGAAGTCCTTTAGTTTTGTTTGTCTGAGAAACTCTTTATCTCTCCTATTCCAAATGATACTTTGCTTGATAGAGTATTCCTGGCTGCAGATTTTTCCCTTTCAGCACTTTGAATATACCACGCCATTCTCTTCTGGCCTATGAAGTTTCTCCTGAAAACTCTGCTGATAACTTTATGGTGTTTCCCTTTTATGTAATTGTATTCTGTTCTCTTGCTACATTTAAAATTCTTTATCACTATTTTTTTTTTTTGCCATTTTAATTACTGTGCATTTTGATGTGGCCTCCTTGAGTTGTTATTTTTTGGGAGGAATCTCTGTGCTTCTGGATATTAGTTTCTTTCTCCAGATTTAGGAAGTTTTCAGCTATTATTTTTTCAGATAAATCATCTGCCCCTTTTCTTCTCTTCTTTTGGCATCCCTATAATGCAAATGTTATTACGTTTGATGGAGTCACTGAGTTCCCTATGTTACTATCATTTTTCTATAATTTTTTTTCTCTTACCTGCTCAGCTGGATTACACTCCATTATCCTGTCTTTGAGGTTCATAATTTGCTCCTCTGCTTCCTCGAGTCTGCTTTTTATTCCATCTAGTGTATTTTTAAATTTCATTTGTTGTGTTCTTCATCTCTGATTGGTTCTTTTACCACTTTGTTAAGAATCTCATTGGGGAGCCTGGGTGGCACAGTCAGTTAAGCATGGTCATGTCTCAGGGTTGTGGAATCGAGCCCCACATTGGGCTTTGCATTCATGCGGATACTGGTTGAAATTTTTCTCCCTTTCCCTCTGCCCCTCCTGCCTGTGTGCTGTCTGTCTGTCTCTCTCTCTTAAAGAAATACATAAATAAATCTTAAAAATAAAAAGAGTCTCATTGATGTACTCCACTCTTTTCTCAAGTCCAGTGAGTATATTTATGGCCACTACTTTAAATTCTCTAATTGGTATATTATTTAAATCCATGTTACTTTGGTCTGTTGCTATGATTTTGTCCTGTTCTTTCATTAGTTGTATTCCTCTGTCTCCTCATTTTGTCAGACTCTCTGTGTCAAACTCTCTGGGTTATGAAACTCAGCTACATCTCCTGCTCTTGAAAGTAATGGCCTTATAAAGAAGAGGTCCTGTGGTGCCCTGAAGTGCAGTGTCCTCTGTTCCCTAGAACCTGGTGTCTCAGGTTGTGTGTTGTGTGTGCCCTACTGTTATAGCTAAGCCACTTTTTCCTTCAGTCCAGTCATCTGCAGAGGCTCCCTTTCCCTTTGGGCAGTGTTTGGTAGGGTGGGGTGCACAGTGTTAAGAAGGTATGTGCCGGCCTGCTTGGGAAATGAGACTGCAGCTGCATGTGTAGGGACTGGGGCTGTGTGGGTGGGACACAAACTTTTAACAAGGTGCACCCCGGGCTTCCATAGGCCTGCTGCTATTGCCTTTATTACCACTGCCATGACCAAGGCCCCACAAAGTGCGCTGGTCAGGAACTGGAGTGTTGGCAAGGTTTGCATTGGTTGGGAGGGGACCCACAGAGCTGGGACTTGGGCAAGTTTGACTGGAAGGGATGTATCTGCCAAAGGTGGGGGTGGGGGGGGTGGGGGATGGGGGTGTGGTTGGCTAAGCAAGTTAGGTAATGAATGTTTGTGCTGAGCTGGTTCCTGCAGTGGCCATATGTTCATGCTGAGGGGTAGGAGAGGGAAATGACACCTACCAATTCCTTTGTTCCTGGAGGGTTCTTCCTGCAATCTCTGCCCCTCCTACCCAGCTCTGAGATGAGAAAATAACTCTCCCTTCCAGGAGTTTTCAAGCTGCTGCTTCTACAGTGTATCTCCCTGAGTTGTTTTTCCTGCTGTCTCTTTAAGGGCGGGAACTCGGCTTCCTATTGCCTTAGGCTCTCCCAGAACCTAGTCACTGATTTTTAAAATTCCAGACTTTAAGTCCCTCTGGTTGTAAGAAATTCAGCCCCTCTCTTTCAAAGCCAAATGTTCTGGGGATTCCTCTTCCCTGTGGGGGCTTCCCAGTGTGATAGTCTGCTTCTTGCCCTTCTTCATGGCTGTAGCTCCCCTGCCACTCCCCTCCCCCCAGTTGCGGTCCCTTTCACTCCCACTACATCTTCACCCTTTCTACCCTCTTGGAGGTGGCCTCTTCTGTACCTTTAGTTGTGGAGTTTTTTCTGCTAGTCTTCAGGTTGTTTTCTGGGTTATTTCTGCTGATGTGAGTGTTGTCTACATGTATTCGTGGGACAAGGTGAGCTTAGGGTCCTTTTACCCTGCCATCTTCCTGGCCTCCTCCTCTAGTTTGGAAACTTCTTCCTCTGTGTACCTGTTAGCTCAATCTCATAATTCACTGAGGCTTGTGGTTAAAGGTTACCTCATAGTAGACGTTCTTCCTGACCTTTCTCCCCAAAAGGACCATTCATTTTATCCCTTTATTGTACCTTACTATTCTTTGTGGCATTATTACCATGTGGCACATTACGTATTTTTCATGTGTTTGTTTGTTTATTATATATGCCCCTCTGATGGAATGTATGCTTCATAAGAGCACTGTCCTTCACTGTTTTGTTTACCATGATTTTTCTATTACTTACCACTGTGCCTGGCACAGAACAGCCCTCAATAAATATGTGTTGAATGAAAGCTGCTCCTGCAGTTTTGCTCAGTTTCTGAGCATGCTAGGATGGGGATCAGGGTAAATGGGCTTCTGGCATGCCTTGGCTTCTAAAACCAAAACCAAAATGTAATATAACTTGAATCATTAAAATGTTATCTGAAATTCTGCATACACAACTCGTATATATTGGACATTGCACCTAAAATAGATAAAAAGTTTTAAATCTGCATTATGTAAAATGGCCATGAGAGGCTGTTCTTGGGGTCTGATAACCTGAACATTGAATAAAGAACCCTGTTTGACCATGAGCACTACAAGTTCAAGAAGTTGTTGCATGCACATGATTGGGACGTACAAATCAATCAGATCAGCTGAAATTCTGAGCGTTTAGTGCTTTCTCTGTAACATCTAACAATATAATTCCTTTACCAGTGTATTGTGCAGTTTTATTTCAGGTCATATTAAGACCACAAAGCTATGGAAGTGTGGGGATAGGGAAGGGGAGGTAGAAAAGAACATGGCTTTTTGTTTCTGAATTCTCATACTTCCAATAATGCTCTGCATTGAAAGTAAAAATTTGTCAAGAGTATTGGGGAAAGAATCGAAGAAACCTTTGACAGGATAGTTGAGAAGAAAATGGGGTAGGGAATATTTTGAGTCCAGTTAAGTTTTACCACAATGTAAAAATAAACTCCCATAATCCCCCTGCCCTTACTGTGCCCCAAGCAAATGACACAGACATGGAAAGATTTATGTAATTCAATGGGTCTCACACTGTTAGGAAGAAATATTGGAAGGAGTGAGTGTCACTGGGAAGCCCTGACTGTGAATTTGGCTTTTCACCAGCCTGACCTATGAGGTGTATGTGTGTGTGTGTGTGTGTGTGTGTGTGTGTGTGTGTGTGTGTATATGTTTGTGTGTGTGTGTGTGTTTGTGTGTGTGTGTGTGTGTGTGTGTGAGAGAGAGAGAGAGAGAGAGCATTCCAGGAACAATTAAGAGATATTTAATTTTGTTTCTTGGCAGATCTGCCACATCCCCATTTATTACCACTTACTCTTCTTTCTTCTTTTCTTACAGCTCAAAGAAAAAGCAAATTCCATGACTTCTTCCCCTTCTATGACTTAATGGCTCCCCAGCTGTGCTTTTGTCTCTGTTTTATAATAAATAATTGTAAAGCCTTCTCATTTATCCAGAAAGTGTTTATTGAGTGCCTACTAGTTCTAAGCTAGTGTAACAATAGCTGAAGCCTTTTGAACACTTTCTATGGTCTGAGTAAAGCTTTCAGACAGTTTTTAGAGATACTGGTTGAAAAATCCATCAAAGAAATATGTTGAGAAAAAGTAAACAAATGATATTCCTTTCTCTTGCAAAAGATAGACACATAATCCTGGTACTCTGTGGAAAACTTTACTGTAAGATGTGTAGGGAGGTATGTATGCCAATGGTTCTTTATCAAAATAACTACAAATTGTAACACCCAAGAAGAATGTCTCAGAGGAAGCCAGGAACAGATGTTTCATGACATATGCATAAACAGCACACAGGAATATGCTTATGTATTTTATTAGCCTTTCTTCTTCAGGCTGAGATGCCTAACCCAGAGATACAGGAAAGGTTATGCCAACATTGTATAGAAAATTCTCAGCCTCTCTTTGTGCCTAAAGATAGAAACATAAACACTGTTTTGGAAACCAGCTGAGTAGGTGGGCCCCTGGGTATGAAGGGTGTCTTTTTTAAGGGACATTTTAATCAGCAAATTATTGAGATGACATCATGTATTGTTGTTAGCTGGTAGAAGATGGGTAGGAAGAAGCCATAGTACTGTAGGAAAGTTAATGTCATTCAGTATTTCCCATATTCTTTGAAACCAAGATTGGAACAGCAATTCTAGAAGCAGGAATACTTGTTTTTTTGGAAGAGATTTCTTTGCCTTCCCTTGGTTCCACAAGTGAACCCTGTTGGTGTATTTCATAAGAGTTGTGAATGTGGAAGTTAAAAAATGCATTGCGCTACCCACTTGGGCTGTTGGAAAAGTTCCTGGGAGCATAGGGATTAAGTAGTCCTTTCTGCCTGCACAATTGAGGCTCTGGACAACTGGGATGGGTTGGAGGAAGGGAAGTTCTGATATTTGATTTTCTGATTAACTCTGTTAATAAGAAAACTCTTAGCCGTTCCCACGCTTGTAGTTGAAAATATTTTTGAGAAGTCTGCTTATCTTTATTAGTAAATACTACTTAGAAATTGTAATGAAATCTTTGCTCAAGGTTGAAAATCTTGCACCAGTGGACATTGTAAATTCCCTGCACTTGTATGGTGGAAATTATAACAGTGGCCTAAATATATAGCACAGGATAATCCACAGATGTTGAATTTTGGACTAAATCCCTTATAAAGGCTTGTATGCTGCCTTTTTGAGAGCTAATGCTTAAGATTCTGGGTAGCTGTATATGCCTGTGCTGTGGATTCTCAACATTTTAAGAAAAAAGAGACTCTCAGAGAAGTTATTTGGAAAAGCTACATTATTAGTAAGTGACAAGGGAATAATTAAAACCCAAACCTTAAAGATTAACAACTTAAAACAATTCCATCTTATAAATGAATAAAATGAGACCCAGAGAAGTGAGGTAAATCATTCAAGGCCACAGAACAGGTTAAAAGCAGAGATAGGCCAGGCCTCTTTCTCCTAGGAAAATCTTTCCACCATACCATACATCTGGCTGTATGCATATCTCACTAGGGTCTCAACAGCAGACTTGGGACAAAAGGGATTCCCCCACCAATCAAATATAGTACAAACAGCACCTGTTACTCCTTTGGGTAAGCCCTTTTGCTCATAGCTATCATGTATCTGACCCCCCACTATGACCAGACTCTGTTCCAGGTTCTTCTGTGATCCTCACAACAACCCTATGGGGTAGTATATCATCATTGTGTTCCCTTTACAGGTGAGCAAATCGAGCTCCAGCTCCATTAAGGAATTTGCTCAAGGATGTACAGGGAGAAAGAGACTAAGCTGGGATCCAAATCTTGGTCAGTGGGGCTTGAACATATCTTCTCTCTACATGTCTACATATCTTTTCTCTACAACACTGGTGGGGAGGGGAGAATGGTGCCCTGTGCAAATATTTCTTCCTGTCTAGCCCCAGAGATCACTGCCCTGCTTGGCCAGATTCCTGGCACCTGTGAGCTTGGAGCCAGCTGTAGCTAGATTTTGTAGGCATCAGAGGCTGGGCTGGGTGGGCATGTCACTCCCAACTGTGTGAATGAATGTTTGATTTGCCTTAGCTCACCATTGGGTGGAGTCCACTTTGGGCAGAACACTTAGTGGCTGAATAAACACTCAGAGCATCTTGGAAAGGCTGCATGGGCTGGTGGTTTGACACTGATTTTGGCTGTTTGGAGAGGCGCCACTGAAAGCCAGCTTCGACCACTGGTGCGCTATTGAGAGACCTTGCCTTCTTAGCCTCTCACTGTCCTAGTTTCCTTGGAGGTCAACTGAGGACAAACAAATCCTGTTATTTCTGCCGAGTTTCTCCTCTCCAGGCTGAGGACAGAGGCAGGAGACGCCTCTGAAATGCTGGACAAAATAAACTAAGTACAGCCAAAATGGAAGAGGCTGCTTCACAACCTCATACCTGGGAGAATGATAGGGATGCACAACCCTGGGCACAGATGAAGGAAACTCTTTTTCTTTTCTATTCTCAGAGGCCCTTAACGCTGGCCCATTAGCAGAGTTGTTTCCTTTTATCGCCCCAAGGACTGGGACAGAGGCTTTGGGAGCTTATACTGTGTGGTCCATCCCCTGGTTCTGACTTGGATCTCAGAAAGGCTTAATTGCCATGACCATGAGCCTGACATAAGTACCGGATAGTGGGAGCTGGCATGTGATTGTGAATGTTGCTGTACTGGTGCTGGAGACACATGGACAGGGAGAGTGTTCCCAGTGGGCCAAGACAGCTCGTTATATGGAAGAAGTTGGGGAAACTCTGCTGCTCTGCTGTGAATTACTCACTTTAAAGCTGGAGTGTGAACACTAGGGACTATTTCATAGTATTTTTTCATTAGTCCATATAAAGATCTAATCTATGTACATATTAAAACTTGCAGGAGATCCCAAAACTAACCTTGAAAATGTCTTCGATATATTGAAATTTCTTGAGTGTATAAAATCAGTTTTTCTTTGTCTGATTGAATGAATTGGAGATTCAAGATGGTTGGTGGGATCGTAAAGTGCCATTGCATCTTCAAAGATGAAAGAAGAGCAAGACACATAGAAAATAAGACCATCTATGGGAATCCATTTTTGCTAAAAATTTCCCAAAGGAGAGCCATCTCCAGAGCTTGAGACCTGCATCGTTGACTTTTAAAATAGTTTCCTTTTCTATTCCCTGTTGATCTCTATCCAAATAAAATAATCACACTCAAGTAAATTATTTCTCACACTGTGTCTCAGGGAGAACACTGCAATTACTGTGGAGCTAAAAAATTACTGACAGTCATAAGGGACGTGTTGCTCTAAGTTGCCTGGAAAGGTGTCTAAACAGTTCAGTGACTTCATGTGATTAATGAGCATTTGAGAGTCAATAGTAGAGGCGGGAGCTCTGAGTTCAGTTTCTTTTCCTTAATGCTAATGAGCAAGGAAGGGAGACTAGCTTAGATTTAGGAATTTAAATCAGGATCTGGATAATTTAGAATGATGATAATGTAGCCCTAAATAAGAGTTGTGTTCCCTTCTTCATCTATGTGCCAACTTAGCCCCCCACCTTTTTTTGAGTGAATATTTGATGGGGATAAGGAAAAATAGCATCTAAATAAATGCTGAAAACGTTTAGGAAAATAAAAACCAGATATTTAAGGGGACAGCAGTTACTCCTTCTCATCTTCCAAGGGTTCATCTTAAATAACTATAAACAACAACTTTCCTTGCCAGGAGACCTTCCTTGACCCAAGATATTAGTCCCTGCTCCTAAAAAATTTCATAGCTCCCTGGATTTTTCTTTGCAATATTAATCACAATTGTAATTCTATAGTCACTCATGTATTTGTTTAATATCTCTCTCTCGAGACCATGAAGGCAGGGGTGGTGTCTGTTGTCTTTACCTATGTATTTACACCTCCTATTGGGCACGTAGTAGGAATTTAATAATATATGTAGAATGGGTAAATGAATAAGTTGTTCCTTCACAACTGCTACTAAATTTGTTGTTAGAACTTCATTCTTTACATGTTAAGGATGTTTGAAGCATTCAGAGGGATATCGGTCTGATCAATTCAGTATCTTTCGAAGGCTAGAAACTTCTCTATATGAGCTGCTGAAATAAAGGATAAATTTTTCTGAAATGAATTCTCAGTTTCTAGAGGATAGTGGCTATTAACAGCTGTTGCACAGCACAGAGCAACTCCGTTTTACTGGGCTTATATATTGGAGACTAATTACTATATCAAAATTAGATTCCTCTTCTCTTGTCAACAAGCCTCAGCATTTCCTCATAATCAAGATGTATGAAAAACTATTGGGGAAGGTTATCAGAGTCATGGAAACCAAAGAATGATGGTCATTGAGACTCTTTTATGGGCCATGACTAAAAAGTCTTTGCTGCAGTTCATGCGTTAGGCCATTTCCATGGCCCTGGCTTCCTGTAAGCAAGGATATTTGTTCTTAATGTGGGTACCAGATCTATACACATGAAAAGTTTTCTTGGAATCTTTCAGACTTTTTTTTCCTGCTGATTTAAGGGAAATTTCCAAAATAAATGTCAAAGAGCCATAAGTCAACAAAGAAGAAAGTCATAAAATTGATAAAGAGAAAAAAATGTGATTTCCCTCCCTGCTCTTTCAGGACATTGGAAACAAGGTTTTGAAGGCAAGTTGTTAAAATAAGATGAGGGTGCAAACTTGTACCTCCATATCTGGTCTGAGTCTAGTTCTGTGTTTTCTCAAAAGCATTTCTAACTCCATGGAACCAATGCAGACAAGAGGAAAAGGCTTAGGGCTGCACCAAGTGGCCCATTGGTAGCATTTGCCTTGCATTGCCTCGTATAATACTGCTGTGGAGGTCAGTGTTCATTCCATGTAGACTCCAGTGAAGTGTTTTCCCACACCAGAGATGACAGCAGAATGTTACTGTGAAAACAAGTCATTATTTTCACTTCAGTTTCTATCTGGTTGACTTTAAAATGTCAGCTTTCCAGACAGAAAGTTGTTCTTTCACTCCACAGTGGTGAAAGTGTGCAGGTCCCTCAACACAGTGCTGAAATGCCTTGTGGTTGGTGTAATGAAGTGAGGTTTGGTACAGTAGATCGGCACAGGGACTGGCTCCACATCCTGGTTTTGATTGTATTACTACTTTATCTCAGGCTTCCTTCTTCTCTGAGTTTGTGTATAATCTGGTTAAGCCTTAGTTTACTTACCTGCGAAAATGGGTGAAATGAATAGATCACCTAGTCTGATCTTTAGAAGCCTTATGTTGTGTGAGTTCATGACAGTCAGGAGAGTGGATGATTAAGTTCCTACTTAATGTGGTAAGGAGATGAGGTCACCCGCGCCGACGCCTGGTGATTTTAGTGTCCTCAGGGCCTTTCACACTCTCTCCCTCTCTGTCTCACTCTTACTTTACACTGACAAAAAAATTCAAAGAAGAAAAAATATTTGGGTCACAGAAATACATACACGCGAGAGACTATGGACTCTGGGAAACAAACTGAGGGCTTCAGAGGGGTGGGGGATTGGGATAGGCTGGTGATGGGTATTAAGGAGGGCACGTATTGCATGGTGCACTGGGTGTTATACACAAATAATGAATCATGGAACACTACATCAAAAACTAAGGATGTACTGTATGGTGACTAACATAACATAATAAAAAGTTATTATAAAAAAATACATACAGCTTGTTTACATTTGCTTTCTATAGTCTGTACTAGTTTGTCTCAAATAGTACTGCTTTATACTACTTAGACAATTTAAACACTTCTCAGAACTTTGATAATTCTAGACATTTCACCATTTAAACACATTTTCTAATATCCAACCTATTTTTTTCTTAGACTACATTTTCTGTTAGATTTTTTAAAAATTATTCATTTGCATACAACAGTTTCTAAATTATAGTATCAACTCTACTACTAACAGTATGATAATAGCAGATAGTTTTAAAATGTTTTAAAGTTCATTTTGTCCTTAGGACTCATCCCACTGCGGTGTCCAGAGGTTATTGTTTCTTTTTAAATTTGAAAGATAATAGGCAAACATGAATGTTATATTGGTGAAGGGGAGACAGATCTTTAGCCATCAAGATCTTGCATTTTGGAAATATCCACATTGCTATTTGCAAAAGTTTGCATTCATTTGAAACAAAACTCAAATTTGGTTGACCCCAAGGTTGTGTTTGTAAAGACTCATGGCTTGATATTGCTTGGTAAACTTACAATTTAAGGAGAAAGAAAGCTGTTAAGTCTAGAGAGGTGGATGTGTACAGATCCCTTCTTCCATACACCAGACAAACAAGTCAGCTTTGCAGAGAGAGGAGAGGGCCATACTTGCCCCCAAACTACTACCACTTTTAGAGCCAAGCAAGCACCAGTGCCTTTATCCTACAAGGGCTTTCAATAATATCACTCATCAATGAGAAGTGGCCCTGCCAGTAACTGTCCTCTCTTGTGGTGTCCATTTGCTGTGGTGACATCATACTTTCCCAAGTCAGCCTTAAGTTGCTCAGGGTGAAGGAGTAACATTTCTTGTGTGAATGAGACTGCTCTTTATCAGTCTGCCCACAGGCCATTCTTATCCCCTTTATTGGTGGCAGTATGTGAAAAGCCAGGGTGCAGCCAACGCTGAAAAAGTCACATTGCAGGAATGCAGACATTACAGTGTAAAGGTGCAGGAGCAGACATGATTGGAAGATATGCTGTTCTATGTTTATTCTACTAAACTCTGAACAGTAAATTTAATATGATCAGAAAACAAATTATTGCCAACATACTCTGGATAAGACTTGTATTTGTGGTCGTCATCCATGAATCAGGTGCAGTAACAATCTTGGAGTGAGTCATTAGAAGCCAATATTCACATGATTATGATGTAATCATCATCAAATAAATGCAGGGGCAAGATCTAAAATGTTTTAATACACACGGATCTAAAGAGCCGTGATACTGCCAATAATAACAACATGGCTACTTTTTGCCTCATGGTGGAAGATATGAAATTAGGCAAGCAAGGGCACAATCAATAATAAAGAGCCTAAAGAGAGAGTTCCTGGGCTTGAACGGGAAGAGGTGGTGCACATAGAGCACGTGTGCTGATTGGACAATTGGACAAAGAGTATGTAGGTAACTCTTCTCTACCTGTTACTCCAAATCTTTATTGATAAATCACTATATCTCACATGCAACCTATGGTTTTGTAAATTTTTCATTAAGGTTAAATGCATGTAACATAAAATTAATCCTTTTAAAGTATAGTGCAGGGGTGGGGTGATGGGCAAAATGGGTGAAAGGGAGCAAGAGCTACAGGCTTCCAGTTATAGAATGAGTAAGTCATGGGGATAAAAGATGCCCCACAGGGAACTTAGCCAGTGACAGTGTGATAACATTGTATATAGACAGATGGTAACTCCGCTTGTGGTGAACATCGTGTCACAGATAGGGTTTCTGAGTTACCACGTACACCTCAAACTAATATAACATTGTGTGTCAACTCTACTCAAAAAATAAGCTGTACAATTCAGTGACATTTAGTACTTTCACAATGTTGTACAACCTCCACCTCTATCTAGTCACAGAATATTTTTATCACACCAAAAGGAAACCCTGTACCCACTAAGCAGTCCCTCCCTTTTCATATTTTTATTCATTCAACAAGTATTTATTGAGTGTGTGCTTAAGATGTTACAAAGGAGATTTAAGAACCAGAAGTGTGTGTTTGGATTAGCTCAGTGGTTCTCAATAGGGACAATACCCTCTGCAGTGGGCTTTGGAAATTTGGGGGTGTTTTTGGTTGTTTAGCAATTGGGGTGAACTAGTGGCTTGTGGTAGAGGCTAGTGATGTTAAGTGACCTGCTAGTCTCAGGACATTCCTGTGCAATGAAGAATGATCTCATACCCACACAAATTCCTAATGGCTTGGACATTCATGTAGGTGGAAAATTGTTTATAGTTATCCAAGCTTAGAATTGAACTCAAATATGTATAATTATCTGTAGGTAGAACCTAAATTTGCCTATATGTACACAAACACACAGATATTTCTTATAGTTTTAGTAAATATAAGACTTTTCCAAGACTGGTCCTGCTGTGTATATTGAGGGAAGATGGTGCTTTGTTTTCTTTAGCACTTTACCAAGAATTGTTCACTATTTTGGAAAATGACATCACCAATGGCAATACCGAACCTGGTGTTTGAGTCTTCGTTAGTCTGATTTCTAATTCCCGCTTTGCGGTAATTTTACATATAGGCAGGTTGAAGGCTAATTTTTGAAAGTATGTGAAGTTATGACTTTCATTCACCTGTAACATGAGCCTGTGTGATGGTTAGTTTTATGTATTAACTGCGCTAAAGGATGCCCGGATATCTAGTGAAACATTATTCCTTGATGTGAGTATGTTTCTGAGAGAGGTTAGCATTTGAATTGGGGAACTGAGTAAAGGAGACCACTCTCGCCAGTGCTGCTGAGCATCATGCAGCCATTGAGGCCCTGAAGAGAAGAAGGCAGAGGAAGGGTAAGTTCACTTCCTCTGCTGGAGCTGAGACATCCATTTTCTCCTGACCTGGGACATTGGTGCTTCTGGTTCTTAGGCTTTTGGACACAGGTTGGGACTTATACCATCAGCCCTGGATTCTCAGGCCTTTGAACTTGGACTGAATTACACCACCAGCTTCTCTGACTCTCCAGTTTGTGGAGGGCAGACTGTGGGACTTCTTGGCCTCCATAAACATGTGAGCCAATTCATATATTAAATCATATATATATAAAATAATATAATTTTATATATTATATTATATAATAATAATTATATATATAATATATATGTTCTGTTTCTCTGAAGAACCTGACTAATATAGCCTGTGTGAAAGAATCTTATTGAACTCATCAATTAATTGCTGAGATAAACTTATAAGTAGAGAAATAGATGAAAACTGATCAGTATCCACAGGGAAAAATGATCAGTGAGTTAAACTCTACTAGACACATTTTGCCTTTCTATGAATGAGAACCACACACAGTGCTGTTATTTTTCTTTTTACAATGTAGAGTTGTTACAGCAAAGGCAATAAATGAGAAGTAGAGATAAACCAGAAAAGTATGCCAAACAGCACCCTCAATAACCTACACTTTTTTTGCCAATTTCTAAAAACCTCGGCTTTTCCTGATACCGTCCTCTGACTTTATGTCTTCTGGAATAGTCATGATTGAACATTTGTATAGGGAAATGCATGTCTTTTTAAATTATAAATTCTTTTAATTTTTACTCTATATTATATTAGAGAAGGGTGTTAGCTGTTTAAAAATTATGTGTGCAGGTTAAGTATATTGTCCATAGAATTCATTTTAGAATACTAAATGAGATGTTAGAAAATATTTGTTATAAAAAAGAACATTAAGTCTGCTAGAGTTCAGGACAACTGGACTAAATAATCTTTAAGTCCCCTTCTCCCCTTGCAGTCCTGAGATCTTCCTTAATCTAGAGTGGGGATTAAGATTCGGGCCCTTAGAACCAAAGGTAATTGGTTTGAATCTAGGCTGTCCTACTTCCTAGCATTACAGTCTTGGGGAGGTTTTGTTTTTGTTTTTTGTTTTTTTTATAACTTGTTCATGCCTCCTTCCTCATCTGTAAAGTGGTGTAATAATATCACACACTTCATACAGTGCTTGTGAGGATTTAAGAGTTACTCTACATGTAGCTATTAGAATGGTTCTCACGCCCTGGGGGCTCAGAGGAAGGGCTTGTTTGCTTTCTTATCTCTTAGAGGAGGTCTATCTAGGTGGTGCGCATGATAATACCAGCAGCCCCAGGCTGTCTGCCTATTGCTCACCAAGCCCATGCATCAGATACAACCAGATACAACCGTACTAGGAAGGGCTTGGTCCAGCTTCCACTGGGTCCAACCTCATCTGTGGACAATGGAACCAGAGGCCCGCGGTTCTCTTAATTGACCAGGCCTGGAAACATGTCTATCCATGTGGCTGGGGTTGGGAGGGTCAGCAACATCTGACCTACATGGAGTAGGTGCCCCCACAAGAAATAGGGATTCTGTTTCTAGAAGAAAGGACAAAGGATGCTTAACTGCTCTTGCCTCTTTGCATGAGCCTGAGGGGTTGAAGAATACCCAGTTCTCCATGTAAAGGTAGGGTCATGACTGCTACTCTCGTCCCTACCCCTGACTAGCTACCAGTCTCTTTTCACTGAGAAACTGGAGTGAGGCTTCTAAAACAAAGGTCAGATTTACTTCCTATGCTTTAAGCACTCTAGAGACTTCCTATCTGCTGTTGTCTGCATGTTTGCTCCCCGCCCCCCAGCCAATTCATATGTTGAAATCCTAATCCCCAAGGTGATAGTGTTAGGAGGTGGAGTCTTTGGGAAGTGATGAGGTCATGAGGGTGGAGCTCTCCAGTATAAGAGAAGCTATAAGGAACTCCTTTCCCCTTCCAGTGTATGAGAACACAAAGAGTAGTCTGTGACCCAGGAGAGGGCCCTCACCCAACCATGCTGACACCCCGATCTCAAATATTATGCTTCCAGAACTCTGAAAAATAAATATCTGTGGGTTACAAGCCACCTGGTCGGTGGTATTTTGTCATAGCAGCCTGAATGGACTATGACCCCATAGAGCTCAGTGTAAAAGCCAAAGGAAGCTCAAGATGGCTCTTTATCAGACCCTCTGTGCCACACCCTCAGCCCCCATCCCCTTCTGATCCCATCTCCTCTGGCTGCTCTTCCCACTGCCTTCTCTGTGCCATACTAGCCTCTCAGCTATGTATCGAGAAGCCAGGCCTTCAACCTCTCTGCCCAGAGCTCTCTTTCTGATGTGTCCCTATACCTCATCCCTCACTTTTCAAGTCTCTTGTTGGAGGAAAACTTATCAGAGTGGTCTTCCCTGATCACCTGATGTAAAACAGCAACACCATGCCCTCCATGATGCTCAACCCCCTTAGCATTGTTTATTCTTCTTCATGGCATTATTCATGACCTGATACTTTTTATATTTATTGTTTTAGTTTTTGTCATTGCTATATTTGCAGTACGTAGAAGTTCTGGAATATACTAGATACATGTTATGACTTGAATTGTATCCCCCCATAGATGTTGAAGTCCTCACCCCCAGTATGTACCTATGAACATGGCCTAATCTGGAGATGGAGTCTTTCCAGATGATCGAGTTAGGTGAGGTTACTAGAGTGGGCCCTAATCCAGAATGACTGTGCCTTTTAAAGAGCGGAAATTTGGACACAAAGAGCCATGCACAGAGGGAAGATGCTGTGAAAAGACAGCTCTCTGCAAGCCAAGGAGTGCTTGTGGCTACCAAATCTGGGAAGAAGGCGGGTGTCAGATCCTTCCCTAGCACCTTCAGCAGGAAGCATGGCCTTGCCAACATCTTGATTTCAGACTTTGGTTTCTAGAACTGTGAAATGATAAATATATGTTGTTCTAAACCACCTAGTTTCTTTTTTTTTTAAGATTTTATTTATTTTAGAGAGAGTGCGTGTGAGAGAACCAGCACAAGCAGGGAAGAGAGGAAGAAGCAGGCTCCCCATGAGCAGGGAGTCCGATGCAGAGCTTGATCCCAGGACCCTGGAATCATAACCCGAGACTAGAGCAGACGCTTAACTGACTGAGCCACACAGGTGCCCCTAAACCACCTAGTTTGTGGTACTTTGTTACAGTAGCCCTAGAAAACAAGTGTGGTGCACAATAAATGCTGTTAAGTAGGGGATAGTGAATGAGTGAGTGATAATATGAGCAGGGATTGTCGTCCAGGATTGTTCTAGGAAGATCTACCAATAGTGTCCACTTCTTCCAGTTATTTCCCCAAAATTTGTGGCTAACCATCTAGGAAGATTACTGGACAAATTATCTGTCGAGGGTAAACTTATTTTTGTTTAGACCATTCAGTAGTTAAGAAGTAACAAGAGTGTGGTGAGGAAGGTGAAAATAAACAAAATGACAGTAACACTTATAGGAAGTTTACTATGTGCCAGACACGATTCTAGTGCTTTTTTTTTTTTTTAAAGATTTTATTTATATATTTGACAGAGAGAGAGACAGCCAGCGAGAGAGGGAACACAAGCAGGGGGAGTGGGAGAGGAAGAAGCGGGCTCCCAGCGGAAGCCCGATGTGGGGCTCGATCCCAGAACACTGGGATCATGCCCTGAGCCAAAAGCAGACGCTTAATGACTGAGCCACCCAGGCGCCCCCCGATTCTAGTGCTTTACACATATTTACTCAATTCTCCCCACAGACCTCTGAAATAGGTTCTAGTCTTATTCCCAGTTTCAGGATGAGAGATGGAGGCATACAGAGGGTAAGAGATATGTCTGAGGTCAGACAGCACTTACACAACAGTGCTGGAATTTCAACCTAGGCAGTCTAGCTCTATAGCCTAACATATTGTTTTGCCCTACTTTCTAAAATATTTCAGAATTTCCTTGGTTAGACTGAGTGAGGGGATCAGGAGTTTGAGAATCAGTGGAGAAGATGAGAACAGGTGGAAGAGAGAGGGCCAAGTAAGGGGGCAGAACACAGTGTAGGAATGGGTGATAATCATTTGGGCGGTGAGAACGGCCACAGGAATTTTAGGCATAAGTTGTCTCATTTTAAATTGTTTTCTGTGCTGTTCTGCATTTGTAATTGCTCACCTGACTTCACAAACCCCAAACTTCAGTAAAAGTCTCCAGCTTTAGACATAGACGGAATGGAGAGGATGCCCAGCACAGGGTCATGTAGCGCTGAAAAGGTACAGCCACTCCAGAGGTGAGAAACAGATGGGGGGAGTGGATTTCAGGAGCAGAAATTAGAGCCAGAAGTGGCATTCAGAACCCAAGCTCCCCATGAAACTCCAGAGATGTCACAGAGTATGCTGGGTCCCCCATCAGCCAGTATACTTATTAAAGATCAGGGTCCCCCTAAGGTGTTGGAAGACTTAGAACCCCAGGAGGATGGCAGGCACATGTACCTACTTGGAGGAGACAGAGCAAAACTTGCTTTCTGATGGAGGACACACATTTGGTCTGATATACTGGGTTTTGGGAGGAATTACAAAGGACAAGCAGAGGGCATGGTCTCAGGAAAGAAGCAGAGAGGAAGGAATGCAGGTGAAGAGGGTGGGAAGGCAAGCTGAGCCCTTTATGTGTTCGAGAGAACAAATCTTGTGTCAGGTTCTACCTAATTCATTCTTTGGGTTTTATTATTTATGCTAGGTGTTTCCTAAGTATAGGAAAATAGGCTAGGTTCTTCATGAGTAAGCATCAACTGAGCCTAATGTGATTCTGCTTCCAGGTAGTGTGACTCTTTCTTAGCTTAAGGATTTGGTTCTCCTTTTAGCCACAGAGCACTTCATCCCCGTACATGTCTTGAGTCCACATCAGCTGTGTCAGCAGAGATCCCAAAGCCCGTATTGCTCCCCTGGGACTCTGAGCAGGGATTTTTCTTCTTTAAATCCTCTTTCTATTTAAGTGCTGGTAACAGGGTTATAACAAGCAACATATTTCAAGACCATTTTCCATCCCTATCTATTTCTGCTATCTTTATTTCAGTAAATAAGAACTAGGGTCCAAGTCCTGTTTTTCCCGGGACAGTTTTGCCTCTCACATGAGTGTATTTCTGAAATACTAACTTAGGGGCTGTTGGGGCTCCCCTCACAGCACAAAGCAGCACCAGTTGAAGCAAACATTTTCTTTACGAGGCCTTTTATCCATGTCCTTCCATAGCTATACCAGATAAAAAGTCCACAAGGCTGCACTTTTCTTCACACAGCCCTCAAGCTTTCTGACATCTGGGAAAATAGTGGTTTGCTCTTTGGACCTTCCAGCAAAATTCTCTTTCAATTGGATTCACATAAGACTATACTGCTCACTTATAGTTTGGATGATAGCGACACCTTTCCTTTTACTTGGCAATCCTGAAACCTATTTGGATAAAAATGAAAGCCCTTGAAAAAGAATTAGGGAAATTGCCATACTCCTGCTGTAAAGGTGTGAGAGACTGTTGCTCGGTCTTTGTAGCAGAGCTGAAACAGTCTCTTAGCTCACCAGGACCATGTCAGCCCTTTGAACTAGGGTCTAAACTCCTGATTTTAAAAGTTGGCATCTTCAGGGTATATTCCTGGGGTCCCAAAAAGCAGAGGTGTCGGCAACCCAGGTCTGCAGAGGATACCCTGAGATGAAAACCACTTTTGTTAGCTCCGAAGGGTCTGGGTGGTGCAGACCAACAGTTGACCCCACTTATAATTCCAAGCCATTGGTTGGCACCCTCTTTCCCTTAGCCTAGAAAGTTTTCCATAGAAGAGGATCTTGCAGATCTGAGGGGGGCTTGGCAAGAGAATGGAAAAGAGAATGAGAGGAAACAAGAGAGAAAAATCGTCAAGATGAAAAATGAGCAAGATTTATGAGGGCAACTCATGCCTCGCCTACTGCTCAGTACTGCTCCCTGAGATAGATTTTCCAGTTCCTCCTACAGACCGGTTTCAAATGAGGCAAATTAGCAGGCTGCCATCACTTTCTTTAAGAAACTGTCAACAGATTAATAGATCTTCCCAATATAGTAATTTCCCTCATAGTGAGCCTATATTTTCCATCACATCACTGAATTTATGTTTCCCTTGGAGTAGGCTAAGCCTTTGTTTATGCCCTTTGGATGCTTGTTTCTTATCCACCGCTATCGTATTTCCTCTTAGCAATGTGATCACTTGGCCAGGTTATATACATTTAAGCCTTGGAGTAAATCCTTCCAACCCATAATTATTTTCATGCCGCTCTTCAAATTTCCTCGGTGTATTGTCATCTTCTTGTGCTTTGGGGCTCTACCCTGGACAGGGATAATGGTAATGGGGCTGTGCTTGGGCCCCTGTGCCTAGAGCAGGGTTCAGTACGTGAGGGTCTGCAGTCTCTTTCTGGCTTCCACTCTTGCTTTTATGACAAGTTATTAAACCTCTTGAAATTTCTCACTGGTGGCAAAAGTAACTTTGGCCTCTTCTCTCAATTCTTGGCTATGGAGTTTCTTTTCATACTCTGTTCACCTCTACACCCATGTCTGGAAGTACTTCATTCTCATAGTAATCTGTCCCCACCATGTCTTACAACCCTTTGGGATGTGGGGACAAGATAAAGGACACAGAGAAGGGAAGATAGGTCTTTTGTGATTCTCCCAAAAGGGGACGGGGTGTAAAGAAATACAAGTTGCTTTATAGAATATGGACAGGATTTAATGTAAGTAAAGTTAAGATTGAATCTCCTGGAACAAAGTGTTGACTAAATACAGTGCTTGCCTCATAATGTACAGTCTCCAGAGGCTGTGGATGAGATCACCTCTCTGCCTCCTGTTCATTCAATCGGTGCCTCATTTGCTCTCATTAACACACAGACTTCTGTTCTGCTACTCTGTTCTTGATTTCTTTCTTTCACCAAACCTCAGGCTTTGGATACTATTTTTCTCCCATATGGGCTTAAGTTTTTTTGTTTTTTTTTAATTCATCTATGTCTTTGGTTTATAGAAAGGTCTTGAGAAAATCTGAAAACCATTAGGACTTCGAAAGATGACTTGATTAAGACCTCCCTTCATTTAAAAAGAAAAGCTCTTCAAAGTTCTATAGCCAGGAAGAACATATTTTTAGGTTCTTTGTGGTTACTTTAATGTCTGACCTTTCTTTGACATTGCGTTTGTGAGAGACAGAGCATATCTCCAGAGATAAAAATTTGATCCACCATTTTCAGACCATGCCAAGTCCCAAATAGTTGACCCTGATTCATCCTGTTAAAGTTAAATGCTTGTCTTCTTTCATTCACACCCTTGAGCAGAGCATCACTCAGACCTTCTGGTGCCCCTTCCTTTCCTCTCCCTACCTCTCCCTTTAGTTCATGGAAACAAAAGTTACCCCTGAATCCAAGTGCTCAGCAGTCCAGACCAGGTAATGTCTGTCATGCCCTTTGCTCGTTGTTTTCTGTCTATCTTCTCTTCAATGCTGATGGGCTGGGCGTGAGGCCAGACATGGGTCCTGCTCTTTAGAGACCTCCTCTTGGGTCCCCTCTGCTTGCTACCGCCCCCAGAGTACAGGGTTCATGTGACCTCTCAGAACCCATACCCCCTCTTCTAGATTGTTCCTAGATAGTTGGGACAGGACCCTGGATGTCTGCTCAAACAGCCCAATCCTCCTTTCAGGGTCTTGTGCAAACCGGTGTCTGGCATTGGGGAGCATGGCCAATGGGGGCTGTGTGGGCAGTGAGGGCAGAGCTTGGAGGTGGGGGATGGGATGTCAGCCCTCTGTGATGTTGGACAGAACCAGGGGAGGAAAGGGCAGTGGGATGGGTCACAGGCCAGGAGCTGGGTGATAGGGTCCAGCTTTCCCTAAGCTTCCATGTTCCAGTGCTGAACTCTGAGTAGTCTATAAATTCTGAATGTGTAGTAGCCTTCCGGGTTTATCTATTTAGATAGAGGAATAGACCCATTTAAAAATGTGTTAGCATGCTGCATAAATTAAGTGTCTATACTAGGCAGGCCTCCTTTTATATTCTTTGTCTTTGGCTTGCTAGAACACATGCCAGGAGTAGGCCTTCTTGGGACAGCAGCTTGGAGCAGTCTGATACCGTTGCTCAGGATGAAAATGATCAGAGAGGGGTGCTTTCTGCTGAATGAAAGGGGAGCCAGAGACTGAATCCCCTGGCCCAGCCCTCCAGGGATCTCTAGAGCTTCTCAATCGAAGCGTTTTCCCCCTCAATGGAATGTGGCTTTCTGGGGAAAGAGCTGTAATAGTTCCAGAATCTGCCAGCCTTGGGATGCTGGCATTGGCAGATACTCTCCCAGTGGCTCATCAGTGACCTTGCAAAGCTGACTGGGTAGGGGGCCTGCTCTATTTTATTACAATCATCACTCAAACCAAACCCAACCAGTCACCTTACGCCAGGACGGGTCTGTAGGGAACAAGTCTTCCTTTCTCTATTTTGGCACAGACATTTGTGCTGTTTGATTCCCAAAGTCCTGTTCATCTAAAGTCGAAGTCACTTGCATCATTTAAGGAAAGGATTAAATATCACTGTGTTCTTTTCCCTGAGTGAATAAAAAAGAAACATCTTCAAAATGATGATTTATTTTTTTAAACCCCCAAATAATATTATTAAACATCTTCATGCTGATGAAATAAACTTTTCAAAGTAATATGGAAAAAATGATTTCATTTAAACACCTTTTAGCCAAAAAAACATATGCTGCTGGTTAAGCAGTGCAGGAGTGGAGACTTTTGCAAGGCTTGCCTGCACATCTTGAGGTCTGTGGTTCGGCCACTGGCCCCACCATTGACTCAGGCCTCAGCTGGGGTGGAACCCAGCAGGCAGACAGACCCATGTGTCCTGGCGGGTCTCCAGAATGCAGGCAGGTTTGCCTGGGCAGGCAGGGAAGTGACTGAGTGTATGCATGTGGACAACTGTGCAAACTTCTCTGCAGGAGCAGCCTGCCAAGCCCGCACCACAGGCTCTCAAGGCTTCAGGTGTCCAGAGCGCTGACCGATTTATGACTGATGCGTGCATTTCTGTGTTCAGGCTACCCACCAATCAGAACCGTAAATAACTGCCAAAGGAGAGAGGACCCTGCTCTCTTCTCTGCAGTTGCTTCATTTTACAGTATCAAGAAAGGTCATAATAGGTAAGTGGGATACCTGAAATCTTAGCATTAGCTATTGTCCTTTGCAAATAAACAAGAGAAAACAAAAATCAAAACAAAACCAAACAGAACAAAAAAACAAAAAACAAACCAAACAAACAGAAACCTCCTTCCAGCAACCCTGGATAGGCCTGTGAGAGAAGAAGTTATACATTCCTTTAATAAATATGTATTGTGAGCCTATTGTGTGCCAATCAGTTAGGGCAAGAGGTTTGAACCAGCAAGTGTCAGAAGGGTGGGCTGAGCTGGGACAAATGAAATGCTGGCCTCTATGTGTGTGTATGTGTATATATATATGTATATATGTATGTATACACACATATCTCTATAATTAACAGTGTTACCTTCAATTCAGATGTACGATATACTGATTCCACAATTCTATACATTTCTCAGTGCTCATTATATAAACACACTCTTAATCCCCTTTATCTATTTCACCCATCCTACCACCCATCTCTCCTTTGGCAACCATTCGTTTGTTTTTTATACTTAAGAGTCTGTTTTTTTGTTTGGCTCTTTTTCTTCTTTGTTTGTTTGTTTTGTTTTATTTCTTAAATTCTGCATAGGAGTGAAATCATATGGTATTTGTCTTTCTCTAACTTACTTATTTCACTAAGTGTTATATCCTCTAGATCCATCCATGTCGTTGCAGTTGGCAAGATTTCATTCCTTTTTATGGCTGAGTAGTAGTCCATGATATATATCTATCTCACCTCTTCTTTATCTATTCATCTATTGATGGACACTTGGGCTGCTTCCATACTGGGCTATTGTAAATAATGCTTCAGTTAACATAGGGGTGCATAGATCTTTTTGAATTAGTGTTTTTGTTTTCTTCAGGTAAATAGCCAGCAGCGAAATTATAGGATCGTATGGTGATTTTATTGTTAATTTTTTGAGGACCCTCCATACTGTCTTTCCCAGTAGCAACACCTATTTGCATTCCCACTGACAGCGCGTGAGAGACCACTTTACACCTCTCAGAATGCCTACCATAAAAAACACAAGAAATAACAAGTGTTGGTGAGGGTGTGGAGATAAGGGAAATGCTGGCTTCTTGGTCTGGCGTAGTAGCCTAGTGACTCACTGAATAACTATCTTGAGGAAAGTTACTGGTAGCCTCATGCTTCTGTCTCCACTGACACAGTCACACAGTTTAAGAGAACGCAATGCCTTGCTGCACACATTGGCTGTAAACAGGGACAGTAAGACTCAATAAAGTTTAATGTAATTTATTTTGTTTAACAAACAGTTATGCAGCTCTTACCAAGCACTGTTGTAAGTACTTTATAAATATTAATTTTCATAATAACCCTGTGGAGCAGGTACTCTTCTTCTCCACATCTTACACGTGGAGAAACTGACACAGAGTGGTTCAGATATTTGCTCAAAGTCACGTAGCTAAGAAGTGGTGGACCTAGGATTGAAACCTAGGCAGGGTGACCAATCATCCCGATTTGTCCAATCCTGATGGGTTTCCTGGGTTGTAGGACTTCCAGTGGGAAAACAGGACAGTCCCAGGGCAAATACTGGTGATTGGTCACACTAGAAGTTCAGCTTTAAAGTCTGTGTCAGTTGTTAGAACCACTACTTCTTCCTTAATTCTTCTGCAGTCGTAGGCTAAAGTTCAGCTTAATTCAAAGACGCCTCACCTCTCTGGTTCCTGTTCCTGGTGGGTGTGGACATAAGACTAGGAGATGTGTGGCCTAGTGCAGTTCTGGGAAGGGAGAGACCCTGTGTGTTTTGGAGCCAACCCGAATCCATCACTCTGTCCTACATCAGTGGGTCCAGACTGTACCGTGTACTTTCTCCTAAGAACAGTCTGCACTGTCCTACTTTGCTTTTCTCAACCATGGAACAAAGAGAATAATGACTGAAAAGACAAGTCTAATTAGTATTTGTCAGTTTTGATGAATTTCAAACTGTACTTGCAGAGACCAGAAGGTGAGTCTTCCCAGAGCTAGTCAGCTTGAGTGGCTGTAACAAATTACTATAGACTGAGTGGCTTAATGGACATTTATTTCTCCCAGTTCTGGAGGCTTGGAAGTCCAAAGTCAAGGTGCCAGCAGGGCTGGTGTTTGGTAAGACCTGCTTCCCCAGCCAGTGCTCATGAGCAATCTGGAGAACAGGACAGTGCATTCTTTGACCAGACTGCTTATCCACTGTGGGCGGACATGTCCGCACTGGGCCCCACAGGGCTTCAACTCTCTGTGACAGAAGAGTTCACTTCCCCAGTCCTTAACCGGGGCACAGACCCCTGCTTGGAGGCTTTGGTGTTTTTGTATCACAAGCAATGCTCAGAGGAGTCAGAGAGGAGAAGAATCTTAAATGTTCCAGGAATTGTGCTCAAGAAAAGAATCATCATCTGGTCATAACTTCCACACATGTTTTCAGTCGATAACCACCTAATTCTCATTTTCCAATGTTTTTTTTGTGCTGTAGAACTCAGGGTCATACAGTCTTGGGTATGAATCCCAGCTCTACCACTTACTATTGTGTGATTTTATTTGAACCTTGGTTTCCTCACCTCTAAAATGGAAATACTAATGCCTATCTCACATGACCGGCTATAAACTGAGCAGTGCACCTAGCTTAGTGCAGGGCCCATAGTTGGTATTTTCCACATGGTGCTCTGAGGGCTCTCAGAACCAGTGAATGAGGATAGAGCCTGGTCAGCCATTGGTAATCCATACACACATTTTGTTTAGCAATTAAACATGTAAACATGTATTACTTACTCTAAATAGTTAAAATATTTACAGAGAACAGATATGTAGGCATATATAGTGAAAAGTCTGGCTCTCATCCATAGTTCCTGAACTACTCCTAGTTCCTCTCTCCAGAAATAAATGTACTTTTTTCAAACCCGTATTTGGCCTACATGAGCAACTACATATATTCCTTAATCTTTTTTCCCTTTTTTACACAAACGGTTATGTCTTTTTTTTTTTAACTTAGCATATATTGGAGATTGTTTAGTACAAAAACTGTATTTTAATTTATTTATAGCTCTGTGGTGTTCTGTTGTATGGATAGACATACCCACAACCTCCTATCTGTAACTCCTAACTTAAAAAAATCTCTGAAGACCAAAAATTTTCCTATGTTTGTGGCAAGCTCATTTGGTGACAAACTATGACTCGGACTGACATGGATTGTGTTTCTACCACTTGGTATGACTATTTATAATTTTTTTTGCAGAAATATTAATCTATTTGATTAGTGACTATTGCCCCAGAACCCTCCAAGGTGTTACATAATATATGGTATATTCACTGTATTAACTTTCTAAATTTCAAAAAGTTCTGACATGCAAACTACATCAAGCCCCAGGGTTTCAAATAAATAATTGTGTAGCTGTATCATAATTTGTTTAACTAGTCCCCTGTTGACCACCATTTGGATTTTTACAATACTTTTTGCTATTACAGTGTTGTGGTAAATAACTTTGTACATATGTCATTTCATATGTGTAAAATAACATACATAAGATAAATTCCTAGAATTGTGATTGCTGGGTCAAAGGGCAAATGCATTTGCAGTTTTGATGAATTAGGGCTAAACTGTCCTCCATAAGGATTGCATATCTTTTTACCTCCATCAACCTATTTCCCCCTCTCTTCCTCCAAGAAAGAATTATTCTTTTTAACTTTTTTTTTATTTGAATGAGAGTAAGCATCTTTTCCTACTTTGAAGGGCCATATTTAATTCTCTTTCTGTGAATTGTTCATCTGTTTTGCTCAATTTTTATATTGGCTTGTTGGAGGTTTTCTTAGTGATTTGTTGGAGCTCTTTATATATTTTTTAAAAAACAAGCCCTTTCTGATGTAATTTGCAATTTTTTTTGTCTTTTGCTTTTTGTCTTTTGACTTTACTTGTAATGGCTTTTGCTATTAGGTTTATCTATGTATTCATTCATTTATTTATTCTCTCCCTCCACAAACAATTTTCCTTCAGTTTATGTGTTTTTATTTTGTGTCTTGCATCATCTATTCTAGTTTTTTCATAAGAAGGAAAAAGAGGAAAGGGCCTAGGCTGAAAAGCTGTCCTGATGACTCAGGAGAATCAGGAAATTGATAGAAAACACTGAACATTTTCAATTCAGCACTTAAACAAGGAGTTTTGTTTTAAATTTTTGCATCTATTATAACAATAGCAACTTCCAACAGTATATAATGAGTAGAATAATTTTAGTTTTGAACACAGATATTTGTTTTTCTCAGTCAAAAAGCACAAGTGTGTGAAGATACCCTATGACTGTCATCTGGACCCTGCTTTCCTTTCTCAAAGCACATTTTGCTTATGTATGTGCCTGTGTGCCCGTGTTTTGTTTTACAAAAATGGTTCTTGTCCTCATTTGCCTTCTGCAAAAGTCAGTAAAGAGCCCATTATATTGGTTATCCATGTATATTATAAATATATCAGTCACCAAAGACCATTTATCATATTTCCAAAGAACAGACAGGTATTTGAGGTAAATCCTTCACGAGCAATGAGACTTCTATTGAAATCACTGAATTAACTTTCAACTCTTCAAATCAGAACATAAAAAATGAAAGTGTGGTTGACCATCTGACATTTTAGCAACACTGTTACATGGACTGCAGTAAAGACATAAAATTGCTATTTAAAAGGGAGTAAATGCTAAAATTAGCATACAGAGGTGCCTATTCTATTAGGACGCTGTTGTGCGTTCATCATGTAGTCCCACTTGCCTGTTTGGGGCTCACGAAGCCATCTTCTCTTTCACTTTAAGCCTGTGGTTAATTTTCAAGTATGAGGGCCCACGGGGCAAGGCGGGAGGTGAAGGGCTGGGGGAGGTCAGGAAGGGGCCCCTGCAGAAGGCAGGCCTCTGTTTATTCACAACGCAGGTGCAGGGAGGGTGGTAGGCAGGCAGGCCCTTGGGGCTTCCCGCAGTCAATCACCCCACCTGGGCCACTGGGCATCCCCTCGGGGCTGCTACACACAATGTGTAGCCTTTCTCTGTGACATCCCAAATAGGCAGAGGGGCCAGAGGTCACAGAGAGCAGGGCTTTTACCACTTGGCTGTTTTTAAAATTCAGTCCAGAAGTTAAATTGGGGATAGGGTCCCAAGTGGTAAAAATCTAAATAGTCTCTCTTTCCTCTCCAGTCTCCCCTCTTCCTCCCTAGAGCGGTTCTGACAGTACCTTCGATTTCCTGCCTTGAGCCTCCCCACTCTATTTAAGGAGGTCACTGTTGTTTTTTCCCTCCTGTGAAACTCCTGCTTAGCTTCCAGCCTTTGCAGGAAGTGCTTAATATTTTCAGCAGCAAAAACCTGTCTTTGCAAGCCTCAGAAATACAACTTTCTTTAGGAAGAAGGAGAGTGAGACCAGAACATTTTCAGAAGCTGACAGCTTCTACCTATATATAGATGTTAGAGGAGGAAGAGGTGAGGAACTATGCAATATGCTTCGGGGAACCAATTAATCTCTGAAAATAATTAATTATGCTTTTCTTAAGGGCGAAATACTGTATTTAGAGCAAGGAGGGGAAGAATTAGAGACGCAGTTCCTATACTTTAGCTTATAATTGAGTTGTAAAGATAAAAGAATGGCACATTAGGACAGGGAACAATGAATTAAGTAGCTCATGTTTAAATCATAGCAGTGCCAGTTAATAGCTGTGTGACCTTGGCAAACTACTTAACCTCTCTGAGCTTCTTTTTAAAAAAATATTTTATTTATTTATTTGACATAGAGAGAGAGAGACAGAGAGACAGAGAGGGAGAACACAAGTAGCCGGAGCAGCAGCAGGGAGGAGGGAAAGGGATAAGCAGGCTCCCTGCTGAGCAGAGAACCTGACTTGGGGATTGATCCCAGGACCCTGGGATCATGACCTGAGCTGAAGGCAGGTGTTTAAACAACTGAACCACCCAGGCGTGCCTCTCTCTGAGCTTCTATTTCATCATCAGTAAAATGAGGGTAATGATAGCATCTCCCTCACAGGACTGCTCTGAGGATTAGTTGGGAAAATGCCTTTAAAATGCGTAACACTGGACTCGGCCTTTGGGAAGCTTCGAAGAACATTTGTTGGTATATACTCTGTCTATGCCAAAAGAGTAGAGTAGACAATAGAGCTTCCAGAAAAGGGCAAGGCCTGCATAGGTGGGATGATCAGAGAGAAGTCTTCATGAGGAAAAATTTGGCCTGGGCCTTGAAAGAAGTGAAAAACTTAAAATGTGGCGGGAAGTAGAACACATATTTTAGCTTGGGGCAGTGGTGGAGGGGAGGTAAGTAGGTGGTATTAGGGCTTTCTGAGGGCTCTCCACTTTATGTGAACAAGAAGAGCTCCACTATTATCATTTTATATGTGGGGGGGGGCTGGGGTCTTCCAAATAAGACTTTGTTTGAAGCAAGGATTCTGTACATTAAAACAAATTAAAAACCAATGACTCAACAGAAGGCAATTGGTTGGTGAGACAAAAACCATATCTAAAAAGATAATTTATATTCTCTAATATTTATTTGTTTGAGGAGTCATTCAACGAACATTTACTGAGCATCTGCTATGTGCCAGGTCAGGGGGGCACAAAGATAACTGATGCACTTATGGTTCCTGCTCCCAGTTTCTGCTCACAAGGCAGGCAGAGCCAGGCAGTCAGCCAGTACACATGACTGGAGTGACAGCACCATGAGCAAAGGGCTGCCGGGGCCATCAACTTTGCTGGAGTAGAATGAGAAGTTCCAGATTGAACAGTATAAAAGGCTCATGGTTAGGAGAAGTGACAGGTAAGCTATGTGGCTGATCCACACATGCTGCTTCTCTACGTTCAGGGTATCAAGGGGTGCCTTGCACCCTAAAAAATATATTTGGGGATAGGAGAAGTGACAGGTAAGCTATGTGGCTGATCCACACATGCTGCTTCTCTACGTTCAGGGTATCAAGGGGTGCCTTGCACCCTAAAAAATATATTTGGGGATAGGAGAAGTGACAGGTAAGCTATGTGGCTGATCCACACATGCTGCTTCTCTACGTTCAGGGTATCAAGGGGTGCCTTGCACCCTAAAAAATATATTTGGGGATAGGAGAAGTGACAGGTAAGCTATGTGGCTGATCCACACATGCTGCTTCTCTACGTTCAGGGTATCAAGGGGTGCCTTGCACCCTAAAAAATATATTTGGGGATAGGAGAAGTGACAGGTAAGCTATGTGGCTGATCCACACATGCTGCTTCTCTACGTTCAGGGTATCAAGGGGTGCCTTGCACCCTAAAAAATATATTTGGGGAGGAGAAGTGACAGGTAAGCTATGTGGCTGATCCACACATGCTGCTTCTCTACGTTCAGGGTATCAAGGGGTGCCTTGCACCCTAAAAAATATATTTGGGGATGTTCCCCTGTTTAGAAGCAATAGGGCAGGAAGCAAGTAGGAGAGAGAAAGGAAAGGCTGAACTTAGACACTGAATGCCAAGGGGGAGCAGGGGGAGCAATAGCTGTGCCATGGCAGAGCTTGCTTAGAGCTTACACCTGCAAGGATGAGTGTGTTTGGACACTGGCTGAGCCTCTGGTAGGAAGGGGCAGGGCCCTTCGAGAAGACCTGAGTTAGTGACTGTTTTGTAGCGTTGTTCTGACTTAGTCTCTTCTGCTTCTGACTTCCCCTTTCTGCTTTAACAATCATTTCTTAAATACCTGTGCGAGAAATAGTCCTCTGTGGCCACAGAAACATCTGACTGCGGGGCCAGAGGGTCTACTGGTCAGGTGAGGGGACTCAAAATGGGAACAAAATCAGGCCCATTTAATCCCTTTTAGGGACTCCCAGCTTTTCATTTTTATATAGCTGTAGAATGGCATGTCTACTATATCTTCGGAGCTCAGGGTGACTGTAGAAATGGATGCAGAATGAACATTCTGCCATGGAATAAAATGAAGCCAAATGGGGCATAACTTCATGATTAAATTTACAGATGAAACCTGATAGAGATAGGATCTGGGAACACCAGTGACAATTGAGAAACTGCCCCAAAGGGATGGAGGGGAAAGGGACTAGCTGTATGGGCAGGAAATAACAACTCGAGGTTTGACCCTGAACAATGGAAGGGCAATTCACCCGGGGTGACATAATTGAAAACACAGATATTCAGCCTAGAAAAGGCACATTGAAATCTAAATGTTGATAAGGGCTTGAGGAGACTAAGTAGCAAATCGGATTGCAGATTAAATCAGGACAAGGCTGCAAAAACTGAACTCTGGTGAGGGGTCTGCCAGACTTGTAGCCCTGCTTAGCTCCACTGTGGACTGGTGCAGGTAGTGGAAGGGCTGGGCTGTCATAAGACAGGGGCAAGGGGGCTCCTATGCTCAGCATCACCCTTCACAAACACACAGAGGAAGGCAGGTGGGAGCTAATATCTGGGGAGCCATTGAGTGGTGAGGGTCTGAGTATGGTAGAGATGACATCTCCTGTGGCTTGAATAAAGCAGGAAATAGCACTTTGTTCTATCTGAAAGAGGTGCTGGGGTTAAGTGGGATAGGGAGGCTTCAGTGAAGAGTTTGGGGAGCTGATTTAGGGGCAGAAGGAATTGGTCAGGAAAGACTTCTTTTTGTATCTAGCAAAGAAAGAGGCACATGTGGCCACCAATCAGAGTCATTAGATGAATCTGAGTTAATTACAACCAACCAGTGTCCCCAGGAGTAAATAATACTGAGGGTTCTCCAGTGGGGGTGCCGGTCTGCCGGTGACCCTAGGACCCTCCAGGTGGTCCCAAGCTGGCATATCGTGTACTTTTTAATGTTTTCACAGTGTCTAGTCTTTTGCTTTTGGCATGAATCAACTTTAGAGTTTTCTATCTTTTCATAAAAGTAGCCTCATCCTTCTTTTTTTTTGTAGTAGGTAAGAGTGTAGACATACTACTTGAGCCCGTTTAAATTGCCCAAAGGTCAAAACAGTCTGAGAAGCAACACTGTAGAAAGTGAGAGAATCAGACAAGAGAATTATTTGACTTTATCCCCTGGTTTTATCACTCATGTTGGTGAGTCAGCCCCAGGATTGTCCCTCCTTCTGTAGCTGTGCAGCTGTGCCCTTCTCTCCACTCCCACAGCCACTGGCCCACTTCACCTGAGGAAGTGCAGAGGCGTCATCCTGCTCGCCCCATCTCCTCTTCCATCCCTCTCCACCCTTCTGAATCTGGGCTTAGACTGGGCCACTCCCCTTCGCCAAAATCTTCAATGACTTCTTGCTTTTTTTCAGTGTTCTTAAATCCTGGTTTGCTATTCAAGGCTTTCACCACTTACCCTCATACCTTTCCAGCTTCCTCATCATTCACCTCCAGAACCCGAGATGACTCCTCCCTCCCCAGGTCCTAGGCTTTCTCCAAGGATATTTTTTCTCCCTAGTAGGTCTTCCCCACCATGGCCCTTCCCTCTCTTTTCCATCTGCTCAGTTCTAAAACCTTTTAATCTTTTGAGGTACAGCCTTTCTTGGTTCTTCCAGCTTGAAGCTGTCCTCCCTCCTCTGAACTCTGTGACACTTGCACCTGATCTGATCATCTCAGAGAGGTTGCACAGAGCAGTCACTGTATTGGTATGTTAAGAGCACTGGCTCTGGAGTTGGCAACCTGGCTCTGTCACTTACTAAGTGTGTAACCTTTCTGAGCTTGAGCTTCCCTGTCTATGAAATGTGTGTGACCTGCTCAACAAGGTGACTGTGAAGGTCAGCAACAACACTCTTGAACTGTATTGCCTGGCACAGGGTATGGGATCAATCAATGATGGTCATTATTATTACATACTAAATAACTAAAAAATAAAATATCTTAGGTTATTATATTTATACATATTGATGTCTTACTTTAAACCTTATTTGAGGAGTTCTTTTCAGGCAGAGCTCTTGACCAACTCATCTTTGTACCTTCTGCAGTACCCAGCATGTCACTTCCCATCCACTAGGCCCTCAAAGAGTGCTTGTTGAAAGCATCAATGACCAGATAAACAGAAGAATAATCAATGGCATCATGTGGATTGCCTTCTTGAGGCAACCAACCTGTCATTAGACTCAGCCTGACCTACCCAGTAAAACTAAAATGATAGTAAATTCAGGCATTTGCAGGCATGCTGGTGGATATACCAAGCACACCGATGAGCAGGTTGTAACCTCAGGGGTTTGTCTGGTTGGGTTATACAACGAACTAATTCACTTCTATTCTTTATTTCCTCCTTTTATTTGACCAATCTGAATCCACCCAGCAGCCAACACATGTAACAGAGCCCTGGAAATGCAGGCAGGTTTCCTTCTTTGGGTCTCCTGGGAGCTTCACTACCACAACCATTATTAACTGGCTGGAAACAATTTAGCGTCTGGCTCCCAAGAGGTAGAAATGTATGGAATAGGGAAAGGGGTGAAAGTACATTCCATCCTGTCCTTTAAATAATATTCTGGCCCTGAACAGAAAAAATCTAAACACATTTTTCCAAGAAAATGTGAGTGTAGTCATTTTTCTTAAAAGAACCAAATGTTTCTAGTCTTTTGATAACAGAGACCAGGTCTAAAGGAGAGAGGTCATTTCAAGGAATAAGGTCTGTCTAGAAAAAATTTGAAGGATGCTTTCTGAAGTTGGTTTTTTCTCCCCCCTGCCTCTTCTCTCCTTCTCATGCATCCTTACGCCCTACTGATTCCACCCTTGGAATTTAGTTCTTGTTTTCTCCCCTGGGCCATGCACACCCCTGGGTCCCTGGGTGACTGCTCTGGACCCATTCTCCTGAGGCAGAGTACTATAGTCTGACCCTATGCACTTTTCCTCTCCCCTCATTTTCACCCCCATCTGCTCCCAAACCTGTCCAAGGTACTCATGTATTAATGGTTCATGAAACATGTATGCTTTTAAATGAGGCCTTCCAGTGAGACAGTTCTGTAATCCCAAAGAGTGCTTCCTTTGGTGTAAGGTTTGGGTTCCATCTGATCTACCTACTTTAATTGCCAGCTTTGAAAAGTAGAGATATTTTTATGTTCTCTATCATTTTCTTTCAAATGATCTTTCCCTAACCTGCCAGGAAAGAACATGAAAACTAGACTGAGATGCCCCCAGGTTTGTACTGGGGCATCTTCATAAACACAACAGCACATTTACATGGTGGTGAAATGGAGAGATAGTCTGCTTGCATGTAAAATAATTTCCTACAGGTTTGTAGGTAAAATTGGAAGGTTTTAAATCTTGGGGAAAAGATTTAAGGCCCAAGGTCACTTCCTCCATTCACATTGGAGCATTTCTGAGCTCAAATATTTCCCAAAGTTCTGCATAAAATCAGAAAAGATCTATTGTTGGTACTGATGGGGAAAAGATGGTTGCTCAGAAGTTGTTTTCCAGCTTTGCACAGAACAAAAGGCATAGTGAGGGGCAAATGTTTTAATTGTTGGTATTCTGAAGCCTTTTCAAAATAAGACAAAAAGACAAAACAAGGGGGGGTGGGATATAGTTTAAATGAAGAGAGTATAGTGTTGAGTAAGAAAGGCTAAAGTCATGAACTGAATTGAAGCAAGAATAGTCAAAACAATCAGAAGGACTTAGTGAGGTAAGGGAAACCAAAACACAAAAGAACAATTGGACATTATGGAAGCGAATCCTTCTATAAGAAAACTCCTGTTTCAAAGGAAATCCAGGCTATGCTACACACTTCTTACATGAAAAAGTGAAAGATCCCAGAAGATGCACTAGATGGTATCTGAAATGGCAGGAATTCGTCTCCCTAGTAACAAGAGTTCACTTGTCTGGGTCTCTCATTCTTTACTCACTGAGAGCAAAACTGCGCTAGTCTTGGTTTCTTATGTCATCTGGGTTCATAGTTATAGTAGACCCTAAATCTTTGTTAATGGAATTTTTTCAGCAAGACCTTGGTGCTTATGGGTAGGGTCCTTGTGGCAGAGTCCAGGGAGGGAAGATGTGTCTCCAAATTCATGTTCTATTTTTAAAGAATCATATTGGGCCCCTTTCCCCATTTTGCCCACCCCCCACCTTCCGCTTCTGGCAATGTTCAGTATCGTTCACTTCCCTTTTATTGTTGAAGAACCTGAGAGCCAGGGAGGTTATGATGTTTCCAAAGTCTTACTTGTACACCCTTGTGTATATAGTAATAAAATTGCTGCAGTAGATTTAAATATTGGTCTGGAGCAATCAAGAACATTGTGTTGATGAATGTTCCTAAATCACTGTGTTGTAACATAAGGGAAAAAAATAAGTTGCTTATAAATGTGTATTCCAACTAAGTTATACATACATTATATCCAGAGAAAAAAGGCTAAAAGAAAATACACTTCTCTGGGAGGTGGGATTATGGGAAACTAGTATTTTTCTTTATTCTCTTCTCTGTTTTCCAAATTTTCTTTCTTTTTTTAAGATTTTATTTATTTTGTTGTATATATAGAGAGAGAGGAGGGGGAGAGGCAAAGGCAGAGGAAGAGAATCTCAAGTGGATTCCCTGCTGAGTGCAGAGGCTGACTTGAGCTCACCAACCTGAGGTCATGACCTTGAGTGGAAACCAAGAGTCCAATGCTTAACCGACTGAGCCACCCAGGCGCCCACTGTTTTCCAAATTTTCTACAGTAAATGTGTATTACTTTTTTTAAGCAGAAAAATAAGCATGAGCAACTTAGAAAAATGTATTTTATAAAAGAATAAAATTGTACACAAGTATTAACAATTTAAAATGTTGGACAACCACCAAAGGAGGCTGTGGAGGCTGCCTGAGAATCAGTAGAGCCACCAGCTCCCAGAGGAACAGACAGATTGTTTTAGGGTACCTGTCTGAAGGTGTCCAGGCCCAGTAGTAGAGGGTTTCAACCAGGAGTTTGAACCATTTGCATACACTGCAAAGACAGAAACTTCAAGACCCAAAGTATGAAAGACCATGGAGGACAGAGCCTCTAAGGATAAGAATGACATTATAAGATGCCTCCATGTGAAAATGAAGGTGCTAGACTCCCCTTTACCCCCTCAGGTGCAGAGCTGGCGCTGCCAGTACATCAATGGGTGCTCACATCTGCGTGTATGTATGTGGGTTTTGTGCAAAAGCAAATTCTAAATTCTTAGGTGCCAAGTTTAGTCTTAAACATAGATAGAGTAGGATTAGGTGGTTTAACAAAGCCCAGAAAATCTGCTGATCCAAAAATGTCTTTTTCACGTATAAATCTCAATGCCTGAAAATTTACCTCAGAAACAACTTGTTCCTTTGGGCTAAAACTCTGGATTTCATGGAGATCTTTGTGTTAAGGCCATATAGCTGAATTACTAGACAAGTAAGTAACAAGGAGTCATGGGTCTTATCCAGGCCAGTATGCACCATTGAGCAAGTAGTTCAAATTTTGTGGGCCTCTGTTTTGTCATCGGTAAGTCCTCAGGAATAGTTCTCGGTCATCCTCCTTGACGGGGGAATTAGTTCCCCAGATTTTTCCTCTAGCATGACTGCTACAGAAGGTGTCAGCGTTGGAGGTTTTAATGGGAAAGATGACAAGGAGAGCTCTGGAGCATGGCCACTCTCCACTGTGTGCAGATTCAGGGAGGAAATTGAAGGGGGCAGTCCTGGGAGCCGGCAGTACAGAAGAGGTGGGAGGGCCCTGTATAGAAATTCAGGTCAGACCATGTTTATGTTGTACTTCTCACCATGAGTACAGGGAAGCTGTCATTCTTGTCCTTCTCTTTTCTTTTCTTTTTTTAAAGAAATTAAATTAGCCAACATATAGTGCATCATCAGTTTCAGATGTGTCATTCAGTGATTCATCAGTTGCATATAACACCCAGTGCTCATCACATCACGTGCCCATCTTAATACCCATCACCCAGTTACTCCATCTCCCCACCTACTTCCCCTCCAGCAACCCTCAGTTTGTTTAGAGTTAAGAGTCTCTCATGGTTTGTCTCCCTTTCTGATGACTTCCCATTCAGTTTTCCCTCTCTTCCTCTGGGCTGTTTCTTATATTCCACATATGAGTGAAACTATATAATAATTGTCTTTCTCTGATTGACTTATTTCGCTCAGCATAATACCCTCCAGTTCCATCCATGTCCATGTAAATGGTTTCTTGTCCTTTTCTTACCACCTAAGCACATAGTGTGAGCTCATCAAATGTCCATTCCTTTTGCTCAGAGCAACCCCCTCCATTAGAAAATGTTAAATCTGTTAGATCTTTCCATAACCATTATACCCAGGACCTGACTGCAGGAGCACGTGGATCAAACCCTCTTGTTGCATACACCCCAGAAATTAAGGGAGCTTTGGTGAGATTCCTCTCCTCTCTCTTAGGATAACCTTGATACCACTTTTTGGAAGTGTCCTTTGTTCTTCAGTCCAGCACTTTCTAACCTTGTCCTTTTCTAATATATCCCATAAGGAGAGTATGAACTTACCAACACATATAGACTGATTCAGGCCCTTTGCACTAGCTGTGGAACATGGTCAATGGGCTTAGTTGGCTTCGCATTCTGTGCGGGAGCCAAATTTGCCAGTAGCTTGAAAGGGAGGAAGAAGGGCAGCCAAACTTGAGGTAATAGAGAAGTTGGATAATTAGCCTCCAAGTAATTAGGAATTGACTGTCTTAGCTGGAATCTCATATTCTGAAGTTAAGAACGTTTTCAACCAGAGAACCAGACCTTCCCAAGAAACACATGATTATCAATTAATGGTTTAGGCTGGGGGGTGGGGACAAGAGCTATTTCCTTCCTGCTGTGGATGTTTATGATATTACAAAATTTTCTAAAATGTGTGCCTTTCTTAAAAAGTCTAATTCCCAGTGTCCTAAGAGGGGGAAAGATAAAAAACAAGGAGGTCCAAGTACAATTTGATGTGACCAGAAATGAGGCTAATGGTAAGGGTGTCCGTTCATTATAGTGGCAGATATTATGGTCATCTGTTAGTATTTCTCCTCTCATGGCAATTTTCTGACAATCTTCATGAAAGAAAAAGTCCAGCTGGTGTGGTCAGTTTTCTGAAACTTGAAAGTTCAAACTTGATATACGTTTTAGAATTTATCAAACCATGGGGTAAAATTATGCATATAGCCTTTAACATTTCCTTAGGTGTTCATTGTAGAAATTTTGAAAAATTACAAAAAAATTTAAGTATAGTTATAATTATATATGTGTATCATATTTTGGAATTTATATGCAGTTCTGTATCTAAGTTTTCAAAAATAATATGATAAGCATAACAAGTGCCCTCCTTAATACCCATCACCCATTTAGCCCATCCCTCACCCACCTCCCTCCATCAAACCTCAGTTTTTTCTCTATTGTTAAGAGTCTATTATGGTTTGCTCCCTCTCTTTTTTTCCCCTTCCCCTATGTTCATCTGTTTTGTTTCTTAAATTCCACATATGAGTGAAATCATATGGTATTTGTCTTTCTCTAACTGACTTATTTTCACTTAGCATAATACACTCTAGCTCCATCCATGTCATTGCAAATGGTAAGATTTCAATCTTTTTGATTTCTGAGTAATATTCCATTATATATATATACCACATCTTTATCCATTCATCAATCAACTGATCAAATGGTAAGATTTCAATCTTTTTGATTTCTGAGTAATATTCCATTATATATATATACCACATCTTTATCCATTCATTAATCAACTGATGGATGTTTGGGCTCTTTTCATAATTTGGCTATTGTTGATAATGCTGCTATAAACACCGGGGTGCACATGCCCCTTCTAATCAGTATTTTTGTATCCTTTTGATACATACCTAGTAGTGCAATTGTTGGATCATAGGGTAGCTCTATTTTTAATTTTTTGAGGAACCTCCATACTGTTTTCAACAATGGCTGCACCAGTTTGCATTCCCACCAATGGTGTAAGAGGGTTCCTCTTTCACCACGTCCTCACCAATATTTGTTACTTTCTGTGTTGTTCATTTTAGCCATTCTGACAGGTGTGAGGTGGTATCTCATTGCGGTTTGGACTTGTATGTCCCTGATGATGAGTGATGCTGAGCATCTTCTCATGTGTCTGCCTTTTGTAAAAGCAAAGTGGTGTAATGCAAATATTTGAAAAGTGAAGGATGCCTGTAACTACAACATAATGTATTTAATAATTTATTTAATCCAGCCTCATTGGATTGTCTTCTTTTCCCACCACTATTATAAAATAAAGCCACGATGACTATCTCTATGTGTATTTCTTTGTTTCCTGTTCAAAAGAATAGTTTGAGATTACTTCAAACCGTCAATTTTACTAGGCAAATAGACAGGAACAGATTTTCCAGTGCTACTTGCCAACTGCTGTCTTCTTTTCTATATCCCTATAATGTCAGCTGCCAGGATGGCCCATCATAATCCCCTCTGGATATCTCAGTGAATTAGGACTGGAGGCCAATCGTGGTGGTGCTGGGAGCATTGCAGCAAATGGAGGAGGAAAAGGAGGGATAGGAACCAACATTTGTATTTCAAATAGCAGTAGCTACTTCACATTCTCCTTCTTTGTGAGACTCTTACCCTTTCAAAGAGCCACGCCGCCCATAACTAATGCAAGGCATTTTAGTTATTAGTATTGGGACATATAAAAATGCCTCTGTTCTTATTTCTCTTACCATCTTATCAATCTCTACCATTTTGCAACTAGTTCCAAATGTTGTCTCCAAATCTCTGGCATTTTGTGTTTCATGGGTGAAATGGAAATGAAGATGATATCAGCAGTGATGGAATGGAATGAACTTTTCATCCAGCTGAAAAATCACCCCGAGCTACTGAAATATAACAGCATACATCATAGTCAAGTTGTCAAAGGGGGATATTTCACAGCTATGACCTCACGGCCATAAAATATAAGCCGTGTAATTTGTAAGGAAACCCAAGACAACTTTTCCAGATTTTTTTTACTAATAAGATTACCATATGGAAAATAACTTTAACAAGTTATAATAATCTAATTGAAAGAACACTTGGAAATTGTATAGATCTTTCCATTTTCAAGGGTTTAAATTTAGTATTTATTACTTATGGCAGTGCAAAGTTATATTATCTGTTATCTCCATATCACGTGCTCAGCCCCAGAGTGTCCAGGTAAGGGACTGAATCTTTTTACACTTTTATTGTTAGAGGTTCCATCCCAGCCTGCATTATAGTCCATTACTAACTGGACCACAGCGGCAGGTGGGTTCTGGCAAGTCAGCTCCCAGCCGACAGCAGAGCTTTGCTAGCAGCTGTCAACGTCAGTCTGGGGCAGGCTTTAACAAAAACTATCCTTTTGACCTTTCCCCACACAGAACTCACATCCAACTGGAATAATTCATCAAGGATTTTTGATGGCAGCTCTGAGAGTGTCTGAGGTTACTTTAGAAATCCCATTGCTCTTTTTTATGTAAGTGTCTTTGCTTTTTTTCAGAGCAAAACTGATGACATGTTTCTTTCTTCTTTGCATCTTGGCTTTCCTATTTATGATTAAGAAGGCTTATGTCAGAATCAACAGTCTGGAATTGTTTGATAATTTACATAAACATTCTATCTGATCATTATCAGCATTCCTGCTACTCCTGGATGGGCACCCTTCTTAGATTTTCTTCAATATTTGGAAAAGCATTGGCTGATCTAGGTGACCACTAGGGAGAGTGGACAAGGATGAACATTTTCTAGAAACTGTTGTACAAGAAATGTCAAAGCTTCTGTGAAATTATCAATTTTCAATGGGCAGGTTGTTTCTAAGGTGTTGCAGCTTAAACATTTGCTGGTGACACACTGTCCTTAAGAGGAGACCATCCCCATCCCAAGCCTTATGCAGAGTCCAACACCCACACTGAGATTTCTACAAATGTGTGAGGCATGTACATCTCTTGCTCATATTTGACTCCAACTTCCAGTCTTCACTGCATCTTGTTGTCCTCTTCTGTCTTATGGCTGTTGATTAGCTTCTGCTTTTGACCTTGGCTCCAGTATAGAATGTATCCTTTTCCATGGTTTTCTTCAAAGACAAAAACCCAAAAGAGGACTTATTTATGTAAGACTTTCCTGAAGATTTGGGGAAATAGGAGGGGCATTCCTGATGTTGACAGTCCCCCTGGCTACTTTTTCTGTTCTCAGTCTCTTTGCTCTCTTCATGCTGGGAACACACCCCCTACCACACTGCCCACCAACTTCCCCCATTTTCTCATGCAGGGCTTTTAGCTTCCCTCCAATTTCTCCCCAATAGTGCTGGGCCAGATGGATCTCTCAGCTCATTCAAGGATTTCACTGAAGCTTTGACATTTCTTGTACAACAACGTGTAGATAATGTTATCCTTGTCCCCAGACTCTCTCTGGAGAAAGGGGTGAGTATTGATTACCAGGACAGAACTTTGTTCTCACTTAATAAGGAGGCATTTCATAAGAGTCAAAACTGAAGACCTACTAAGTATTTGCTCCACAAAATTTGTTTTGCTTTTTAAAATTTTTTGTCTATGTACCCCACAATTTGTTTTTCCATTAGTCCAGTCCCTCATAGATAATAATTCCTTAAATATTGAGCCAAAATCCCTTTCCAGATTAGTAAACATAAGTATCCTCAGTAGATACATTGGAGACTAAGCTGGATACAGTGGTGCAGAGTAAATCACTGCTCAGCTCCCCAGCAGGGATCTCATCAGTTCAGCAACAAAGTGATTGATGGCGTGGGACAGGAAAATGTGCATTTTTGCTGTCCAGCAAAATAATACATAAAAATATATCACTTTTCAATGGACATAGGGGAAGTGAACGATCCAATCTGATTAACATATGAAAACAGCAAACCCTTACATGTAATCAGAAAGTTATTGCTTTTGAAAATGACCTATTGACTTGCTATTACCACCAAATTGAAAAGTAAGGAAGACAAGCTCTGTGAGCTATAGCTGGAGTTTGGGAGCAACAGAGAAGAGGAGGGAACTGAGATGACTGGAGATGTCTCACCCACAGAAAAAGCCCAGCAGTGCTGTTTAGCATCCCTGTAATTATTGCTAACATCTACTGAGCGCTTACTATGGGTTCCACAAGCAAGGTCTCATTTAATGTCCAATCAGCCCACGAGGGAAGCTTTATATTTATCTACCATGGAGAGGATAGGTAACTGATGCCGGAAATCACCCAGCCAGTAAGGGCAGAGTCTGACTCCAGAATTTGTGTCCTTGACCTTCGCGTTATTTTGCTTCCCTGGAAGGTGCAGGAGGGGATTTTCTTTCCCTCACATAAATGCATATAGGGATTCCAATGGCTGTAACCATAAGAATATTTTTTGTGGACCAGAGAACATCATCTTGTCTTATGTAGGATACATACAGAAGTGCTTTTGAAAGGATGAAGCATTGGATAACCATTGTTATTACTATTAGTACTCTTATCATGATGCATGTCATTTTAGTGCTAAGAAAAGCTACTTTCTTTATCTTGATGCTCACTTGCATTCCTATTAGGTAGGCAAGGAAGGTATTATTAAATCCATTTTATAGATTCTGAAAGTTAACAGTCCAGAGGCTTTTGCATCGCAAAAAGAAAGTAATTTGAAGTAATTCAGACTTTCATTCATTAAGTGGCTCCACTGTTAACTAGCTGTGGTGCCTTGGGCAAGTCATGGACTGTTAACAGGGCTCACTTCTTCTTAAGTAAAAGAGAAACATGACTTCCTCCCTCTTAGCTTATGGTGAGCATTAGAGATAATGAATGTAAAGCACCTGCCTCAGTGTCAGACACACAGGGGGCTTGTTCTTTGAGTGCAAAAGGTGCAGTGTTATCTTCCCCTTGGGTTTGAGGGAAAGCAGAACCCCTAATTTCCTATTCCGACCATTGAACATCATTCTAAACCTTAGTCATGTAACTGTAGGATGCATGTTAGAGGGAGAAGGTGGCGCCTCTGAGACAATTACTAAAAATAAGTTGTGGGAGTCCAAGTCCCCAGATGCCCTGGATTCTGGGATACCAGCAACACAAGCATCTTGCCTTCATAGTGCACATTCTCTTTTGCAGAGCACTTTCAAACACAGTATCCTACTTCATGGACAGAACAAGACTATGCAGTATGCCAGGCAGGCGACTATGTACCTGCCTGACAAACATGGAGCAGGATAGGCATAAATGGAACAATATCCACAAATGCTAGATTCTTTGGTAAATACTGCCAAGTCATCCGGCAGGTTGAAAATTGGCACAACTATCATAAAATAGCTCGGAGTTGGAAACTAGACTTGTAGCTCTGTGTAGCAGATAAGTCATCAAACCTTGACCTTGTGTTACACGGATGATTTAAGTACAAACATAAATGTACCAGGAGTACATATTGACTGTTACTGTGAATTCAGTATTCAATACATGTTTGTGAATTTCTGAAATTGACTTAAAAAATTCACTGGGGCGGGGCGCCTGGGTGGCACAGCGGTTAAGCGTCTGCCTTCGGCTCAGGGCGTGATCCCAGCGTTATGGGATCGAGCCCCACGTCAGGCTCCTCTGCTATGAGCCTGCTTCTTCCTCTCCCGCTCCCCCTGCTTGTGTTCCCTCTCTCGCTGGCTGTCTCTATCTCTGTCAAATAAATAAATAAATAAATAAAATCTTTAAAAAAAAAAAATTCACTGGGCATCCCCTTTGTGAAAGACACTGCCAGATGCTTAAGAATACATCACTATCAATAAACTGCCTGTCTCACTGGGGGACAGCATGCAGTATGGTCAAGGCTATGCTATCCTTATCTCACTGGGCATCCCCTTTGTGAAAGACACTGCCAGATGCTTAAGAATACACCACTATCAATAAACTGCCTGTCTCACTGGGGGACAGCATGCAGTATGGTCAAGGCTATGCTATCCTTATCATCAAGGGTGGGAGTGACCACGGCTGCCTGAAGTGTCCAAGGAAAGCCTCACTCAGGAGCTGACCCATGAACTTGACCTGAGGGAATGGATAAGAGTCAGGAAGGGGCATGTGTAGGACACTGACTCTGGTCCTTCCAGTCCCACCTATACCCGACCAGTATGCAAACACATGCTAATATCTGTCACCATAATGAGAAACAGGACTTTCCACCACCCTACTCCAAGCATCCCAAGCTAGAGAAAGGACCATCAGATCTCTGTGATCTAGATTTTCTGCCAGTAATGTTTTCCCCTGCTCCTAGCTATTCTTTTGAATGACATTTTATTTCTCACTCCTTCTTAAAGGCTAAGCTGAAAGGTGAACTCTGAAGGAAGGAATGCTTCCTGCACTGACTGACTGTCCAGTGCAGCTTTTACTTCTCCCTTCTGTTCTTACCCAGTCATGGGGATCTAGACCTTGATTATGGCACCCCCCACATCTGCCTCTTTGGGGACAGGATTTTCTTCATATCTGTTTCCCCAGAACCTGGAATAGTGCCCAGCACAGAGCAGGTACCCACCAGATGCTTGTGGAAAGAATAAATAATGCAGATCACGGAGTTTTCCTGCTTGTCCCAAACAAACCCTGGCAACCCCAGCATTTGATTGGGAGAGGATTTTCATTGATTTAAGGGCCTGTTACCACATTTGGGCCCTTGAACAAATTTGAAAAACTGGGATAATTTGTTTAAAGCCTGCCCATGGGCGTTTTTATTCCCCTTGTTGGGCTTTCTCGAACAATGTAAGGTTCAAAGACACGGTTTGACTTACCCAAAACTCATTCTGCACAGGCTGTGTGCTAGGTGCTTGGGATGACTCTCCCAACTTAGAAGGTTGGAGCAGAGTCAGCACTGGGGACCCAGTCTCCCAGCTAGCCGGGGGATACCTTCCTAACTTAGTGCTCCTCCTCCTTAAAGCTTGATGCAAGTGTAAAACACACCTGAGTTTGAGGACTTGGTATATAAGGTGAGTGTAATATGGCTCATTAATATTCTTTTGTTTTAAAGATTTATTTATTTATTTTAGAGAGATGGTGCACGAGCAAGCAGGGGGAGGGGCAGAAAGAGAGGGAGAGGAAGAGAAGCAAACTCCCTGCTGAGCATGGAGCCTGACACCGGCGGGGCTCGATCTCAAGACCCTGAGATTATGACCTGAGCCAAAACCAAGAGTCAGACACTTAATCATCTGAGCCACCTGGGCACCCCTCATTAATATTTTTCTATTCTCTGTATGTCAAAATGACAATATTTTGGACATATTGGATTAAATACAAATATATTATTAAAATTCATTTTAACTGATGCCATGATGGCTTCTGACAGGTCAGAACAGGAACCAGGCATTTCCTCACATGTCCCAGGGAGACAGGATTATAAATAAACCTCCCAGTTCAGTGAAACACACTGCTACCATCCATCATTCAGGAAAAGGAGAGGAGAAAAAACGGAAAGGAGGGTGGGAATATTCCTACAACCAGGTTGAAAACTTAGATAACGGAAAAACTTAGATAATACATGTGAAGGCCCTGAACACAGCACCTAGAATAAAGTACTTAATAAATATGTTTCTTCCCTTTCTGTTTTCCTCACTGAAATCTAAAATTTAGGGCCCTCTGTTAACTTTAGTAAACATTACATGACTCAAATGCATTTCTTCTCAAATATGAACAGACTATTCATGCTTATACTAAGAGTTTAATTGAATCCCCCCCAAATCAGGTCAAGAGCTGTGTAGTCTGACTTTCTATGTCTTTTCTCAAATACATTATTTATTTATTTATTGAAGTATACTTGACACACAGTGTTACATTAATTTCAAATGTCCAACATAGTGATTCAACCAGTCTGTACATTATGCTATGCTCACAAGTGTAGCTACATCTGGCACCATACAATGCTATTACAATACCATCGACTATGTTCTCTATGCTGTATCTTTTATCCCAGTGACTTACAGATTCCATAATGGGAAGCCTGTATCTCCTACTCCCCTTCATCCATTTTGCCCATCCCCCCCTTTGACAACCACCAATTTGTTTTCTATATTTATGGGTCTGTTTCTTGTTTTTGTTTGTTTGTTTTGTTTTTTAGATTCCACATATAAGTGAAATCCTATGGTATTTTTCTTTGTCTGATTTATTTCACTGAGCATAATACCCTCTAGGTCCATCCATGTTGCCCCAAATGGTACAATTTGATCCTTTTTTATGGCTGAGTAATATTCCATCACATATACCCTGTATCTTCTTTAACCATTCATCTGTTGATGGATACTTGGCTTTATATCCATCTATTATTGGATACTTTATCTTGGCTATTGTAATTGTAAATAATGCTGTAATAAACAGAGAGATGCATGTATCTTTTTGAGTTACCATTTTCATTTTCTTTGGGTAGATACCCAGTAGCAGATTACTGGATCATATGGTATTTCCATTTTTCATTTTTTGAGGAAATTCCATACTGCTTTCGACAGTGGCTGTACCAGTTACGTTCCCCAAAACAGTGCACGAAAATTCCTTTTTGTCCACATCCTTGCCAACCTTTGTTATTTCTTGTCATTTTGATTTTCGCCATTCTGATAGGCATAAGATGATATCTCATGGTTTTGATTTGTATTTCTCCAATGATTAATGATGTTGAACTCTTTTCATGTTATCTATTTGGCATCTGTATGTCTTCTTTAGAGAAATATCTGTTCAGGTCCTCTGCCCATTTTTTAAATCAGATTATTTGTGTTTTTGGTGGTGAGTTGTATAAGTTCTTTATATTTTTTGGATATCAACCCCTTATTAGATATATCATTTGCAAATATCTTCTCCGATTCAGTAAGTTGCCTTTTCATTTTGTTGATTTGTTTTCTGTGTGAAAGCTTTTAATTTTGGTGTGGCCCCAATAGTTTATTTTTGCTTTTGTTTTCCTTGCCCAAAAAGATAGATCCAGAAAACTGTTTCTATAGCTGATGTCAAAATGATTACTGCCTGTGTTTTCTTCTGGGTATTTTGTGGTTTCATGTCTCACATGTAGGTCTTTAATCCATTGAGTTTATTTTTGCATATGATTTAAGAAAGTGGTCTAGTTTCATTCTTTTTAAATACATTATTGCTGTTAGTTATTTTCAGTTTCCTACATTAAAAAATTACTTTTATATTTTTCTCTCCTAATTCCCATCTCCTATTTTTTTCTAGAGTAATTTGAAGGCAATAATGGACATATATACATTTCAGTTATACATGGTTATCATGTATTGCTAACTAAGGACTTAAAAAATAACTACAATACCATTATTTTACCTACAAAATTAATAATACTCCCCTACTATAATCTGATACCCATTTTTCCAGTTTCTCCAATTGCCTCAAAGATATCTTAGAGTTGGCTTGCTTGAATTATGTTCTTTCCTTTTAAATTCCATTTTTCTTCTTCTCTCCTTTCCTATAAAAATTATCTAAAGGATCTTTCAAAGACAAGATGGGATGGTGAAACAAATTAATTCCAATGTAAATGAGAAAATATGGCAAAGGGTGAATACAAATAAGAAAGATAGATGGACCCAAAGTTGGGTGAGGACACAATGCCAGCTGTGATGTTACATATGCCTTTTTCCTAAGAGCTATATCTTAACTTCTCTGTTTTCTAGTAGGCTCCGGAAAAAGGGCTCATGTGCACTCGTGAGACTCCGAGTTGATAATACACAATAAAATTGCTTGGATAAACATGATCTGAGAGATATTTTACGGTGGATCCTGACAAAAGGAACACTGGGTAATCAGAAAAACTGTATTCTCCATAGTTCAAGTTCTCCTGACATTCAAAAGCAATGAGTTTCATAAGGATTTGAAAGAATCACATCCTGAGTATTCTAATGCTACTTAACCAATTCCCTTATAGCATGAACATTTCTTGGGGTTTAGTCATGACTATGCCCAGATCCCTATAACAGCTGCCAGGCTGATCTTTCCTAGAACACTCCCCACCTCACCCAGCCCAGCCTGACTGGCCTAAAGAGGCCTGCCAGGCTGATCTTCCTAAGGGACCACTTTAAGCCAGATGTGGAAATGGCACTGGTTTGAACACACTGGATATTCTCAAACTTTATTGTCTGAAACTCCATTTGCATTCAGCCATGACCCATGTTTCCATGAGATCATCTTTCATCAGATCATATTATTTATGAAATCCAATTTTAGAAGAAATAGATCCAGTATCATTCCTTGGCCACATCAAGGTCTTCAGTGGGATGGCAGAGTCAAGGCATCTGGCCTCACTCTTCTTTTTGAAATCTACTGAAACAACTAAAATAGTTTTTGGAAATTAGAAAAGAAAATATACATAAAACTTGAAAACAGCTCAACTCCTGATTAACACAGTCAGGTTGGGCTTGATTAAGAGAGGAGGCTGAAAGCAAAGGCATGACTCTTGGGGCTCAGGTAACACAGAGCCTGCCTGAAATGGGCCAAGCATACTGAGGAGAGAAACCATTGGCTTCAGTGAACAGCAAGGTCTGGGTAGAAAGGCAAACTTGGGGGCATCCCTGAGCCTTGCGGGACACAGAACTTAAAGAAGAAAGGAAGAGACATGTCATTTTTGTTAAGAGGCAGAATAAAACAGTGGGCAGTGCCCTTGCAGCTGAAGGGAGGTAAATGCTGAATGCCTCCACATCGACCATCACAGCTGGCCAAGTCTACTTCCTGCTGAAATGGGAGACAAAACCACAGGGCAGAGAGAAATCCAAGCTGATGGTTGACCCAGCTCACTTCTCTGTACTCTCTTGCCAATCATCCTTTAGAAAATAGTTCACCTATAAAGAACAGTCCACATAAATCAGTGAGTAATCTCATAAAAATATGACTAATGAAGGAGTTTGTGTGGAACATGACACAAATTTTACTGCAAGAAAAATTCATGAGAGGGACGTGACAAAAGACAGACTAACATTCCAGAAAATTATGCCATAATGTAGATAAAAACTGTAGACATGCTTTTTCATTAAAAACTTTTTAGAATGGCTTTTCTGAAACAATAATTCAAAGAAGAGCCATATTGGCTCAAGTAAGATGTAGTTAAACAATGTAAAGTAATTAAAATATAAAAAGAATCTGTAAGGCTCTGGAAAGAAATAAAATAAATAAGGAATACTTACAGAAGTGAAAACTAGCATTAGCAGTAGAAAAAGGGATGCTGCTTGATTTTAGGGCAAGGATAAAGAGAAAAGATCTGGAAAAACAAAAACAAAAAACCAGGAATGTACCAAACAGTTAAAATGATTAGTGAGAAAATGACAGATATGGAAAGGAGGAAAATAAATTTCAACTTCTCCGTGGATGGTGTCTCTTATAAAGGAAACAGAACAAATACTCAGGTACGATAGAATATATATTTCTCAAACAAGTAAGACCTAAATCCGTGGTTTGAAATGGGCTCAACTGTTTGGGGGGGGGAATAAAAAAGAAGAAAGAAAAAGAATCAGCAAAATCAGCCTGAGACGTGGCTTATGACTTTGAAGTTACTGGACTTCAAAGACAGAGAAAGAATTCAGGCCTATAAAATAAATAAATAAATAAATAAATAAATGAATAAATAAATAAATAAATAAAATAAAACGTAAGAGGAAAAATTAATTTTAGTTTCAGACTTTTTCTTAGCAATATTAACTTCTAGGAGATGATGAAAAAGGTTTTGCCATGTCCTCAGAAAATGTGTGACCCCAAAATTTTTTACTTAGTCAAATGGTTGTTTGATATCGCAAGCATGAAGATCTTGAGGAAAAAAGAACTTCTATGTCCTTTCTTAAGAAAATAATTACTGAAGGTGCCAATGAAGAAATGAAGGGAGTAGCCATGGTGGTGAGGAGAGGAAGCACTACATTTATGGAATAAAGGAATAAAGCTAAGCAACTGTAGAAATTATGATTACAAAATGCAATATAGTATAGAAATAATAATACTACTACAACAAGCCAAAATGAGTGAGAAGGAAAGAAGCAGTATAAACATGGGTTCTTCATCATTGGTTGCATGATTTCCTGTCTTTTTAAAATGATAAACCAAGTGATCAAGGGGTCAGTATGTAAAATACAGAGTTAACAACCAGAAGCATTAATGATAATATAATAAGCTGAAATTGGGCAGTGTAAGATAACAAGATGGAATAAGTATGTGTAGTAGTTTTCTCATCTTTTGTAGAGATGAGTCACAAAGTACCATATAAGAATTTTAAATTGTAATAACACTACATGAAGTTATAAAGGTAACCACTCACAGATCCTAGAATAGACTATAAATCTTTAGAATGATCAGAATGAAGACACACATACAATAAAGAAACCAAAGACCATATAGGAAAATAAATATGTGTGTGTATCTGTGCGCATGTGTCTTTAATTTGTGTTTGTATAACATTACAAAGGAAAAATGCAACTAAGATGATCAAACTGTGGCCAAACATTTCTCTCATATCAAGAAATGTAAAATCTATTGAAAGAAAAAAACCTCTAAGCTTAGATCACAAAGCACAATCCAAATATGTGCTATACTCAGGCACAGATAGCTAAAAACATGCCCAGTAAATGCTGCAAGGGAATAGGCCTCCTGATATTATTATTAGTTCAGGAATAATAATATTACTATTATTAAGGAAGGCATCTTGCTGAGCACTGAGAAATGTATAGAACTGATGAATCACAGTATTGTAACCTGAAACTAACACAACACCGTTTGTGAATTATAGTTGAATTTGAAAAACTAAAGAAGGACATCTCATAAAGAAAAGGATATAATCCATAATGAGGCTCTAATTTTTCTGAATCTTTATATATCGAATATCAAAGCATCAAAATGAATGAAGCAAAAACTAGCGGAATTATAAAGAGAGCTAAGAAGGAGCTTGCTGATAGAGGAGACTTTGATTCACTTCTCTCATCCCATGGTTGTGAGACAAAAAAAAAGTAAGAATAAGCCAGGCCTAAATAACATAGTAAGATAAATTTAAGCAGTTCACAAACACACACACACACATACATACATACCTCTCTTTTTCTAATTATATCACCAAAATGAAAAATACATCTTCTTAACTATTCAACAGTTTAAAAAACTGCAATAAAGTCTTCAATAAATCCCACAAGGTGAAAAGATGTTGAGCAGAGCACATCCTCTTAGCTTAAAAACAACAAGCACACCTTATAAATTAATGACAAAAATAGACAACAAAAACTCTACTATCCAGAAATTAAAAAGCCAAACATAAAGAGCAGAGTCTGCCATGCAAAAAGCCTGGATGAAGTCATTACTCATCTCATGCCAGTGAGTTGTCCTATCACTTGCCAGACTCGCTATTTCGTTTACTAAGCTCCGTTCCCTGGCCTCTCCCCCACCACCAAAAAAAGGGGGAAGAATGAAATTAATTTCTTCAACATGCTTTTTCTAAACTAGAAATTTCCTAATAAATGTGCTCTACTGTGTTCATTCTAATTCCTTATAGACATGTGTTAAATTAATTTAGGATTTAATTGCATTTGCCATGTAAGAGAATAAACTAAGGTTTTTTTATTTTAATTTCTGCTTTGGTTTCAAATAAACAGGCTTATTTCCTTGAATATTAACACTATGAGTAGCCCATTGGAGCAATGTGACTCAAGCAGATAAGGTGAGTCTGTCATCACCAAGATGGCACTGCCACTGTACTAACTTTGGAATCCAAGAATGGCACTCCTGAGTGAGACTGCCCACCTTGTTGTCTGCTTGGCCTGCTTGGCTGTGTGCTGATGAAATTCAGCTCTCCCTTCCACATTCTGCAACTATACAGACATTCTTTTCATATCTAAAATGCATTCTGCTTTGCCCACTCCAAGATCTGAAAGCCTTAGAGCACAGAAACTACAGAATAGCCCATTCCCATTTTTCTGCTGATGTCTAATGCCTGGCCCACACTAAGCCTGCCAGATAACAGTTGTCCTGAGTCTGTGCTTTCCTGACTCACTCAGGGCCTTGCCCACACACTTCCCAGGAAGGGGCTCTTGGGTATTGTTGGCAGAGCTAAAGCCTGACTGAGTCAGAGACATGGTTCAGATCATCTTCCCCAGGGCCCTTCATCTAATATTTAATAATTATCCTGTCCTCGTACAGCCTGGTTTATGCACACACTACTAAGTTTTTGTATTAATTACCTTTCATTGTTGTTTATATGTAAATAATTGGTCAGAAAATAATGTTTGAGAAAAAACAAGTAAGCAGATGGCCATTGAATCCACTTCATTTCTATGTAGAGAGCTTGCTCCCATTTTTTTGTCAAAACCCGGAGTTGGGGAGGGATTAGAGTATAACCTCTGATAAGATGTCCTATAGTCCTATAGTCGCCACAATGTTCAAACCAGCCTTCATTATTTGGGGGACGTTCTTTGTAGCAAAAGCATCCTGATGCAATATTATGTGTGATAATGATAAGAGGCAATGGATCTTGAATTTTTCTTAGTGGATCGGGGGCACCATCGGTGCAAATTGATTCACATATGTCAAGCATTAACTTTACTTTCAAAAAGCAGGCACTGACAGGACTGAACTCATCAATTCCTTTGTAGTTGTTTGCAATGATTCATGGAACAAGACTTCTTTGATCTGTTTCTCCTTTATGTACATCACAAACACAGGGGCTCACGATGGCTGCCAACCTCAGCTGACGTAGATGAATACCGACTGTGAGAAGACTAATGTGGCTATCATCTACAGCTTGTTCTTTAATGAGTTCTAGAAGAGACCACATCATTTTCTTGGGGACTTACTGAGGGTTCTCTTCTGCATCAACTTCCAATACTATTTTTGGGGAATCCACTTTAAACCATGAAATTTTCCTAATTTGTCAGTTGTTGTATGAGATTTCTTTCCCTTGCCACACAAATATGCAATAGGACAGGAAACTTATAATAAACAAGGGCTTCTCAGGTGTCAAACCCAAACATTTCCAGACTGTTCTAAAAACAGTCTCATGTCCAGCTGCATAGCCTTGTTTTGTTGAAATCTTGGACAGCTGTGGTGGTTTGAATTTTAAAAATATAAATTGCACAAAACACATTGCAATATATAGCCATTGTACAGTGAATCTCTATCACTGCTCCCATTTGTGTTTCTTTAACATGGCTCACTCCTAAAATATATGGATATTTCCCTGAGATGATGTGGAGTTTTGCTGAGTGAATAAACCTTTGCACTGCCCATATTATGTGTATGAATGCTGTGTTGGCAGTTAAACTTTAACAAGCAGTTTCTATGTTCCAGGCTCTGGACTAAGTGCTTTGCAAGCATTATTGCATATAATCCTCACAGCAACTCAAAGATTATTATTATCATTGTTTCACAGAAGCAGAAATTGATGCTTAAGTATGGTTAGAAGAATGGGCTCTTGAAATCCCATTTCTCACTAAAAGGAACCAGGTATTCTTGGAGAAATGGCTAATTCCAGGTCTGGAGCAGGAAATCTACATGATCAGCCTAAAATGCCTTGTCTTACCAAATAGCAGTGGAGCTAGCAAAGACTAGGAAGGTTTCAGGGTGAACAACTTATCCCAATTTGCCCAGCACTTTCCCCAGTTTAAAATTCAAAGTCTTGTGTCTCAGGAACCCCCTTGTTCCCAGGCAAAATGGGATAGAGGTCATGTCAAATAATAATAAAGTCACGGCAAAAGGACAGAGGAGCCAGCTTCCCTGTCCAACGCTCCCATGAGACAAAGAAGGATAATTTGAGTATAAACAAAGATAATAACTACAGTATATTGAAATACATCAAGTAAGTATAAATCTATGAGTTCATAATGATACAAAAACCCAACTAATTGGTCACTATTGGAGGGAGCCAACTCATTATTTTGAAAATCAAGCCTTTATCTGGCCTTTCTTAAATAAACACTACTCCCTCCGTATCCAGGTTGTGGATGAGGTGACGTTTCCTCCTATCGACATATTCCAGCTAGTATATGAAGAAGGAAGATAAAGATTAGAATATTACCATTTTTCAACCCCTCATGAATCCAGACATTGTGCATAAAGACCTGCTAATTTCACCAAAAAAGAGACAACCAAATATTACATGCTACCTGTTGGAAGAACTGACACCACCTATGAAGAATTCTTCTAGATCTAATTACAGGAAACCCAGAGGACACGGGGCCATGTTAAACAACACCCAGGAATGCAATCAGCAAAATACAGACTGTGGGAAATTCTGCAGGACAAACGACCAGTTTTCTTCAGCCAGTGATTGCATGGAAAACAGATGAAAGCAGAATGTATAGATTAAAAGAGACTTAGATATATCAACCATTTGCAGTGTGTTTTGGAAAATGATTCAAACCAACAAACTACAAAAAAATTAGAAATTTTGAGATAATTGTAAATCTACACACTGGTTGCTTAGCTGATGATGTGAAAGAATTATTTTTAAAAATTTTAGTGATAATGGTAGTTTTACTTGTTTTAAAAGTATCCTTATGTGTTAAAGATACATACTGAAATGTTATGAATTAAATTATATGATATGTTATCTGAAATGTGCTTCAAAATAATATAGGGTGGGGGTAGGGAGGGGGTAATAATACAAACGAAACAAGATTGACTGAGTTAATAATTGTTGAAGTTGGGTGAGAGGTATCATGGGAATCATACACCATGGTATCTATTCTTATACATTTTAAGAATTCTTTATAATAAAGAGAAGGGAGTTAGATTAAGTTTTAATGTCAAATAGCTATAAAGCAGATGAACCAGGATTTGAACAAAGGCAAGTTTAGTCTAGAATTTATTTTCTAAGTGCTGTACTACCTCAAGAAATATCTTGAAGTATGGGTATTAAACAGTGGCAGAAGAGCTGAAGAGAGTAGCTTACCACTTCTCATCCCCCCAGTGATAGTCATTTCAGAGTAAAAAACGGGAGGATGAGCATAGTAAATTGAATTTTAGAAAACTTAGCTTTTTCTACACATGCTGGTTCAGCTGTAATGATGCTTCTATATTTCTTTTCCTGCCATTTCTCTCTCTCCAAGGGAGAGTAAGCATCTCATTTCCTGAGAGGGTGCATATATCTCTTATAAAGAATCTCTCATAAGAGTTAATAATAAATTATCTTCAAAGAAAAATCTGCCCCAAGCCTTTACTTTGCCTGAAAGATGATACTTAATCAGTCATTTTATGTCTGTATTTCACTTAAAGGTTTTATAAATCAGTCAGGCTTGACGTGTTGACTTTATTCCTGCTTCTTGGTAGAGTTGTATCAAAATTCTGGTTGCCTCAAGCCATCATGGGGAAAGGATGGGAAGGTTGTCTGTGTTCGCTTCTATCTATGGGGCATCTGGGACCTTATCCTCAGTCATTTTGATGCCTAGACACTGGCATATATGCTCATGTTAGAGCTCTGTTACCCCATCTAGTCTAATGTAAAGTCTAATCAAATCATTCTGTGTCTCTCTTGGCCCCATGGTGAGGCTCCTTCAGGACCCTTCTGAGAGAGCACAGTTCTCTTGAATGCTCTTCTTCACCACTGAAGCTATCTCAGGACCCATTGCCCAGATCCTCTGGACTTCCCAGTTTATTCTAGTGCTTTTCCATCTACCCAGGGTAGGGAAGAGATCTGCACCCATCCTGATCTTCCAGGCTCCACCTAGGAGACAAGACAGGTCTCTTGCACCTGCAGAGTCTCAGATTACCAAGGGTTCCATCATTCTTCCCCATGTGTATTTTCACCCAAGGAGAAGAGAGAGTGCAGTATGCCTTATCAGACTCCCTTAGTAGTGCTTTTTATTTTTTATTTTTATCCTTGTTTCCCTGCTAACCCAAGGAATTTTTATCTAGTATCCAGTGGGCAGAAAATTTACTTTTCTCATGCAACCTTCCAACTCTTTTGTCTCACATCTGGACCTCAGATTTTGAAGCTCATAAGCAAAGAATTAACATTTTATTTTTGTTCCCTACAGTAAGCTGTGACTTCCCACAGGCAATGGATCCTCCATATCTAGCTGGCTAAATAGGGGAGGGTCATGGGTTAACAGGGAATACCTGAAAAGGACCCTAGCTGTTGATACATTAAAACACTATCTTGCCACATGGGGATAGTAATTGTACGAATAGACTGCAGCAGAAGTCCATAAAACTTGGAGTGCTTTCTCTTACATAGCTACTTTTGAAGGACAGTGGATTCAACTGTTTTTTTCCCAGCAAAGCTGCTATGACTTATGCCATTTTCTTCTTAGGTGAGACTGAACCTCTTGCTCTTGTTACAGCTAATTAGACGAAACAGCAATTTATTGGACACATGCTACTACTTTCGAATTGAACATGAGCGAAACTGACTGTCTCTGAGGTGGCTGGGCAAGATATTTGACCAGTGAGATTAAATATTTCAACCAATACTAGATTGGTACAAACTGCCCCAACCACATCCTCCCATTTATGATTAATAGATGCTAGAATAACACAGAGAAGGCAGTTCCTTTGAGCTACGGTAGCCATTGCAAAGAATGACGAGCAACTTGTTGGTAAGCATAATTCCCACTGCATACTGCATGGTGGGGATTTGTGAGTATTGAGATGATAGTGTGGTTGATGGGGTTAACTTCCACACTACCTCATGTTTTGTATATATTTGCATTAAATCTGTATTACTTAGGTAATCCAGCATGCATCTTCCCTGGGTCTATAAAGTGGGAAGTACCATGGTACTTAAGTAATACAGATTTAATGTCTTAGTCAGCTTGGGCTGCCATACCATGAATACCACAAACAGGGTGACTTAAACAACAGAAATTTACTTCTCATGGTTCTGGAGGCTGGAAATCAGAGATCAAGGTGCCAGCATGGTGAGAGCCCTCTTCCTGGTTTTCAGACTGCCTTCTTAAGCTCTCTTGTGTTTCTTTTTGTAAGGGCACTGATCCCATCCTGAGGGCTCCATCCTCAGGATCTAATTACCTCCCAAAGGCCCTACCCCTAATACCATCTCACTGGGGGTTAGGGTTTTAACATATGAATTTTGGGGTGGGGCACAAACATACAGTCTGTAATACCTATCTCATGGGATTTTGAGGATTTAATGAAATAAAGTATATAAACTTCTTACCACAGTACCTGGTGCATACTAAGTAGAATACTAATACATTTAAAATTTCTTATTGTTGATTATTATTTTTTAAAGATTTTATTTATTTATTTGAGAAAGAGAGCAAGAGCACAAGTGGGGAGGGGCAAAGGAATAGGGAGAAGCAGACTCCTGCTAAGTAGGAAGCTCGCCACGGGGTTAGATCCCAGGACCTGGGATCATGACTTGAGCTGAAGGCAGATATTTAACTGATTGAGCCCCCCAGGCTCCCCTTGATTGATTATTATTGATTGACTCATTAACCTGTTATTACTGTGGATTTTTGGTTGAGTCAGTGGCACTAAAATATTTTTACTATATTCAGAAATCCTCAAGAGGCTTAAGAATCATTATTTGGTGATCATTATTAAACGCTTATTAAGGAGTCACTGTTCATTAATGCAGTACTGGGAAACTCATTGGCAAAAGATTTTGCATTTCTTTTTTCTTGAAGTTAGGAATTCTCTTAGGATAGAAAGAATAAGAAAGAGCCTCTTATCCTCCTCCCAAGATTTCCTGATTTCCTGAAATAGGTAATTATTGATGCTTTTTGAATTGAGAGGAAAAAAGGAGTTACATGATTCATTAAAAACTATCACAAGCAGTTGACCATCTGGATCTCCCAACCATGTCTGTATTGCTCTTTCTAGAAGGTAGGAGGACAGTTTCTGGTCACAAGGTGCATTAGGGATCTATTGCTATAGGAAGTCACCCCTACACTTAGCAGTTTAAAACAACTGCATCTATTAACTCTGAGTCTTGAGAGCCAGGAATCTAAGGAGAGTTCAGCTGGGTCTTTCTGGCTTAGTTTCTCTCAGAAGGTTGCTGTGAAGTTGTTGGTCAGGGCCTAAGTCACATCAAGGCTCACCTGAGATGAAAGGATCGGCCTTCGAGCCCACTCAGTTCCTCGTGGACTGTTGGACTGAGGGCCTCATTTCCACACTGGCTGCCACTGGCCTCCATCATTTCCTCTGCACATGAAACCATCATGGAAGCTGGTTTTCCCCAGACTGAGGGATCCAAGAGGAAATAAGAAATGGAATGACCCAAGAGAGAAAACTGGTCATTTATAACCTAATATTTGAAACGTCATATTCTTTTTGTTATTTTGTCATGTTCTTTTTGTTATTCTTTCTTTGAGAAGTGTGTCATAAAATCCAACCTTCTCAAAGGGCATTGCATAAAGGCATGAGTGCGAGGGAGGCAGGGGTCATTGGGGACCACCATGGAGACTGCCTATCACACAATAATACATCTGACATAGTCCTGGGCAAAGAAATGGCTGCATCTAAAGGATCAATTCCATGTTTGGTTGCTTGGGGGATTTTCTGTCTACATGGAGAGTTCTAGTGTGAAGACATTGGAATTCAAAAAGAACTCACAATGGATGTAAAATTAGTTCTAACAGCACGTTGCTATATTCATTACATACATGGCATTATTCACTTGAACACAGATAATGAGACTGGGAGGTTGGAAAGGGGGCTATACTTATGCCCACATTCATAGTCTCGGGCCTGCTTAAATTCACTAGTGTCACTAAGTTTTAATGCATTTTTATTCAGACAACAGCTGTACTCCAAAAGACAATGTAGGGGGTGTACTTAGAGACCATCCAAGTTTCTACATTATGGATTTTTCACAAGAGGCAGCTATCACAGAAAATATTAAAACTTACATCATACTGTAGAAAGATGCACCTGCATTCACTGAGAGCTTCTTAGCGAATACATGAAAATGATTTTGTCTTTTAAACATTGTAGTCTTCTTGAAATAGCTCTACAGTAGTAGCTATAGTCATTATAAGACTATCAACAGAAGGTATTTTGACAGGGACACTTCTGTCTTCCAAGGTCTTTGAATCCATGACCGAGACCAACAATGCACAGAAAAGAAATAAACATGGCTGGTACTGTGCAGGGTCAATGGGCGACAGGTCTCCAGTTCCTACAAAGGCCATGGGAAGGAAAGGATGAAGAAAGATTTCACTTGGGAAAGAACAACAGAAGCCACAGGGGAACAGGCACTCCCACACATTGCTGGTAGGAGGGTACATTTTTACAACCTCTGTGGAGGTCATTTTGGCAATATACATCAAAATTACAACATGCTTGTATCCTTTGACCCAGAAATTCCACTTGAAGGAATTTATCTTAAGAATACACTTTGCACACATGTGACATGATATATGTACAAGATTTTTCACTGCAATACTGTTTGTAGCAGTAAAAGACTGGAAATAATTTAAATATTCATCAGGAGAGGAATGGTACAAAAAATAATGACATATGCTCATAAGGCAAAATTATATAGCTATAAAAATGTATGCATTGTGCACACAAAAACCTGTACATGGATGTTTACAGCACCTTATTTATAACCGCTAAAACTGAAGCAACTAAGATGTCCTTCAGTAGGCGAATGCATAACTATGGTACTCCACACAACAGAAAGGTCGGTATTCAGCACTAAAAAAGAGATTTAAAGACATGAGAGAAACTTAAATGCATATTACTATGTGAAAGAAGTCAATCTGAGGAAGCACATACTGTACGATTCCAACTATATGACATTATGGAAAAAGCAGAATTATAGAGACAGTAAAAAGATCAGTGGTTGCTAGGATAGGAATGAGGAAAGGGTGAAAAGGAAGAACACAAAAATTTTTAGAGCAGCGAAACCATTCCGTGTGATAATGTAATGGTGGATACATGTCATTATACATTTGTCCAAACCCATAGAACATACACCATAGAACATACAACTCCAAGGATGAACCCTAATTTAAACTGTGGATTTTGGGTGATAATGGTGTGTCAATGTAGGTAATTCAATTGTAACAAATGTACTACTCTGATGGGGGACAGTGACGGTGGGGGAGGCTGTGTAGGTGTGGGGACAAGCGGTATATGGGAAATCTCTCTAGTTTCAGCTGAATTTTGCTGTGAATCTAAAACTGCTCTAAAGTATAAAGTCTGTTTTTTTAAAAATGTGAGGAAGCTCTTTGTGTAGTAGCATCTTTAAGATACACTGTTAAGTAACAAAAGCAGGGTCTTTCCTGTGAGATCATCTGGTGGAAAAAGAACTTTGTCAAGTGGTGTATCACCTTCCTAGTGTAGCTCAGTGGTGTGAGGAGGTGTTTATATAAATTGCCACTTGTACTTATTTGCCTTTCTTAATCTACTGAGAAATTTGGTGGTGGGTGGAGACTCTATTCAAAATATACCTTGTCTTTTTTTTTTAGTTTTATTTTATTATAGTAAGAACACCTAACATTAAATCAACCCTCTTTATTTATTTATTTATTTATTTTAGTGGGGGTAGGGGCAGAGGAAGAGGGAGAGAAAGAATCTCGAGCAGACTCCCCTCTAAGGGAGGAGGTCCCCACAGGGCTTGATCATGACCTGAGCCAAAATCAAGTCAGACCCTTAACTGGCTGCACCACCCAGGTGCCCTGAAATCTACCCTCATAACAAATTTTTAGGTGTGCTACCTTATTGTTGACTATAGGTACAGTGTTTTAGAGCAGATCTATAGAGTTTAATCATTTGGATTAACTGAAGCTCTGTGCCCCTTGACTAATAATTCCTCATTTCCCCTCCCCAGTCCCTTAGCAATAACCACTCCGTTCTTTGATTCCATGACTTTGACAATTTAATTACCTCATATAAGTGGAATCATGCAGTAATAATCTTTTTGTGACTGGCTTATTTCAATTAGCATAATATCCTCAAGGTTCATCCATGTTGTCACATGTTACAGGATTCCCTTCTTTTTTTTTTAAGATTTTATTTACTTATTTGAGAGTGAGAGCAAGAGACAGAGCATGAGAGCGGAGGGGGAGGGGAAGACGGAGAAGCAAACTCCCTGTTGAGCAAGGAGCCTGATGTGGGGCTTGATCCCAGGACCCTAGGATCATGACCTGAGCTGAAGACAGACACTTAACCAAATGAGCCATCCAAGTGCCCCAGGATTTCCTTCATTTTTAAGGCTGAATAATATTCTATTGTGTATATATACCACATTTTCTTTATCCATTCATCTGTTGATTGACATTTACCCTGTTTCCACTTCTTGGCTATCATGAATAATGCTGCATTGAACATAGGAGTGCTAATATTTCTTTGAGGTACTGGTTTCAGTTCTTTGGATAAATACCCATAAGTGGAATTGCTGGATCACATGGTAGTCCTATTTTTAGTTTTTTGAGAAACCTCCATATTGTTTTACATAGGGGTTACACCACTTTGCATTACTACCAACAGGATGCAAAGGGTTCAATTCCTCCACATCTTCACCAATGCTTGTTTTAAAATATGTCTTGTCTTACTTTTGAAGTGATGTTTGGCACCCAAGAATATCAGCGGCATCCTCTGGTGAGAAGAGCAGTTGTATGAACTCCAAAGGGCTTCTGTGGGTTGCTGAACATCAGGTTGCAAATCCATAGTCCATCTAGATTAGCCAGTTTATCTTGACTCAAAAGCAAACAGTTCATTAATCATAGCATAACCTCTTCTCACCCTGTCTCCCTATTGCCTGCCTATAAGGGAAGCTACTTATTTATTTATTGAACAAAACTCCTGCTTCCAACTAATGGGAGAAAATGTCAAATTGCCAAGCCATGATGTAATCAAAGAGCGAATGGTAAATACCTCTGAGGTCACATCTATGGTATAGAACTATTTGGAAAAACAGTGAAGTCTTAGGCAGTTAGAATGCTTGTAATGACACTGAAATGGAAGGAATGTGAGTGTGTTGGCAAAGTTAACTGGATGGGGACTGCTTTTGGCCACCCCAGAGGGTCCAAACAGGCCTGAAATTGGTGGGAACTCAGAGCTGGTGCCCTTTAAGAGAAAAGAAACAAGAAAGAGAGGTAGAAAAATGGATCTGTTGTTTCTGGAAGATAGGAGCAAGAATTGTCAAACTCTGATAGTTTGGTTTAGGGAAGAAATTATAAGAAATGGGAGTGACCTGAACCAGAAGGCAAAGAGCACGTTCCCACTGGCTCTGATGCCCCTAAAATTCTTTCCAGATGCCTGACTTCATGGAAGGGGAGAAGAAGTGCCAAAGAGGAAAGTGGGAGTGAAGAGAAGGTAGTAAACCAACAACAGAAAATAATGGGAGGAAAGTACTTCATAGTTCCTCTGAAGAAATCATTTTATTTTCAGTTCTCACAGAAATTTTATCAGAGAGAAATTTTTTTTCTGACATAATATATACAACTATTAATAACATGTAATTCCTTATCAGCTTCCACTCTTACCAGAGTAGGGAAGGCAATTCACTCACTATTGATTGAGATCCCCTGTGTCAGGTGTCCAGTGACAGAACCGTGTAAAACATGGTTTCTCTGAGCATGACCCAGCTGGCCAGAGGTGGGTCTGCCAGGGCTTTGTCTGTTCAAAGCCAAGCCCAGCCACATGAGCTAGAGATCAGATGTGTTCGGGCCAACCAGGGTCCAGGATAACCAGAGATCTGGCTTTGAATCAATCTGGTATTTGAGCTTTTCTTCCCTGGAAGAAAAATGAGAAAATACTGGTCATGTGAAAATTGAGTATTTTTCAATAAGCAAGCTTTATTTTTGTCATATTATGAAATGCTTGTCCCTAAGAACTCTCTTTCACTCTTTAGGTGCATGGTATGTGCTGCTGTACCAATTTGATGCCCTCATGCCAAGAGGCTAGCATTTTGATTTTTATGGGCCTTGAGCACTTTTACCTTTGTAGGCCTCTTCACTTCCATAAATAAATAAATAAATAAATAAATAAATAAATACCAAATTAGAAGTTATATTTTAAAATTTTATTTTTAAAAATTGTATTTTATAACTGCATTAATATAAAGATGAATATAGCAGTATTATATAATAAACTTTTTTTCAACGTAGAAGCTGATTCTTTTGCCTTCGGAATTTAAAAGAACTTAAAACATTTTTGTGGGTCCATAAAGTAGTGTAGTCCTAGCCATGGGCTGGCCATGCCCCATGTATAAGTTGGTCCCACATGCCATCCTGAGCTTCCCTGACATGAATGCCACCATTGGAAATGACAGTAGATGGCATAGTTCTGAATTCACTGTAGCATCATTTACCAACCAGCAGCATGTAGAGATGCCACATTATTTCTTTTTTCTATACATGTATTCAGGTCAGTGTTGTTTCTTATTTCTTGTACCAGCTCAAGGCATTTCAAATGTCTTTTTAACTCCACAGCTTGCTGTGTGTTCCACAATGGTATTCAAAGAGATGAATAGGATGAGTTGTGTAACAGAATAATTCAAGCAGCAGAGCAATTCTGAAACACAAGTGGGGAGGAATTGCTTGCACTTCTCTCATAGATTATCTGAGAATCAAATACAAACAGTCAGTGATTATTCAATTCATAACAAACACTGCTGATGGAAAGAACCAAAAGAGAATAAAATCGATAAGAGCTAAAACTGCACAATGTGAGACTTATTATTTCTAAATATGGACAGGAAAACTAAAAGCTTGGCAAATTTTGGATCCGCAAAATTTGACACAAGAAAATTGGATTTTATAAAAATAAAATAGATGATACAGAACAAAATTCACATTGTCAAAACTCTATGAAATATGATAAATCAAAAGCAATCAATGAACAAAGCTTTGAGAAGGTGAATAGGCAAATGGAAAATAATCCTGATTCAAATGACTTTTCTTTTTTTTTTTTAAGATTTTATTTATTTATTTGACAGAGATAGAGACAGCCAGCAAGAGAGAGAACACAAGCAGGGGGAGTGGGAGAGGAAGAAGCAGGCTCACAGCAGAGGAGCCTGATGTGGGGCTCGATCCCATAACACCGGGATCACGCCCTCAGCCGAAGGCAGACACTTAACCGCTGTGCCACCCAGGCGCCCCTCAAATGACTTTTCTAACACAAATGCAACATATAAAAGTGTAACTGCATTGTATAGAAAATTTATCATATATTAAAGTATGGGTAATAGAATTCACTTTGGAAAGTTAATCAATGTGAGCGAAATAGTAATCAAAACTCAAATAGTAATTAAATAAATGGAATAATTAAATGTTTAATTAAATAATTAAAATGATGGAATTAACCAAAATTCAGAGTTAAAATGTTGTAGAGATACAGGGTCCCAAAAGTCTTTGTGCAGTTTTAAGTTATTAAAACACTTTGTTTTAAAAGTTTCTTTTCCTGCAATAAAGTTCTAAAATTTTAATTTAGTTATATATGTACATATACTATTGTAACTACATAGGAATTTTCTAGAAGGATAGTTCCAAACAGATATCAGTGCCTACCTCTGGGGAGGGTTGTGGGATCACAGGAGACAAAGTTTACAAAGGGAGACTCTTTATTTTTGTTTTGAATGAAGTTGCACTCCCCCCACCAGGCAGCTTGAGGCAGATTCTGCCTTTTTAAAAAAATCTCTCGATGGGACGCCTGGGTGTCTCAGTGGGTTGAACCTCTGACTCTTGATTTCAGCTCGGGTCATGATCTCAGGTTCCTGGGATTGAGCCCTGCATTGGGCTCCACTTCCAGCCCTAAATCTGCTTGAGATTCTCTTTCTCTCCCTTTGGCCCTTCCCCCCCCACGCCCCCCCTCAGTTCTAACCCCCTGCCATGCTCTCTCTCAAATAAATAAATCTTAAAAAAAAAAAACTCTTGTTACCCTGCATATAACGGATCCTGCTTTTCCACCACAACAGAAGCACTTATAGTGTCCTCACTACTTCCCCTCAACACTTAACACGCTTACTCTCACTCATTTTCTCAAGTTGCTCTTTACACTTTCTTTTCTCTTCCTTGTATGGGAGCATCCCTCTTGATGTGTGGTCAAGAAAGGCATACACCTCTGTAGAGTAAATAGGACAGGTATTATTATCCCAATTTATAGATGGGCAAGTGGAGGAAGAGTTTAAAATACTTCTTCCAAGGGCACAGACTGGGTTTAGAGCCACATTCCAAGCTCAGAGATCTCTCTTTTGAAAGGTTACTTTTCTGGCCTTTAACCTAGAACAGGTGATATAAAAAATGTGCTACTTAAAAGAAGACACATCCCCAGTCCACTTCCTAAATCAAGCACCTACAACAGGTCTCCATTGCCTAATTAAAATAGTCCAACTATAGATATGTTGAAAAAATAGGGACTTGGAAGAATTTGGGAAAAAGATTATATTGCAAAAAAAGTTATTTTCTAAAGAATTACTTTATATTTTCAACTCCCTGTTGGGTCTATGTGATTATTTTTCAGTTCACTAATTATAAAGATACACTTAGAGATGACTCAGCGAAAGTAACCAGACCAATTGAATGCTCTTCTCTCATTTCTGAAGAAAATGTGTAGACTGTAAAACAGCTTCTTAATAAACTTAAACTCTGATTCTCAAAGATTTGAGACTGCAAGGAAGTCTTACACTTTGCAGTCTGGGAAAGAGAGGGACCCAGCAGCTCACTCTGACTCCCGCTGTGCTCTTTCCAGATTTCCCTTGCTACCTGCATGCAACTTTCTTAAGTGCACTGGGATGGTTCTACAGCTGTGATGGGGCACTGAGTGATGCTGTGCCTAAATTCATGCCTTACCACTGAAGCTTCCGGGGCTGCTCACTAGGAAAAGTAAAAAAAAAAAAAAATGGCTTTGAGTTAGAGCTCTTTTGCTCTTTGTGGGGTCCCAGGGCAAGAACCTCTTACTTAAACAAGTATAAAGTGAGCAGCCACTCCCTTGCCCTAGGGAAGATTAATCAAGGCTTTTCTATCACCTTAGTCCCCTCGTTAGTATGCATAGCTCTAGCAAGGAGTGGAGCAGTTTGCAGAAAGAGTTCTGAAGTCTTACCAGGGAAAAGATGCTGGAACCCAAGCCCTCCTCTAAGATTGAAGTTTGTGAAACCTCTCTGGATAGAGCAGAGGTGCCACATCAGAGATCTTCGTACGTTCGGGAGAGAAAAAAAGCCTTGTGGATTGAGAATAAACTCCCCACTAACAGGAATGAAGAGGCAGGCATTGCATTTCGGGATGCTATGGGGGTGGGGAGCATTGTTTCTACCCCAAACTATAAAATCATATATCACAGTTAATATGACTAGAAGCAATTTCATTGGCTCCCTTTAGTACAATAAGCTGTGAGCCTCCCAGGATTTAATTGGTTGCTGAGGAAAACCAATGGGAGAATAGACACAGATGTAAGATAGGGTCCCATTTCTCAGAAATACCTTCTGATGTGATCAGACCAGCTGTTCCCAGCTGTTCCAAGGGCTTAAGTCCTCATCATCTTTTAAAAGTCACATTGCCTTGAAATACCTGTATCCTAACCCAAATTGCTGTAATTTTGCAGCACCTTACCTGTGATTCCATTTCCTAATTCTTGGCATGTCTGTGGGTGGAGAGCAGCAGGTTGATACTGACCGTTCAGGAATTATCTCAGAAACATCTGGAAGCCTCTAAAATCAGGGCAAAGAAATTCTAGTTCCCTTATGTCCTCTCCTTAAAGCTGTCCTTCTGAGTTTAGTTTTTACCTAAAAGACTCTTCTCCAGGTGTCATTTCGTTCAGAACCTTCACCATAGAATGGACCAGTAGTTAACAATAATACAGTACAATCATCATAACATTCACGCAGTAAGACTTTCAGCCCAACAGAAACTAGAAGCTTGCCCTGAAAAGCTCTTTAGAATCTAGCAGTTTCAATCTATTCACTTTATGAAGAAACATTACAGAGATAGAGAGATGAGAGAAAATGAAGTGAAAAATCCCTACACTTTTGTACCATTAGAACAAGGCATTTGAGAAAACATAGGAAATGAACAGAAAATTATACACCCTCTGGTATCTAGAAAGAAAACTCCATGAATCATCTGGCTTACTGACTACTATAGCTCTAGCTCCTTTCCCATGCTAGAAACTCAAAAAAGTGTGTTATGAATAAATTGCAAACTTTAAATAAATCACCTAGATAGATTCCTAATTGTGGAAATAAGCAGAATGGGCATGTAAATGGACCTGGCCTGTGAGCTCTCTTTGGGTTGCTTAGCAACAAGGTAGTGGAGATGGAGATCTCCACGTCTTCCAGGTCCTAAATTTCCTTAGGACCAGGGACATCTCTTGTCCCAGAGGGAAAAGTTGTTTCCTAACTCAGCTTCCCACAAGTTTAGGTCCTCCAAGGCCTCCAGGTTCTAGGCCTGTGGCATTTCCTAGCCATCTCCTAAACAGCTAGAGCCTAAACTTAGACAAGTTGGTAGCTGAGCCGAAAATATGTACTCCCCCAGAGCAGGACTGCTCTCTCACTGAGGGCCCTCATCCAGAAAGAGACTTCACTCCCAAAGAAATGAAGAACAACAGGAAGAGGTATATCCCCTTGGACCACTGTCCCTGCTGAGTGTCTGTCTCTGCTCTGGCTAAAGCATGCCTCTCTGGGGATGCCAAGATAGAGAATATACAACACCTGCAGAGCTATCTTTGAGTTTCATCCTGCTCACAGCTGGTCACCCACCCCCAACTCACAATACCAGAGATAGTATAGAATCATAGTCATTTTCAGAACTGGAAGCTATTCCCATTTTACAAACGTGAGAACTGAAGTCCAAAGAAATGAGTGTCTGGTCATAAGTCACATGGTAGGTAATGACAGGGTTAGAAGTACAGCTCTGGTGTCCTGGGGGCAGAGCCCCTGCCTTGTCAAATGATTATGTAGTCACTTAGGTTAAGAAAGGATGATTGAGGCATATTTTGGGTTCCATGGGGTGGAAGGGCCTTGACATAAGCTTTGAACTATAGTATTCCTCCCATGAATCTTGGAAAGTCCAATGTCCTCCCAGGATTTCTGCAAATTTCTTATGGGCTTATATTCTCAGAAGAATCTTTGGCAGCCATTTCTGCTGATTAGTTGAATTTAGAGAACTCAGTCTTCAAATTCCAGTGGTATCATAAGATTGATTTGCTTGAATCAGGATTTAAATAAGGTCCACACATTGTATTAGTGGGTATATTTCTTAAGTCTTTTTTAACATATAAATTCCACTTCCATCTCTTGTTATGTATCCCTTTCAGTTTATCTATCAAATAGAACCGTTTGTCTCGTAAAGTTTTCCATGATTAAGATTTTGCTGCTTGTGTCCTTGTATCATCAATAACATGTTTCTCCACTAATTCATTAGTAGTTTTAAAATGATGATGCTCTCACTATGTCATACTTTTTATTTTACTAACCAGAATACTTTATGAAGAGAAATATCCCCTTGCTAACTATTTCATTACTGAGAGCTATAGTTCTTATAGAAAAGACAGAATAGATGCTTGGTTTTTTTCCTTAATTTGTCAGTTTTCAGAAATGAGACAGCTCCAAAGATAACTACTGAATTTAAAAACAAAACAAAACAGTATGGGGCATCTAGGTGGCTCAGTTGGTTAAGCAGCTGACTCTTGATTTTGGCTTAGATCATGATCTCGGGGTCATGGGATCAAGCTCTGTGTGGGGCTCTGCGCTCAGCAGGGATTCTGCTTGAGGATTCCCTCTCCCTCCCACTTCCCTTCCCCCTGCTCTCTCTCCCTCAAATAAATAAATCTTTAAAAAAAAAGTAAAAAACAATATGACATTATGTATTTAAATATATTTGGTATCTTTTAAGTGATTGCATTCTTTATTATTTTGGATGCATACTTTTTCACATCTTTTGAATGTAGGAGTCTATTTGAGTCAGCTTTCGAGCCATTTGGTTCAGCTTGTATATTTCAGACCTAAAATCATTGTTTCTGTAGAGAATTTTGGTTCCTTTTACTGAAAAGTAGCATTTGGAGACCACAATCTTGGAACTAGAGGGGCTCATTGTTATTAAGTTGTTCATTGTTTCTTTGGCTTTTTTAAAAATTTAAACATAAACTGTATCAAGGGTTCATACTGATTTTTCCAAATCAAATTCAGTTCTGCAGAGCTTTAATCTCTTTGATCTTACATCTGGTCTCCTTCCTCCACTCTTCGAATCCAGGCTCTGCACATTCTATAGGTTCTATAAATCATGAGAGTGGGATTTATAAAATTAGAATATCACATACTTACTCATTTGCTCTATCCTACCATATACCCACAACACCTTTAGGACAACAATACAAAAACTGCTAACACCATAATGTAATTGAAAACAATTTAAGAATTTTTTTTGCAGTTCTTTTTGGCTGTAGGGTATATCCCAAATAATAAATTTTTAAGTTACTTGGAGTAGTTCTTTTCTTTGTTAGTCTAGCCACCAACTGGATACAGGTTTGGATTTAGGCTCACTGGCTTCATTTTCTAGTTTTAGGGATTACTTAATTTTTTAAAAATTTCCTTTATGAAAGGGTAAAATATTTACATCTAGAAATACTAAGTTATTTCTTGATATCCAAAGTTTAGGTATACCTGAAAGGAAGATTGCCCTCTAGAAAATTCTTTCCATCCCGAGAACACATGTAAACCATAGATGGGTGCAAAGATCCAGTTGATTATTTCTCTTTGTGGACACAGTTGCCCTAATTAGTCTCAATTGTTTTACACAATTAGTGGAGGTTTGTTTTCTAACACCAGACATGCCAGATTCCTTGAAGGATGAAGGAGCAGGAGTCAAAAGACAGGTCACTAATGGGGAAGAGTGTGAATGAATGTACACAGTGGTTAGAGCCAATTGTATGTACTAGATAGCATTAAAGACTTGTGCTTTAATCAAAACAAAAAGTATAGTATTCTGCTCCATAATAATATCTATGTTATACACATGTAAATTATTTTTAAAATAATTTACCATCATAAAAGTTGGCTCTTCAGGAAGCTGCACCATGTTTTTATGTGTGCTTTTTGATCCTTTAGGACACAATGCTTGAGATCCTTTTATTCGGAGACAGATGCAGTGGGCTATCAGGACCGTTTCATCACACTGTGGTCTAAAATATTTTTGGAACAAATTGAAAATAGTGCTAGTTAACTTGAGTTTGAACACATTATTCTTACTTTAAAAAGCATTCTAATTAATTATATTTTTGAAAAAACAGAAGGGCTTTTGTAATAGAAATAAATAATGCTAACCCTTAGAGAGTGCATACTATGTTCCAGGCATTGTTCTAAACGTTCTGCATGTATTAACTTACTTAAGACCCACAACAAACCTATGAGCTAGTTACTATTATCTTCCTGATTTTGATGATGAAGAAATTGAAATACAAAGAGAATTGATAGACAACTTGCCTGGCTTGAGTGTATCAGCCAGGGTAGGGTAGGTAATGCTCTGGTAACCAACAAGCCTCATGTCTTGGTGGCTCAATACAATGAAGTTTCTTTCTTGCTCACACTACATGTTCTCTAGGAGCATTGGGGCAGCTCTGTTTACTGTAGGGACAGTCATGGTATAGGCTCATTGCAGCTACTCAGCAATCCAGGCTGCTAGAAGCCCCGTCTCACCCTGTGCTTCTACAACTGGTAATGCAGGAAAAAAATGAAGCAACATAGGAAGCTGTGTATCTTTCTTAAAGCGCCTACTCAGAAGTGACGCACAACATTTCTGACTGCTCATGTTACATTGGCCAAAGCAGGTCATATGGTCTAACTACAGAGAAAAGCAAGCAGTGCAGTTCTACCATGTCTCAGAGAGCCGGAAATATTGAGTAGCACTGATGATCTCCACAGTCAATAAATGGAAGATTGAGGATATGAATCCAGGTAGGGGGTCTTACACCCTGTGATCTTAACCTTGCTCATATATTTTTTTTAAGATTTCTTTTGGAGAGAGAGAGGGAGTGCTCATGAGCAGGGAGAGGGGCAGAGGAAGAGGGAGAGAGAGAGAATCTCAAGTAGAGTCCCTGCTGAGTGCAGAACCCATCACAGGGCTCCATCTCACAACCGTGAGATCATGACCTGAGCCAAAATCAAGAGTTGGACACTTAACCGGCTAAGTCACCCAGGAGCCCCCAACCTTGCTCATATTTTTAACATAGTGCTTCTTTTTCCTCATGTCATCATTTAAAATTTAAAATTCTGTCCATATTTCATAATGCACATAATACACGTACGTAACTTAGAGCAGTATATGTATGTAACTTATTAATAAATACACATACACTGGGGATGCAGGTCTATCAGAAATACTTCTGAAAGTGATGTATAAGTACTGAAGTTTGGGAATTGCTGCTTCAGGCAATGGAAAATCCTCAAGGTTTTAAGTGGGAGAAAATTATAATCAAATTTATGTTCTTAAAAAGAACTGCAAAGGTGGATTGCCCAACCATAAACTTACATTGCAGAACCCTGTTGATGCAGTTGTGCCATATTTGGAGATTCTTCCTCTAAATACTTAATATTTTCATTTTTAATATATAGTTTCAGTAAAAAAAACTGTTTGAGGATTATTGATTCTTAGACCAATTACTTAACCTTCAGGCAAGAAACATGAAGCTCAAAGTAGTTTAGTAAATTGTTCAAGGTCACATAGTTTGTCAATTCCAGAACCCACACTTAACCAAGATCTCTTGATTTCCCCACTCACAACACTTTCTATTACCTCCTGTTTAACAGAAACTAAAATAAAAACCAAGAAGTTGTTTTTGAATGATTATTAGTAATCCTTTGTCAGAAAATCTGGAAAGATATTTTAAAAGGTCCAAAGGTCCACAGTATGAGAGAGAGAGAGAGAAAGAGAGAGAGAGAGAGAATGCCTGGGCTGGGTATGGTTGATTTGTGTGTATGGAGGGGGATCTGTGGAGTGGGATAAGAATGGTAGCATCATTTTGGATTCTATAAAACAATCACCTGGGATCCAAGACTCCCTTTTCTCTAAGGAGTTCAACTTCCTTTGTAAGTTGAGCTTTCTCAGGTAGGAAGGGAAAGGCTCTGAGCTGGTAACTTGCAGATGAAGCTGTCCACATCCTTGAATTCTACTCTGAAAATTAGTGTTGAGACAATGTCCTATGAAAGGATAGCATTGGTGGACAGACAGTTCCACAGGTTGGGCTGCCACAATTACAGAAATATGGATCCCAGGAAAAGTGGTTCTGGGCAGCTGACTCCATCCTGGAAACTGAGACGAAGTGAGGAGAAGCAGAGATGAGCATTAGGTGGCAGTGGGTAGTTTGGGCTCCCATGCAGATCCCAAAGGAAGGTGGCAGAGATGTCATTAGAGGTGAGTTCTATAAACCCAAGAACAACCACCTGTATTTTCTCATCACAGAGCTTACCAGGGATTAAGGTACTTACTTAGTTATCTGTCTCCCACCCTACTGCTTTTCCATGAAGGCAGATACCACATCTACAGCATCTCCATTGCTTAATATACCTGTTCTTAAGTGAGGAGTATAGAAGGCATAACCCCCCCCCACCAAATGAGATATAACTTAGCAAAAGCCTGCCCTTTTTGTATTTCCCCTCAAAGATCTTCAGGAAGAAGGTTGCATAGAGCCTTCTGGTGAGACCTGGACCAGGCTGGTGACTCTACAGCCCAGCCCTCGGGACAAAGGCTTCCTGCCTGTTCAAGTTGCATAGACATGGCTGCCTTCCAGTCTAGACTTTGAGCCTTCTCCAGTCCCTACAACCTTGGGCAGGAGTGTTAGTGGCACACAGATAAATCCAGTACTCGGGAGGAAATGGAGAGAAGCCTCAAGACAAGAAGATGAGAAGGCTTGTCTTTCCCTATGTCTCAGTTTCCCCTGTGTGCCTCATTTGCTGACTTTGCTGTACTCCCAGTCTCCCTCTCTTCAGGACAATCTATCTCTGTCTCTTTGGTCTCTGGTCTCTCCCTTATTTCCACCCTCAATCTTTTTTCCCTCCTGGACATTCTCAAAGAGAACTTAGGAAACAACTGTGCTTTTCAAGTCTGGGTCAGTCTCCTCTCCCACTTTCTGAAACGACTCTCTCACACCTCTCCTGTCCGCTCAACCTACAGTATCCCCTCACCACCCCTCATTTTCACACTTTACTGAAAACCAAAACACAACAGAAGAAAATGATCTCATCTCCTTCTAGTACCCACCCAACTCACCTGCCTCTGTACTTGGCTTTCTTCCTGCTGCCAGTGGATGAACTGACCCACTCCCATCTCAAGATCACTCCCGTGTGCCCTGGGTCCCATTGCCAAGGTCTTACATAAGACTTTTGCTCTCTCAATTCTTCCTTTTTTTTTTTTTTTTGCATCATGATTTCTTCCTTTATCCTGAATTATTCCCATCAGTATCCAAAGTCTGGTATAATATCTTTCATCTTAAAAAGAGAAAATAAAACTCTCTTAGACATTATGCATCCCCCCACCCACAACTGCCCCATTGCTATGCTCTTCTTAGCAGCCAAAATCTTTGTCTCTACTTACTGTCTTCATCTCACATTCTTCCTTCCCTTGTTAGTCCTCTGAAACTTTGTTATGTCCTCTAAGAAATGTATCAGATTTCATTTAGTAATGGGGTTTTTGCAGGTGTAAATAGTTAAGATGAATTCATAATGGAGTAGTGTGGGTCTTTAATCTGGTATGAGTGGTGTCCTTCTAAGAAGAAGAGAGAGAGACAAATAAGGGAAGAACACCAGATGACAACAGAGGCAGAGATTAGAGTGGTATGTCTACAAGCTAAGGGACACCAAGGATGGACAGTCACCACCAGAGTCTAAGAAAAAGCAGGGAAACATTCTTTCCTAGATCCTTCAGAGAGAACATGGCCCTGCTGGCACCTTGATTTTCGACTTGTGGCCTTTAGTACTGTAAGAGAATGAATTTTTGTTTTTTAAGTCATCTTAGTTTGTGGAACTTTGTTGTGGCAGTCCCAGGAAATCAATGTACTGTATAGATCAAGGTTACCAAATCAAGTGATCCCTTCTAATTCCTATTTTACTGGACCTCTTAGCATCCTTGATAGTATGGCACACTCTCTCCTTGACACCTTCCCTGTCTCCTGGAACTCAATGTCATCCTGGTTTCCCTGCTACCTCACTGTCTCCTCCATCTCAGTCTGCATTGCTTAGTTCCCTCTCCCTTTCTTAGTCCCTAAAAGTTTGAGTACTCCAGGGCACCTGGGTGGTGCAATCTGTTAAGTGTCTGACTCTTGGTCTCAGCTCAGGTCATGATCATCGTCTTGGGATTGAGCCCCAAGTCGAGCTCCACACTCAGCACAGAGTATGCTTGAGATTCTCCCTCTCCCTCTGTCCCTCCTGCTCATGCTCTCTTTGTCTCTCAAATAAATAAATAAATCTTAAAAATAAAAAGTTTGAGTGCCCCAAGACTCAGTCCTCAGAATTCTCTTCCCTGCTCTCACTCTGTCTTGCAGTTCTCTTGCTTTACATGTTACCTAATATCCATGACCCACAGTTTATATCTCTAATTCAGGCCTCTCCACTGAGCTCCAGGCTTGAGTATGTCTGCCTGCTTACTTTTTCCTCTCAAATGTTTGAGAGACAAATGCAAACTTAGCCTGTTCAAACCTGAACTCCTGATTCTTGGCCCCCAAAACCTGCTCTCCCTTAATCAGTAAATTGTACTCAGTTGCTCTGGCCCAAAACCTACAACACATCCTTGTTCCTCTTTCCTGTTTTCACATCCCAATCCAATCCACCAGCATGTTCTGTCCTTTCTAACTTCCAAAATTTATTTTGTGAGTCAAAATGGTGATATACAGTTTGACAACTATTTTCTTCAGAAATACTTATTGAATACTCTGTGCCAGGTATTGTTCTGGGCACTAGAGTAAATAGCAATGAATAAAATGCTAAGGAACCCTTTCTTATAGAACATACATTCTAGTGGAGAGCGTCAGATAATAAGCCAAATAAATAAGTAAATATGTGTTAGAAAGTGGCGATGTAGAGAGAAAAAAAATCAAGAGGAAGGGAAGAAATGATTGGAGAGAGGAGACAAAGAAGAAAGTATTTACCCTGAATCTGACAATTTCTCACTACCTTCATTATCACCATTGAATCTAAGCCACCATGCACTAAAGCAAAAGCCTTCTCACCAGTCTTCCAACTTCAATTTTTAATCCTTTACAATTTGTCCTTCATACTACAACCAGAGCTATCTTTTAAAAATGTAATCACATCAAGTTACTATTCTGTTGAATCCCTATGGTAGGTAGCCTCCTACCACATTCAGAATAGAGTCTAAATTCCTTCCAGTGGTCTACAGGCCCTTCATCCTCTGTAACGCTGCACCTTGCTCAGTCTACTTTAGCCACACCAGCCGTTTTGCTATTCCTCATACACCGATCTGGTCCTGTCTAGGCCTTTGTGCTTGCTGTTCCCTCTGTCTTCATACTGTTCCCCAAATAGTCACATGACTCATTTTCTCATTTGATTCATGCCTCTTCTCTAAATCAGCTCTTCAGAAAATCCTTCCTGACTACTTTATTTGAAGTAAAACCCACCCACCTCTGTTCCTTTAGCCTTACTTTGTGCCCTCATAACATCTATTCCTTTAGCCTTACTTTGTGCCCTCATAACATCTGTTCCATCATATTATTTGTTTGCTTATTGTCGGTATACTAAATTAGAATGAGCACACCTTGAAGGCATACATTTTGTCTTGTTCACTATTGTACCTCTGCACATGGAAAGCTGCTTGACCTATTTCCATACTCCTATGAAAACCAATGTTAACAGTTGGCGTGTATCCCCTTAATGACTTTTTCTATACTCCTACAAGTGTACAGAAACAGAGAGCTGTCATTTGATTAATTTGATAAAAGTTGGTATCATCCTATACACATGACTCCAACTCACTTTTCTCACTTAACGTGATCTTTTGACCTTATGAGATCTCTAGTCACAACAAGTAAGAGTTCCTTCACTGTCTTTAAAAGTAGCAAAAGATTCTATAGCTCAAAGGTGGCCATAATTTATTCACTCATCTTCCCACTGAAGGTCAGAGGTTTGCCTTCTGTGTGATCATTGTTGGTTGACAAGCAACATTTCATGACTATTGTCCTACCAAGCATTTTAGATAACTTGATTTCCTGCTGTTTCTGCAGAAACTTCAATTCATTATCAGAAAATGGAGATTTGCTTGAAAATCTTTTATGTGATTTTTCTAATGCTACCCCTCTTCCCTTGCCGTTGATCTCATGAAAGAAAGTGGTTAGAAAATGGGAGATTATGTTTAAAGAGATAAAAGACTTTTCATGTGTTTGTGAGCAGAAAATAGGCACACTGGAAAAGCCACATTCCCAGTGTCTGGGGGCTGAATTCCAGTTTCCTATCTAATTAACTGTGTGATGTTGGTTAAGTCACTTGCCCTTCTTAGGGCTTTAAGTTCTTTCACACTTAATTAGGAAGTTGGGTAAGATGAAGATTCTCAGTCTGGTGAATCCTTGTCCTTGGAGTAGGAAGCAGCTGAGGGTTCTCCAGGCTATGTGAAGCAGGGAGCATATTTCCACAATATATGATTTAAACCTTTACTCTATTTTAACATTTAGGGACATTTTATGGATTACATGAAGAAGCTATATGAATAAGATTAAGACATGAGACCCCAAAGAAATTCACTAGCTGTGTTGGGCTATTGTGAAGCTTGCACATTCCTCTCATCATTGTTTACAAATCAAAGCCCCGGGGCAGGAACATCCTATTAGGTCCCCTCCAGCTCTAAAAATGGTGAGGACAGGATGGTATTCATTCCAAGTGCACTTGACTTGGAATTTAGGCAGTGGCTAAGTTTCTGAAAAGTGGTGAGAAATTTAAAATGCCCAAGTCAATGAGTATATTTTAGTGGGTCAGACCTCCAAAATCAGTCATGCCTCTTTTTTCCCCATATTGTATTAATTAGAATAGTTCATTTCTTTAACAGATATTATTGAGTGTCAGCTCAAGGACCAGAGAAGGAGGCAAGGCTCGTGAGGCCTGAGGAGGAAGTGTGCTTGGAGGCCAGTGCACCTGCAGTGGGGGAGGGTAGGGTAGTAGGAGGTGATGTTGGATAGGAAGCTGGTTCGGCTTGGGCCACACCCCACACCAATTCAGACCTAACTGGTGGGAGTAGCACAGGCATATGTATTATTCAAATTTCCCTAGATGATTTGGTTGCTCATTGGGAGCTGAGAATCACTGATGTGGGGCCTTGTTAGCTTTTACTCTGAGTGTGGTGGAAAGCCATCAGTGAGGTTTTAAAAACTTTTTATTGTGGTAAAATATAATATAAAATTTTCCATATTAACCATTTTTAAGTATACAGGTCAGTGGTATTAAATACATTCATAGTATTATGCAGCCATCACCACCATCCTACTCTATAACTCTTTTCATATTGAAAAACTGAAATTCTGTACCCATTAAAAAAAAACACCTCATTCCTTTCCCCCTCTCAAGCCCCTGGCAACCATCATTGTCCTTTCTGTTTCTATGAGTCTGACTACTCACATATCTCATATAAAAGGAATCATAGAGTATTTGTCTTTTTGTGACTGGCTTATTTCATTTAAAGTTCAGTCAGTTCAGCACATGTCAGAATTCTCTTCCTTTTTATGGACAAATAATATTCCACTGTATGTGTAGACCTCATTTTACTTATCCATTCATCTGTCCATGGATACTTGGATTGCCTCCATGCTTTAGTGATTGTGAATAATGCTGCTGTGAATATGGGTACACATGGATCTGCAAACTCTGCTTTCAATAATTGGGGGCATAAAATTAGAAGTAGAACTACTGGATCAGATAGTGATTCTATTTCTAATTTTTGAGGAATTGCCATCTTGTTTTCCATAGCTACCCGTACCATATTACCTTCCACCAACGGCACATAGTTCTCCACATTTTCATCAACATTTCTGGGGTTTTTTATAGTTGCAATTCTAATGAGTATTCTAATGAGTCATTTTAGCTTTGATTTACGTTTCCTTAAAAACTAGTGATACTGAGCCTCTTTTCAAATGCTTATTGGTCATTTGCTTATCTTCTTTGGAGAAATATCTGTTCAAGTACTTTGCCCACTTTTTCATGGGATTGTTTGCTTTTTGTTGAGTTTTAGAGTTCTTTATATATTCTGGATGTTAATCCCTTATTAGATATATGACTTGCAAATATTTTCTCCCATTCTGTGGTTGACTTTCTACTCTGATGATAGTGTCTTTTGATACACAACATTTTTAAGTTTTTATGAAGTCTGATTTGTCTGGTTTTTTTTCATTGCCTGTGCCTTTGGTGTCATATCTAAGAAATCATAACCAAATTCAATGTCATGAAGTTTTGCCAGATTTTTTCTTCTAATAATTTTTAAGTTTTAGGTCTTCTATTTAAGTCTTTGGTCAATTTTGGGTTACTTTAGTTTATGGTGTTAGAGAAAGGTCTAACTTCATTCATTTATTTATTTTTTTGTATGTGGATATGCAGTTTTCCCAGCATCATTTGTTGAAAAGCCTGTCTTTTCTTCATTAAATGGTCTTTACACTCTTTTTTTCTTTTTAAGATTTTATTTATTTATTGACAGAGAGATAGTAAAAGAGGGAACACAAGCAGGGGGGAGCTGGATAGAGAAAAGCAGGGAGCTGAGCAGGGAGCCTGATGTGGGGCTCAATATCAGGACCCTGAGATCATGACCTGAGCCAAAGGCAGACGCTTAATGAATGAGCCACCAGGTGCCCCTGGTCTTCGCACTCTTATCAGGAATTATTTAGCCATACATGTGAGGGTTTCTTTCTGGGCTCTCTATTCTATTCCATTGGTCCATATGTCTGTATTTATGCAAATACCACATTGTTTTGATCACTGTAGCTTTGTAGTAAGTTTTGAAAACAGTCAGTGTGAGTCTTTCACCTTTGTTCTTCTTTTTCAAAATTGTTTTGGCTATTCAGGGTCTCAATTCCACATCAATTTCAGGATGTTTTTTTATTTCTGCAAAAAAAGTCATTGGGATTTTGATAGATATTCTTTTGAATATATAGATTACTTTGGGTAGTATTGACACCTTAATAATATTAAGGCTTCTAATCCACGAACATAGGATCAGTTTCCATTTATTTATATCTTCTGTAATTCCTTTTAGCAATGCATTGTAGTGCCCTTATACAAGTCTTTCATCTCCTTAGTTAACTCCTAATTATTTTATTCTTTTTAATGCTATTGTAAATGGAATTATTTTGGTAATTTCCTTTCCAGATTGTTCATTGATAGTGTATAGGAATGTAACTAATTTTTGTATGTTGACATTGTATCCTGCTACTTTGCTGAATTTATTAGTTCTATCAGTTTATGTGTTGTGCGTGCATGTGTGTGTGTGTAATATTTAGGTTTTTTTCCCCTGTAAGATCATATCATCTGTGGACAGAGAAATTTTACTTCTTACTTTATGATTTGCATGCCTTTGCTTTTTCTTTTTTGCCTAATTTCTCTGGCTAGAACTTCTTGTACTATGTTGAACAGAATGGAAAAAGCAGACTGTCTTGCTTTGTTCCTTATCTTAGAGAAAAAAACTGTCTTTCACCATTGAGTATGATGTTTCCTGTGAGTTTTTTTATACAGAGCTTTTATTATGTTGAGGTAGTTTCCTTCTGTTCCTAGTTTGTTGAGTGTTTTTTATTATTTTGTGAAATATTTTTTGGCATTAATTGAGATTATCGTCTTTCTTCCTTCCTCCCTCCCTCCCTCCCTCTCTTCCTTCCTTCCTTTCTTTCTGTTAATTTCATGTAATACATTGATTGATTTTTCTATGTTGAACCATCCTTGCATTCCGGGAATAAGTCCCACTTGGTCATGGTGTATAATCCTTTTCATTTGCTGAATTCATTTTGCTAGTTTTTTTTTTTTTTGAGGATTTTTCTGTCAACATACATGGGGATATTAGTCTGTAGTTTTTTCTCGTGTTGTCTTTGTCTGGCTTTGGAATCAAAATAATGCTGGCCTCATAGAATAAGTTTGGAAGTATAGCCTCCTCTTCAATTATTTTTGGAAAAGTTTCACAGGAATTGGTATGGTTCTTCCTTAAATGTTCAGTAGGATTCACCAGTGAAGCTATCAAGTCTGGGGCTTTATTTGTAGGGAGATTTTTGATGACTGATTCAATCTCCTTATTAATTATAGGTTTATTCTTTTTCTATTTCTTTGTGATTTAGTCTTACTAGGTTTTGTGTTCCTAGGAATTTATCCATTTCATCTATGTTATCCTAAGTTTTGGTATACAATTATTTGTAGTACTGTTTTTTTTCCCCACTGTGCCTAAATTGTTTTTGTTTTATATTTTTTAAAAATTCAATTTAGTTAACGTGTACTGTATTATTAGTTTCAGAGGTAGAATAAAATTTAGTGATTCTCCTTTTTATTTTTGTAGCATTGATAATGATGTCCTACTTTCATTTCTGATTGTAGTAATTTGAATCTTTTGCCTTGTTTTCTTAGTCCGTCTAACTAAAGGTTTGTTAATTTTTTTGATGTTTTCCAAGAACCAAGTTTTGGTTACAATGACATTCCCTATTGTTTCTCTATTCTCTATTTCTTATACCTCTGCTCTAGTCTTTATTATTGTCTTCCTTGTGCTAGCTATTGTCTTCCTTGTGCTAGCTTCCTTGTGTTCTTCTTTTTCTGGTTCCTTAAGCTATAAAGTTAGATTATTGATTTGAGATCTTTCTTGTTTTTTTACTGTAAGATTTTTAAATAAAGCTATAAATTTCCCCTTTTAACACTGTTTTTGCTGTGCCCCATACATTTTGGTATGTTGTGTTTGCATTTTCTTTATAATTTCCTCTTTGATCCATTGGTGTTTAAGAATGTTTTTAATTTCCACAAATTTGTGAATCTTCCAGTTTACTTCTGTTGTTCACTTCAAACTTCATCTCAATGTGGTTAGAGAAGATACATTGTATAATATCTGTCTTTTTAAAGCTATTGAGACTTAACCTGTGACTTAATATATGACCTATCCTGGAAAATGTTCCATGTGAACTTGAGAAGCATGTTTATAGCATTCTATATATGCCTGATAGATCTACTTGGTTTATTGTGTTAAGTCCTCTATTTCCTTACTTATCTTCTGATTGTTCTGTCATTATTGAGAATAGGGTATTGAAGTCTCCAAGTATTATTGTGCTATTTCTCCCTTCAGTTCTTTCAGTTTTTACTTCATGTATTTTGCTAATCTTTTATTAGGTGCATAAATGTTTATAATTGTTACATCTTGTTTTATTAATATATAATGTCCTTCTTTGCCTCTTGAAATCTTTTTTGATTTAGAGACTATTCTGTGTGACATTAGTATAATCACCCCTACTTTCTTTTGGTTAATATATGCATGGATTGTCTTTTTCTGTCTCCTCACTTTTAATCTATTTGTGGTTTTGGGTCCAAAGTGAGTTCCTTGTAGACAGCATGTAGTTGGATCATATGATTTTATTCATTATGCCAATCTTTTTTTCTGATTGGAGAGTTTAATCTATTTACATTTTAAGTAATTACTGATATAGAGGGCCTTACTTCTGTCATTTTGTTATTTGGTTTCTAAATTCCTTATAGCTTTTTTTGTTCCTCATTTCCTGCATTACTGTCTTCTTTGCATTTAGTTGATTTATTTTATTGTGAAACATTTAAATTATTTTCTCATTTCTTTTTGTGCATATTCATAGCTATTTTCATTTTGGCTATCTTAGGGATTACATTTAATATCCTAAAGTTATTACACTCCAATTTGAATTTATACCAGCTTAACTTCAAGAATAGTTTTTAATATAGTAATAGTATAATAGTTTTTAACATACAAAACCCTGCTCCTTTACAGCTCAGTTCCCACCCCTTTCAGTTGTTAATGTCACAAAATTACATCTTTATACATTGTGTGCTCAAAAACATAATTTAATAATTCCTTTAAATTCATAAGCCTCTAGAATTATGTAGGGAGCAATAAACCAAAGCTACAATGATATTGCTTTTAGACTAATAATTTTTATTTTATTTTATTTTTTTATTTTTTTAATTTTATTTTATTATATTATGTTAATCACCATACAGTACATCCCCAGATTCCGATGTAAAGTTAGATGCTTCATTAGTTGCGTATAACACCCAGTGCACCATGCAATACGTGCCCTCCTTACTACCCATCACCAGTCTATCCCATTCCCCCACCCCCTCCCCTCTGAAGTCTTCAGTTTGTTTCTCATAGTCCATAGTCTCTCATGTTTCATTCCCCCTTCTGATTACCCCCCTTTTCTTTATCCCTTTCTTCCCCTACCGATCCTCCTAGTTCTTATGTTCCATAGATGAGAGAAATCATATGATAATTGTCTTTCTCTGCTTGACTTATTTCACTTAGCATTAACTCCTCCAGTGCCGTCCATACACTAATAATTTTTAAAAAATATTTTAGTCTCTTAAATCATGTAGAAAACAAAAAAAAGGAGTTATAAACCATTGTTACGGTAATACTAGCTTTTATAACTCCCCATGTATTTGACATTATTGAGATCTTTATTTCTTATATTTCTTCTAGTTACTATGTAGTGTCTTTTCATTTCACCATGCAGGACTCCCTTGAGCATTTCTTGCAGGACAGGTCTAGTGGTCATGACTCCCTCAGCTTTTGTTTATCTGGGATTATCTTTATTTCTCCCTCATGCCTGAAAGACAATTTTGCTTGATAAAGGATTTTTGGTCCAACTTTTTACTTTGGGCACCTAAAATGTATCAGCCCACTGCCTTCTGGCTTCCAAAATTTGTGGTGAGAAATTTGCTAATTATTTTATTCTTTCATGAGGAATTGTCACTTGTATGACATATTGTCTCTCTCTTGCTGCTTTTAAGATTCTTTTTTTTTTTGTCTTTGTCTATTGAAAGTTTGATTACAATGTCTCAGTGTGGATTTCTTTGAGTTCATTTTACTTGGAGTTCATTAAGCTTTTTGATTGTTTATATTCATGTCTTTTGTCAAATTTGGAAAGTTTTCAACCTTTGTTTATTCAAATACTTTTTCTGCCTCTATCTTCTACTTCTGTGACTCCCACAATGCATACGTTGGTCCACATGATGGTGTCCCACAGGCCTCTGGGCTCTGTTCACTACTCTTCAATCTGTTTTCTTTCTGTTCCTCAGACTCAACAATTTCCATTATCCTATCTTCATGCCTGTAATTTCTTCTGCTAACTTAAATCTGCCTTTGAATCCCTTTTCATATCCCTTAGTGTACTTTTCAGCTCCAGAATTTCGTTTTGGATTTGTTTGTTTGTTTTCTGTCTATTTATATTTCCCTTTGGTTCACACATAATTTTCTTGACCTTCTTCATATCTTCCAGAGTTCCAAAATAGTTCCTTCAGGTAGGTTTTGCTAGTGTAATTGTTGTCTAGATGAGGAGACAGATTCCTGGTGCTTCCTACTTCACCATTTCCCCCAAATCTTTTCCCATTGGTGAGCCTCTCAACAGAGCTCCTCTATGTCTATGGATCACTCTGGATGCAGCATTGAGAACTAGCCCCAGGGAGACTCGATGGGTTCTGGGACAATTGATGGGAGGCTACTCCAATAATCTAGGTGAGATATAATCATGCTTGATCACCATAGTGTTGTAGTAGTGATAAATATTGGAATCTGAATACATTTTGAAGGCAGAGCTGCCAGGATTTGTTGCTGAATGGGAGATGAAAGTTTACAGAAAAACAAGTGAATATAGAAAATGTCTATTTTTGAAATGAATAAAATAGTCACATAATTGTCCCAAGAAGCCACAAGTAACATTAGATTTTGACCACTAGCTCTGACATTCCCTGTCTTCTTTGCTTTTGTTTTGTTGTTGTTGTAGTTTCTGTTTTTAAGTAGGTTCCATACACAGCATGGAGCCCAACGTGGGGCCTGAACTCATGACCCTGAGATAAAGAGCTGAACTGAGATCAAGAGTTGGATGTCCAACTGACTCAGCCACCCAGGCACCCCCCCCATTTTCTTTATAATGATAATTCTTACCACCATTTTTGGCCATGGCCACTGGTATTGCACATTCACCCCTTTCTCTCCTCTGAGATGCACTGTCATTACTTGGTCTTCCCATGGATGAAACCTATGACTACCCTTTTCAGTGGTCTTGAAAACTTCTGTTTGGGCTTCAAAGATGAAAGTCATTTGCTGTTTCTCAACTGAGGGCATCCCAGAGATGGTATCTGATGTTTTTGCAGTAATGGTTTTCTCTGGACACACACAAAACTACCAGGAAGAATAAGTATAGTCTATTGGTAGCTCTCCCGAACTACTGTGCTACTAGCATCAGCCCCTCCAAAATTTTAGCAAATGTTTTTAATTGTATTACTGTGAAATTAGTACGTCTTTCCAAAAATGTTTGGCCTTTTTAAAAAAATTAAATTCAATTAATTAACATATAATATATTATTTGTTTCAGGGGTACAGGTCTGTGATTCATGAGTCTTATATAATACCTAATGCTCATTACAACACATACTCTTAAAAGGCTATAATATGTGACAGTAAACACATCACTCATCTGCTTTTCCAATCTCTGGTACTCCCTACTGGGGCTGGTGAGGAGGGGGACATTCATCCTTGAGAACGAGAAAATACCTTCGAGATCCTTCAAATCAATGAAAATCATTAGGATGTTGGAGGGGGTGGGTGGGGTAAAATCCCTCATATGCAGCAGATATTTCAGGGGATGTAGTTGTAATTAATCTTGTCTTCAGACTCCTAAAAATGAAGCTTAGTCAACAGTATGAATCATGGAACCCTCTCATTGGTAAGCCCCCTTTCAAGGGTGTTAAATGTCTCACTTGGCACTCTGTCTTATTTAGCTAACTTTTCAGCCTATTTTAACACGTGGAACCTCCTGAAACACGAGCCAGAGAGCCTACGAATCTAGCTCCATTTCGTTCTGGTCTGTCACTTTGGTGTTAGCATTTTCCTCACTCTTGTTTCCAGTTTGAGTTATGAAACCATTTCAGTTCAGTTTTAATAACCTCCCTGGCATGGCAAGCTCTACAAGAGCTGCCAAACTTAATACGTTGACTCCTTGTGAAGAGGGCAGCAGTTTTGGCTGTGGGGGACGGGAGGTGGATTTTCTATAAACGCATCCGTTTTCCATTACAGCCCTTTCTGATTTGGTAGCAGTCTGCCAGGTGCAGCTGGTTTCCTCTTCTATGCACAATCACTTTTGACTTTGGTTTCTGAATTTCCTTGTCTCCTGACTCACCCGTGATCCTCTGACTAAATAAACTACCTCGTGATCGATCTTCCTGCCTGAGGAGTAGGTCCCAGGGCTCAGCAGCTACGAGAGGGCTAGCTTTGCCCTGCAGGACAAAACTCTGGCCACTGACCTCCATGTGTGTTTGTGGAGGCATTCATGACCACCACAGGGAAACAGTTGCTCTGGTGCAGAGAGGGCTATCTTTCTGGAATGAAAGCAAGATTCTATTCTACGAATGTATTTGCACATGAGCTTCAGGCATGCTGCTGAAGGTGGCAAAACTCTCTAAACCTTCACTGGTGAGAACTACTCCCCATCCCAAGCCACTCCTATGCCACAAAACAAAGGAAGCCAGGTCCCCACTGTTCAGTCTCATGCTTTCCTTAGAATCTGTGTTTATTTATTTAAGACACAGACACTTTCATCTCATTGAATAATAATTTTCATTTTTAATCAAGTGTTCAATAAACCATCTATGTCATGGGCTCATTTACAGTATAATGATGACTTGCTTTAAGCCAACAAAATGCATGAAATTCCACATTTATAAACAAATAGAAAAGTTAAGGCAGTATACAAATACTTGCTTTACAAGAAGAGTGGCCATAATAAATTTTAAATTGTTATCTTCTCTTAGGGCAATAATACACTATCATTTTTTATTCAAATAAGGCAAGCTATTCTTATAACAAGAAGAGTTAGTAGAAAAATAGATTAGGGACAGAGTCAAAAGGCTGCCCAAAACAGGTGTATAAATTCCCATTTGAGAATGTGGTCCCCCTATGATTCCCTAGGGAACCTCAGCTTAATTTTATTCAAGTTCCACTGGAATTCTCTAGGGGAATTAAATGGTGGGGATTAGCAGGTAGAATTTCCTTGGGTTTTAGCTATTTCTTACCACTCATGTGTTTGTGGCCTCTGGAAGCAGAGGCCTCAGAGCAAAAGCCTCTGAGATTGCAAACTCACTGTGTGGAGAGAAGGCAGACACGTAGGTGTCTCATCACTTGGCGGTTCTAAATCTTTATTTCTGCTCTTGTGTGTGGTAGATGATGCCCGCTGAGTGACTTAGTCCCATGGGCATGGACTGCAGGCTGCTGCAACTGCAAAATAGACCACAAGTGAGGTACGGGTCTGCAGGTGGTGGCTGAAACCCCACCACTTTCTCCCCTGCTCTGGAAAGTGCCCTAGGACATATGTGAACAAAAGAGGTATTATTAGGGGGGAAACTTAGAATGACTCTTCTTGTTTTTAAGTTTATTATCTAAAAATTTTTGTATCCTCTCTTTTTACTAACAGTTTGCTTGTTATAACGCCCCCACCCCACCCCCCACCAAGATCTGCTGGTGCAACTTCCACTGTAAGCCTAAGGAGCAGAGGCCTGGAAGGGTGTCTCTGCCATCTGACCATGCAGAGTTCAATTAGGCAGGGGCAGCCTTCCTTCTGGATAGTCCAGGTCCTGAAAAACTTCCTAAGGGCTGGAGCTATAGAAGGGAGCGTGAGGGGAAGGCTGAAGCTGGACCTGAAAATACCCTCTCATGCCTTTGAGCCAGATCCTTTGCTTTAGGCTCCCTAATGCAGGTAGATGCCCATCAGTCTGCCCCTGCCAGTTGTTTTTGTTTTGTTTTGCTTTGTTTTTTTTTTTTTTAACTTTTTTTTGTTGTTGTTGCCATTGGTTTTCAAAGCACAGGGCTTTTCATACTTTTGAAACATCACAGAACCTTCTAATTAGCAATCCCTGGCCATGAGGAGTTGCAGCTTGTTGTGTGTATCCCAAAATAGCTAGGCTTTTAAGTTTTTAAACCCAAAGTTTGGTTCAGAGACATAGCCTTAATTTATTTGTACCAAGTTAAATGAGCGCAAATTCTTTTGTAATATTGAGAATTATTTTTAAATTTACTAAAAATATTCACTGAACTATTTTATTTTTCCTTATGGGAAAAAGAAATTATAGCAACAAAAAGGGGCCTTAAAAAATGAGAAATTTTGTTATTCCAACTTTTTTCCCTCCCATCCTGCTTCCTCGAGGCCACCTTCAGAGTTCCAGTTTTTTGCAGGGAAACTATTCTGGAATTTAGGTGAAGGGTTTGATTGGCTGCTTTGGTTCTGCAAGGCTATGTGTCTGCTAAAACGAAGGGAAAAGGAGAAGGCTTTGTTATCTGGGGAATGTTCTTCTGAAAGAAGAGTCAATGGGGAGAATAGGGGTTTCCCAGTCTGGCTCTGTAGAGTCCTTTGGCAGGGCAGTGGAAAGTAGGGAGCAAGAGGGGAAGTACTATGGATTGAATGTTTATGTCCTCCCCCCTCCCCAAATTCATATGTTGAAGCCCTAACCGCCAATGTGATGGTATTTGGAGGTGGAGCCTTTGGGAGTTAATTAGGATTTGATGCAGTCATGAGGATGGAGCCCCCATGATGGAATTAGTGTCCTTAAAAAAAGAGACCAGAGCCCTTTCTTTCTCTCCACCAGATACAGCAAGAAGGTGGATGTGTTAAAACCAGGGAGGTGAGTTCTCATTAGACAGCGAATCTTGGACTTTCTTGCCTCTAGAACAGCAAGGAATGAGTTTGTTGTTTTAATCACCTATGGTAATTTGTTGTAATAGCCTGAGCTAAGACAGGACAGAAGGCTGAGTAGGGCAAATTCAGGTTCCTTCCTCCAACTAGACAATCTCCACTTTCAGGAAACAAGAAGTTATGTCCTTTTATTCAAACTATGTGTGTGTCTGTATAGACATTCCACAGACTTATTATTTGATATCAGTGCTCTGCTGTCATTTAATGCCAAGTACAATTTAATATTCGGGGGGAAAAGGATTACATTCTAAGAAATTGCCAAAATGTCCTCTCTCCTGATATTACTGCTATCACAGAGGAAAGAACAGAGAAAAAACTGGATTAAAAAAAGATTACATGTACTGAAAAATGATAATTCTATCTTCTCCTTCTCCTCTTTTTCTTCTTCCTCTTCTTTTTTTTTTTTTTTTTTTTTTTTTTTTTTTTTGGTATGGGCAATTGCACTTGCTATTGTGAAATCAAATGATATATACCTCCAGGAACTCTTCCAGAAAGAGCTACTCAGTAAGAGGAAATTCATCATGAGTGCATTCAGAAATTACAGCTCTGGTATGTTTTTTTGGATGACCTGATGCAAAGGATCATCTGTAGCCATGAAAACTCAAGAAGAGAGAATTCAATGAGTGTATTTAGAAATGTGTTGTCCTCTCCTGCCAATGAATATCCCTGTACATGAATGGGATCTGTGTCCTTGATTTGGGTAACTGCTTCTCTTCATCAGACAAAACTCAAGCTAACAGATCTGTGTGTCTTATCAGTACAGACCATCCTGTAATCGATGGAGAGGTATTTTTGTTAGTGATACCCATCTGTGTCTGTTGAGTAGATAAACAGTATAGCATGTAATCATAAATGCAGATTATAATGGCATGCAGTATTACCATTTTGAACAGAGGGAATTAAACTAGGGAACTCCCTTCTGTATATTAGACATTGTTCAAAGCCAAATCTATCATGGTCTGAGTGCCTCGAATTGCATATAGTCTACTAACTGAGGAGATCCGGCTTTTATAATAAAAAGGTACCTTATAATAGAAAACTATGCCCAATAGTCTGTTGTTTCTGGTGATTATGAGAGACACCAGCATGGAGAGGCTAAGAGATCGGGTGGTGGAAGGAATATGGGCTAGGAATTTGAGGTGCCCAGATTGAAATCCCAACTCTTAACAGAGTCATCGGGACAATTTTTGAAGCTGCTTTGAGTCCTGGTTTCCCCCTTTGTGAAATGAGAACAAAACTACCCAGTTCACAGGGCCACATGTGATATGGAAATCATCTTGCATATGCATGCCTGGCCCACAGCAGACACTCATATATATTGGGTTTCTTCTTGCCTTCTTTTCTCAGACTGTTCAAGAAAGGATGTATTAACTTAACTGGTGGTTAAAGGAAAGGATTCAGTTCGGTTTCCTTTTGGATGTTTTTCTGCATGGTACAAAATGCAACACCCAGACCTGGAGAAGTGCTACAGGTGAGCTTCCCATATTCAGATTTTGCTGAAGTGCATGTGGGGCCTGGGCATTACGCTTCCCGGTGACGGAGCTGCCCACTGGCACTGATGAGACCTTTAGCCCAAGAAGCTTTTAGAAAGCTTTTGAGTTCCATTTATTTTGGAGATAAAATAGAGAAAAATCAGTTTTCTTGGAAATCCTTGCAATCTGGCAAGCATTGTGAAAATTGACAGAAGCATTGAAATTGGCTTGGAATTATCAAGCAGACTTACTCCGTTTTAAACATTAGGCTTCCTGATGAGATATCATTGAAGAAAGATTTCCATGGCATCAAAGAATTTGTAAACCACTGGCCTAGTACAAGAAAGCCATAGTCTAAGAATGAAGAACCCTGTACTAGACTGGGTTCTATCACTCATTTGCTGTCGGACACTCTGCATCTGTGAATCACTTTCCTCAGAGTTAGAATGGGGAAAAGATAATGTATTCAGGGCGTGATAGGAGATTTTTAAAAGCCAAAAGCAGTACATACATCATAGAGAACCTCTTAACACCCCAAGTTCACTTCCTCCTCAATAGTAGTTTTTCTGTTTAAATTATCCCAATATCATAATTGACTTGATGATACCTCAAACACAGCTGAAGCTAATTAGTTCAGTGTGGACGAAACAGAACATCTTTTTGTTTGCTTATGCTCTTTTAACGTTAGGCATTAAGAAGTTTCCAGTTCTTGAAGTTAAAGAAAAGACATTTATTTTTGCATAAATTTGTTTCCCCGTCAATTCCAAAAGCTATTTTCATGGACCAAATCCCAAGAATAACTAGAAAAAAATTCCTCCCTATTCCAACTAATCAGTGTTTCCTGTGAGTTCATCAATCCAATTCAATTGAAGGCAAAAACCACCTCTGCTTAATTAGAGTACGCGGGACAGTGTGTCTATTTGCACCAGTTTTTCTAGCATACAATGTGTAAACATTAGACAAGACAGGCTTTGCAAACTTATACTGTGAAAATACATATCTAAATATCTTCACAACAAGAAATGTTTGCCAGAGCAATGCTGTATAATTAATCAGGATGCTTGTGAGCATTTATAAGAGCATTGTGCCGTAAACATAAATATTTGATTACTTAATAAATGTAAATGTAATATGAAATGTTAAGTAATGCTGATTTGAAAGCTGACATTAATTGCCAATGGAAACTTGATTGTAAGCTATTAATTTACCATAACTTCTGATAATACCTTTCCTATTTTTGAAAACTGGTAAGTAGAATACAGTTTTCAGCAGGTTTCTGTAGAAGCCAGATTTGAAGCTGAAAGGAGTCTGGTAAGTTTCAGTTACAAGTTTGTTATAAAGATACAGTTTATGGCATTTATATTTTTTTGAAAGGAGGATTTGGTTCAGAAAACATTTTCAACCACATGGGCTGAAGAATCCCGTGGTGGGGGTCTCTGCAATTGTTTTCAGTCTTTGTTGGGAAGAGGAGATACAGAAGAAGGAAAATCCTTCAGTCCCCACCTTCCTGTCCCAGCTCATGGAGCATGAGGAGGGGTACTCTGCCCACCTGGGGACCTCCTCAATGTTCTCATTATGAAAGGAGTCGTTCATTTGATTGGCCAGAGTTTGAAAATTATCAGACCACATTCGCAGGGGGCAGGGCTGCAAATGGGGCTCTCTCCTGCTGTTCCACCTGTGCCCCAGTGGGTCATTAGCCTCTGAAGCCGTCCTGCAGGAGCTGGCAGAGCTCCTTTTTCCCTCTCTCTCTGGGACGCCTCACCACACAGAATCCAAGACTCAGATTCAAGGTAGGAAGCCTCGCGTTTACCTTTGGTTCTAAGTCACCTTATCCTTTCCAGTTTACCTGAAATTTTGCCTTCTCTAGTTTTCAGCTACTTACCTAGATTAATAAGTTGTTTCATTTGTCTAATTATCATTGTTTGGCCCTGTCCAAACCTGATTGGGGAAGAGCCAAGTAATACGGAGTATTCTGGGGAGAAGGGATATAGAGGCACTTGGAAGGAGTCTTCTTTAGTTCTCAGAGTAAAGAAATGTGCAGAAAACAAGACCAAAGGATGTCGTGGGAGGATATTTTTTCTTCCCTCCTCCCATCTCTCCTGCTCTAGCCACGCTGCTGTGTGCATGAAAACTTCCTGGAGGTGACAATTGGCAGAATCAGAGCTGCGTCTAGTGCCTGAACCATGATGCACTCAGAGACAAAAACAAGTGACCAGGGAATGAATAACTGGGGAAGAAAAATTGAATGCAGTGTTTTGTTTTTTCAAATTAACGTTTCTGATTTAATGTGTAAATGTACATTCGTATGTGGAAGACAGACAAAAGCATAAAATTTGAAACAAGTATCTGCATCCTACCAAGTAGGAATGGTTGATAGGAATGATGATTTCTACTTCTGTTTCTGAGCCCCCTTCGCCACCTCTAAGTTGTGGGCTGCCCCACCTGGTTTTGCTTAGACTCAGCTGCTGGTTGGAGTACAGGTGTTAAAGACCTCATTAGCTTAGATTTGCTACTCACTTGGAGAACTAAATACTCTCCAGTGACTCTTAAGTTTTCCCAGCACAAGCCGTGTCTCCAGCTGGTGAGTTTGGGGTTCTGGAAGTTTGTGTATCTCGACTGCTCTCCTCTTGGGATGTTCTGATTTGCCTTTCAAAAAGGACGTATACAAGTGCCCTGTGCTGAGCTTGGCTGTTCCTGATTTCCTTGCTCCGGGTTACTTCCACACAGCATCTCACCTGTTCTGTTGTCTTTATGGGCAGGGACTTACTATCATTCTTTATCCTTTCTCGCACTGAAGGAAGAAAGACAAGAAGCCATGGATTGAGTCTTCACAACTTATCCTAAATTGTCCAAGTTTGGTGCCCGCAGGATAGAGAGTTGTTCAACTTCTCATGCCCTGTTGCTGGCTGAAATGCTAGCGGAGGATATGTACTTTTATAATTGTTGAAGAGCAGGACCTAGAAAAGCCAGAATCCCAGGCATGGTTTGGGGCACAATGTGCTCCAACATGTATGTGTCCACAGGTGTGGCAACAGTGTTTCAAAAAAATCAGGACAAAGTTTGAATAACTCAATTCAAGTAACAGAGAAAAAATTAATTTTCCCCACAAACATATTTTCTCTCAACATTTTTGCAATAAGTCACATTAAGTTATATGGTTTCTTTCTGACCACTCCTTTTCTGTTTTTTCTCAGCCGCCGCTACCGGCCGCCTCCTTCCCTCCTCCTCCTCCTCTTTCTCCTCCTCCTCCTCCTAATGGTTGGTGTCTCCAAGGTCCTGTTTTTGATTCTTTGTCTTTCTCTTTTCAAACTCCCTTTCAGTGTCTTTCTGGCTTCCCTAGCTTTAGCTGCCACTGCTCTGCTAAAGCATTCTAGACCCTCCCTGAACTTTCCTGAAATGCAACATAGCAAAACTAGTAAGAGTGTGCATTTTCAAGCCCCAGAGCTACATGTCGTTGCTGTGTGCCTCTGGGAAAGTTTTTCAGTCTCTGAGCCCCCATGTCCTCATACATAGAGTGAGAGTGATGCATGAGACAGTACCTGATAGCATTTAAATATAAGTGAAGGTGTGCTGGTCAAATATTATCTCAGGAATGTTTGTTTGTTTATTAGAAAATGTCTTTATTTTGTTTTGATTAAAATCAGTTTAAGTCTCCTTTATCTTTTGAAAAAGTAATAAATGCACATATAAAATTTTTAAATGTACGGTGAGGTAAGTCTCTTTTTTTTTTTTTAAAGATTTTTTATTTTTATTTATTTGACAGAGATAGAGATAGCCAGCAAGAGAGGGAACACAAGCAGGGGGAGTGGGAGAGGAAGAAGCAGGCTCACAGCAGAGAAGCCTGATGTGGGGCTCGATCCCATAACGCCGGGATCACGCCCTGAGCCGAAGGCAGACGCTTAACCACTGTGCCACCCAGGCGCCCCATGTGAGGTAAGTCTCTTAACTTTTAACCCTTAGCTACCCTTCCAGAAGCAACCACTTTTTTATGCCTCAGTTTTTCTAGTTGCTAAGATATTTTCTTGTATGGATATGCAACAATTTATTATTATCCAACTTACAGATTTCAGGTTAATTTCAATTTTATTATTAAAATTAATGGTGAACAGGTTTGAATAACACTGAGGATAGAGTCCCAGAATTGATACCAATGGGTCAAAGGATATATGCATACTTTGTGGTGAGGTTATTTTGAACTAGAATTCACATATAGTAAAATTAGCAAACTTCCCTTGTGCCTAGTGATGTGTTGGAGCCATCTTGTAGCAGCTTGTGAAAACTGATTGTTAAACTTTTAGGGATTTTTCTAAGCTAGTTGTTAAAAGCAGTCATTACTTAAATTACATAAGCCTAGAATTCAATACATTATATATTTTTAAAAGGTAGTAAGTACTAACTCACTGCTCCCTAATTACTTTAGACTGCTCTATTATCCATGGTTGTGAAGTTGTTTCTGTTGTATCTGTGTGGTAGGAATACTTTATAATACTGTGCATCTCCTCCCAACATTATGTTCAGTATCCCTGCCTCAGTAGCTTAAAATTGGCCATGGTGGGAACATCTATACTAGGGTAATTGGCAAGTGCTATATATCAGAAAGTTTTTGTTTGGAGAGTCTGCTGTTAAGCATTTTCCAGGTACTAGTATTTTTATACTCCTCTATAGTCAGTCCTTTCTCCAGCCCTCAGCCCCTGGCAATGATGGATCTGTTTCCTGCTCCTGTAGTATTGCCTTTTTCTTTATCCAAGAAATACAAAATGTAGCCTTTTGAGTTTAGCCTCTTTTATGATAACGCATTTGAGATTCATCTATGTTGTGAATATCCATAGTTTTTCCTTTTTATTGCTGAGTAACATTCGATTGTATGGGATAAACCACAGTTAGTTTACCCATTCACCTGTGGATTGATGTTTGAGTTGTTTCTAGTTTTGGGTGATTATGAATAAAGCCATTGTAAGTCATACAGATTTTTATGTGAATATTAGTTTCATTTGTTTTGGGTAAATATGTAGGCATGAGATGGTTGGGTATTATGATACCTGTATGTTTTACTTTATAAAAAACTGTCAAACTCTTTTCCAAACTGGTTGTACCACTTTGCATTCTCACAGGTAATGTATAAGATTTCTAGTTGCTCTGCATCATTACTAACATTCACTTTGGTCAGTTTTTAAGTGTTAGACATTCTAACCAGTGGCAGTGGCATCTCATTTTTGCCATGGGATTAGTGGTCTGCCATAACCTATTACATGGATCTTAAAATGAATTCTTTACCTTAGTTTTTGAAGAATATTTTCACAAAAAGCATAATTAATAAGTTGGCTGTTTATTTTCATTAAGAACTTTGAAGATATTGTTCTGTTGGGTTTTGCTTTCAATTTTTCTGCTGACAAGTCAATAGTATTATTGCTCGTTTGAGGGTAATATGTCATTTTTTCTGTATTTATTTAAGAGTTTGTTTTTACCGTTGGTTTTCAGAAGTTTTACTATGATGTGCTTTTGTGTGATTTTTTTGGTGTATTTATCCCATTTGGGGTTTGTTGAACTTCTCACATCAAAAAAATTCACAACTGTTATCTCTTCAAACATCACTTTTTCCAAAATCTTTCTTTTTTACTTATCAGATTCTAATTACCTGAATTTTAGAAATGTTAACCTTTTATCAGGTTCTTTGATCTATTTTATCTACTTCGGTCTCTCTACCCCTCCATCTAGATATTTTCTTGTATTTTTCACTGTTTTGAACCTATTGTTAAACCTATCTATGATGTCTTAATTGCAGTTATTTTTCATTATCTCCATTTTCATATTTGTTATAATCACCATTCCTTCTGAAATTCTCACTCTTGTTATTTAATTTCTCAAATATATTAACCATGGTTATTAAAAAGCTGATAATTCCAGGCATGGACTTTATAATAGCTATTGTATGGATCTATTTATCTAGTCTGGTATTTTTTTCTTTGTCTTCAGTCAAGATTTGTATTTTTTTGTGTGGTTTGTTTGTTTTGGTTGAGTGTTGAATCTTGTGTTTAGGACACTGTGGAGATAATTTTAGTCTTTTGATAATATAATGTTATCTTTCACCAGAGAGAATTTATTTTTGCTTTTGAAAGACAACTAGACTTTAATAAGACCACCTTAATCCAACCAGAGAATGAGATAATCAAATCTAGGCTTGTTTTTTATGAGGTCTGGTTCATTTCCAAGAAATACTTATTCCTAATGTGTAAATTTGAGGGTCCCAAATGAAATCCAGTGGTGTATACCAGGTCTATTCCACCTTGGTGGGCTTTGAACTCCAATTTTCACCACACTCTGTCCCCAGTCCTTTGAAACTACTGAAAACTATTTCACTTCTCAATCTCTCAGGCACTGATAATGAAACCAGTAGTCAGTTTTACGAGGGAAACTATTGCCCCAGATGTCAGATCATGACTCTTGGCTTCCCCCCTCTTCTTGATCTTGGCCCTCCAAATGCTGACACTCTCAGTAGCTCTCAGATGTTCAAACAGATTTTTTGTCTAATTTTCTGTTTTCTCAGTAGAAGGGTGGGCCTCAAACAGTCCAGATGTTTTTGGATACAGTACTCCATCAATAGACCTAAAAAACTTCCCAGGTAATTCTAATGGTCACCTGCAGTAACAAACCACATACATATAGCATAAAGGGCATGCAAGAGTCTTCATGCATGGATTCCTTCAAACCTGTGTAGCCCATCATTCTACCATAGCCTTTTCTGCACCCAGTGGCCACCATCCCAATGCCTTCCAGCCCAATGGAGCTACTTACGGTCTCTGATGTCCCAGGCAACTGTGCTCTCTTTTATCTTCAACCTTCTGCATCTGCCACACTTCTCTGCCTGGTCCACACCTTTACTCATCCTGTATATATATCTTTTTAAATGTTACCTCTTCATTTACTACCCTTAACTTTCCATCAGTTTGCGAGGCAAGGTTCCAGCTTACCGGCAGCTGTTTGCTGCTTTAAAGACTAGGTCCTCTGAGCTATTCCGTCAACATGAAGACCTATTTATCTCCCTTCAAGATGCCTCCCATTTCTCGCTCTTCTGTCCTGCCACCGCCTGATACCCAGTCATTAAGGCTGCAAGCTCCTTGAAGGAAGGAACTGACACAGGTACTTAAATCATGACTATTAAGTTAAATTAAATGAAGCCTATTTTTCAAACATAATAAAATTTCATAAAAGCAAGACTGCTTCAGAAATCTCTAGTCTGTTTCTAACTAGTCTTGGTTAAATTCAGTCCATATCTACCTGAACTATTACAGAGAAAAATAATATCTTTCTCCACTGTGTATGAAAGTGGTGTTCAATTCCTTAATTATTGATTATTCTGTACTGACTTTCTTGGAGATACCATAACATTAGCTATCTTTACTTCATGCTTGCTATTGCCAGGCATTGTGCTACCTTTCTCCATGTGTTTTTGCATTTAATCCTCACAATAATTCTATGTGGTAGATGCTGTTATTGTTAAAGCTAAGAGGTTAAGCAATCTTACCAAGATTCATGTATCTGGTGAGTGGCTGAGCTAGGACACAAATCAAAGCATATCTGACCCTAGAATCCATGCTTGTACAATATTGTTCTAAACACTGGTAGGGAAAGCATAGCTCTAGGGTCAGCTCTGCCTGGGCTTAGACCTTAGTTCTATCACAAATTAATGGTGCTCCATAGGACAAACTACTTAACCTTTCAGATCCTCGGTTTCCTTGTCTAAAATAAGGTTCAGTACCTCCCTGGAAAATTCCAGGGCAAGGGCATGGCATATCAGGTGTGCTATAGGTGCTTGTTAATTTGGACACATACACACACTCACATTTTTTCCATGTTATTTCTTTTATTATTGACTTTTTTATACCATTATTTGACTGTATCTACTTTAGTTACTTGTGCATTCTTTTTCTATACTCTAGGCTAAGCTAGCATGGTTTCAACTAACTTCATTGAATTAATTACTTACCAGTAGTGACATATTTATTATCAATTGCACAATTGCTTTATGTAGTTCTAGTAAAACATTACTTCAAGTGTAAAGTATGTCTAGTTAAGAACAAATTACCCATGCTAATAAACAAACTTGACACAAGCCATTATTTACTGAGCTTAAAGCTGTATTTGTTGAAAGCCTCAAGTCATTTCATTTTTGCTGAAGACTCATATTTAAGTAATTGTGTAATATGGTCATTCATTACTGTCAAGCTACACTTCTCTCTGCCTCTACAACAAAGAACACAGCCAGCATTTGGTGCATGTTCTACAGAATTATTTCTCATTGGGGGAGAAAAGCCAGAGAGATTTCTAAGAATCCTGGATGAAAGGATAAAGTAATGGATTAGGCATTGCTAATATATTTTTCATGAACTGGTTATAAAGTGGTCATATTTTAGCACATTTGCTTTTATTCTGTCCACCTAGGTTTATCTCATCACCTTGATTAAAAACAAAGCAAAAAAAAAAGAACACACTGATATTAGTTCCCTTGGGTAGTTTATCGAGTTTTGTTTAACAACTACTCTCTGCACATTCAATTGACTCACCCATAGAGGGGGCCCATCTGTGACACTGAAGTGTATAAGGACACCTGCAGACCGTTTATGAGACTAGCCAGAGAGAGGGCTATAGTGAAGGGCTTGGTTTCCTAAAGTTTTTGATAAGAATCATCTTGGGCCCTGGTTAAATGCACAGCTTCCCAGGCCTTGCTTCTAGAGCTTCTGATTTAATGGTCTCGGCTTTTAGAGAGCTAACAAGAAGACCAGGTAACTTTTCAAACTTTTCCTCAGGTACATTTGGAAAACACTGTTAAAAAGATTTTATGTGCTTTAAAAATACTACCTTTTTGAGAAAATGAATGCAGTTCATCCTCTTGTGCTCCAGTATGTACACAAAATTCCGTAGGCTCTACCTTCAAATGAGCGCATCTCCATAACTCAGCTTCTCTGCAAAGCATGCTCCACTAAGTTTATCTGAGGCCATTGGAGAAAAGAGGTGGATTTTTAGAAAGAGCTTCGGAAAAGGGACGGGAGGCCACAGTTCACCTTGATATGACAGGGGCTCTAAACCTCATAAACCATTTTCTGGGAGGATTCAGCCCTGGAATGGCTCAGCATTAGGTCTGAACAAAACCCACTTATCTGCCCAACAACAGTTGCTATATTTTAAAGCAAAATACTCTTCTGTTTTCTCTATGAGTGTTATGATGACTCTTGCTCCCTGGCTCCAACTGGCTGAAACAGGGATCAATGGGGAAAGCAAGAGCTAACACATGAAAAACCGGCTGTCTTTGCAAACTCTTGGTTAGAAATTTTGTCCAACAATAACAGTTCCTCTTGGATAGAGGTATACTAATCCAATGAAAACCCCTTTCGGACAAGAGTAAATGCTAAGGTATCAAGATAAGGCAGTATTTTCAAGGTTAGATTGCATATTGAATGACACTGGCCAATTGTCCTTGTTTCCTAAGCACTGAGGCCTCCTGAGTGACTGTAGCCACAGAGTTATCTTGCTTATTACACCACAATTTTGTGAAATATTGAAATAGAGGCTTTTCCCCAAGGAAATATGTAATATAAGCACACACTCTCCAAAACTGGGCACTGACCCCATGTCAATCAACAATCATGAGAGAGCTGTGGGTCCTGGGAAGTTCAGCATATAGCATAAATTAGCAACTTTGCTTTTAATCCAGAAGCCCGACTGTATAGGTGAAAGTTTATGTAATTTTCGATTTATATAATGACCAGCACATCATAGCATCATCTAACCAGAACAGATGCTGGCTATCAAATACCAGCTTTGTTCAGTGTTCTTAGTTGAGACCGCAAAATGTACCTTAACTAGTATAAGTGGAAGGGATTTATTTAGAGGTGCTGAAAGTTCACCTGATCATTGTGAGGGCTAAAAAAATAGACTCTGATTGAGTTTTCAGGATATGTCTCAAAACAATGATGCAGAGCTGGATAGTTAAGGAAGCTGCCACTTCCAACGTGATCAAAGCTGAAGAGTCAGGAAATGGGCTGCTGCTCTATCTCCCGGCTCCAGAATACAATGCCCTCACCACTGTCCACACAGGCAAAACAGATGCATTGTGACTCATGTCTCTCCCTACATGTAATGAATACTGTAGTGTGTCCCTCAAGCTCCTTTTAGGTCTAAGGCATGATCCTGAAGCATGGTCCCCCAGGTGCCAGGAGTGGTGGCTACAACTCACTACTAGGAGTTTCCCTTGGCCATAGGAAGCTGCCTAACCCAAAGTATACATTTCACACCATTGACTTGTTGCTGCAGGGGTACAAAACCCAGACTGCTTGCTTCTACAAGGGACAACTCTAGAGAGTTATCCTAGTTACAGAGCATCTCGAAGACTCAGCTGAAGCCTCAGTTTAGCTCCTTTATCCCATCAGACACAGTGGGTGCAATTATTTTAATGAGCAATAAGGTCAGAGTGGCAACTGGGGTGCCTGACTCAGAGAGCTGTGGAGATGATGAATAAAATATGGCACTCATAGGGGCAAGAGAGAAGGGCAGCCAAAAAGGGTATTGCTCAGTCTATACAATCAAAAGAAATCAAGAGTGGGTGGTTAGGAGACTGAGGGCAATAACCCCATACATAAATATGACCCCATGCTCAGTTCCTAGACTTGAGCAGATTCTCAGATCTGGAACCCATTGTTTGGAGGAGAAGCTGGGTCACCAGGAAGGAGGATTCCACAGCCGCATGATAAATGCAATATGGTAATGATTCCACCTTCCCCTCCGCACCCCTCCCCAAAAGGACCTACAACTACTTATTTGGTTAACTATATCCTGGGGAAAGGAAAATACTCCGACATTTTGAGGACTAGTGGACTGAACTTCAAGTTGATTTTGGTAGCTAGGGACCTGAAGCAATATGGTCCCTCTGTTAGATATGGGAGCTAAGGAATGAATGGAGTTATGGCCCAGATCTGACTCATAGTGAATCACTGGGTGTACAGGCCCACCTACTGGTTACTTCAATGGTCCCTAAGTTGATATTTTGAATGGGCATACCTAGTAATTGAGAGGCCTTCCACACTGGTTTCTTGGCCTGTGAGGTTAGAGCTATCACAGAGGGGAATGGCAAATGGAAGCCTCTGAAACTGCTTCCCTCTTCCTGCCAAGACTGTAAACAAAAAATATCACATCCTAGGGCCAGCAACAGAGATAAATGCCAAGACAAATACTTTGGAGGTTTCAGTGAATCTATGAGTTCCAGAGGATAGGAGATAACCCATGAAGTTCAGAGACTCCCACATCAATACAATTTTTAGGGTCTGGGGCATGCCAGGGCATCTTTTCCAAAGTAAAGGACAAATTAGTGCATCTTGTACTTTCCACTGCTAAGAAGGAAGTACAATGCTTGATAGACCTTTTTGGGTTTTGGGTGCAGCAAATTCCACACTTGGGTATACTTCTCGAATCCATTTATTAAATGACAATGAAGTCTGACTGCTGGGGGAGGTAGAGGTAGAGTGGGAAGGGCGGAGCAGTAAGAGGCTTTGTAGCAGGACCAGGCTTCTATAGAAGCCTCGTTACTTGGGAAATACCAGGGTACTAGGATAGAGATAGCTGTGGAGGAAACAGATGCCTAAATAGGAGTTTAGGGCAATTTTATCCCTATAGGGGAATTATAACATAGCACCTAACAAGGCAATTGATATCTACATCAGAAAACTATACTCCATTTGAAACACATTTTCTAGTATGCCACTGGTCCCTGACCATGGGGCATTAAGAGGCCATCTGGTGAGAGCTGCCCGGTCTACCAGATCCACCAAGTCATATGATTGGTGGCCCAGCAGCAATCTAGTGTAAGATCTGGGATTGGCACCAATTAGCTACATAAGCAGCTGACCCCAATTCCCATGTCATTCATCACTCTTGCCCTGGAGTCTCTCAGTGCACACATGTGGTCACATGGTGAGTCTTTTATTGCCAAAGGAAAAAAACCTAAGCCTCATTCACAGATGAGATGCTGTCCTCTAGGACACAATACACTCAGACTCAACCGATATCATATGGTGCTGTGACCCCAACAGGTAGAATGCATTGCCTAGGACCTAAGGGGTCAAAGAAAGAGTGGCCCAGATTACCACACTCCCAGAGACACACTTGGGGGAATTTGCATATTCTATCCCTATAGGCTGTATGGCTCATTATGCCCAAAGACCAGCATTCAAGGAAATGAATTACCATATGGGAATAATTGGCCTTGATCACCAGGTGGAGGTAGGGAGCTACTACAATTGTGGCATTTTGATGGTTGACTAGAGTTAGCATCTTTTAGTATGGCCCTATTCAATTTTAATGATAAATGGATAAGCTAGCGTCTGAAAAGAGCATGATGACCAAGGATTCAGACTTTCAGGGATGAAGGTTTGGTGAACGACCTAGACTAGAAGAGGTAGTAGCTAAGTAAGTGAAAGGAATGTAGAATGAGCAGTAGAGAAGGGAGACTACATCTGTTGTGGCCTTAAACAAGCTCTATCAAGGGGCACTGTAGTTCCTATGATCAACCTCTTTCATAAATTTGATCAGGAAATGAGGCCAACTAGAATCCCAGAGAAGCTGATGGAACAAATACAGTATAAGCAAGTGGGCCTGAGCAGCAGAATGGGTTTTCCACAGTGGGCTTTGAGAATCTGTGGCAGGTTATCCACATTTCCCCTTCAAGAACCAGCCATTCATTCTCGCAGCTGCCAGGAGAGTTGACTGCTGGTGAGTCTATCTTTGCCCAAGGTCTGGTTTTTCCCTGGGGGTAGTCCATGTCCAGTAACTCATAGATGCAGGATACAATATACTGGTCCCATNCTCATAGATGCAGGATACAATATACTGGTCCCATATGCCTCCTCTGGGGACATCTCTGAATAGCCTTCCCAGCACAGAGCACCCTGTGGGGGTTGGTCAAAGTCTTTTTTGTAACTACATTGCTATTCAACTTTTCCAAATTCTGTTGTCCTGCTTCCTTCTTTTACTTCCAGGTGTTGTTCTTGAGACAGTACCTAATAAATTTTTTATATACAAATCTTTGCCTAAGAATCTGTTTTCAGGGAACCCAATGTAAGATGCCATATAATTTTAAGTCTCATGTGTTGCATCTGATAATTGCAATCTACATCACATATAAAATGCTAACTGCAAGGGTTCTGAGAAATGTAGTGGTTAGCCTTGCAAACCGAATAGAGGAAAGTATGCATGAAGAGGGATAGACTGTCTGGAAGGAAATGTATCCACAGTATCCACCATCCAACCTATACAGATATACCTAAGAAGCCCATCCAGCATGCTGATCTGCCTTCAAAATTAGGAAATGGTGGCTGATAATTAGAATTTCTTGGAACAGAGAGAATGCTTGCTTCTACCTCAATGTCTTCCCTTAATTTTCACACAGAGCAGTTTCTCTTTTGGACTTGGCTAACAACTGCCAACAGACCAAGTAGCAATTGTTTAAATATGTGCCTAGAATGGATCTCTATCATGGGCACTTGAGGACTTATGAAGGACACTGA
>NC_048224.1:81636682-81649989 GCF_002007445.2 Ailuropoda melanoleuca | reverse complement strand
TTGATTCAGAACAGCGACTTGATGTTTTGGGTATTATCATCTAGAAAACTGGAAACAGAAACTCAAGAGTTAAATTGGTATTTTGTTTTGTTCTGTGTTTGTATTAAAGTGGCAGCTGTGGGATTTGAACTTTCCTCTGCCTCCTAAGCACATTATCTTTCCAAAATGCTATGATGTCTATCCAAAAGTAGAGAGCAAGTCTTCCTTTTCAACCAGAGTCTAATTGAGCTCCTTTTTCCATGAGATGAAACAAAGGGTCCTGGTTTTATATTTCCCTCTAAAATATTTGTCATGTGTGGCCTCACTGTTGTAGAGTGCAACCTGGATAGTTGTCCATCCCATGTGCCATTTGCCATGGTAAGAATCAGACCACATTGTCTTAGGAAGCTGGACATACTCCCACACCATCCCCATGAGAACAGCTAAGGGGTTGGAGCCTGTTGAAAGCAGTGCAGAGGGGGTGTTTTTGTGTCTTGAAAGCAGTGCACAGTTGTTTCCGTGTTCTGTGGAGGAGATGAGCTTAAAACCAACACATGCAGCTGCACCATCTTAAGAAACTTCATCATGCCAAAGGAAAAGAGGTCAAAACCTCTGTTGGCAAATTAGAAAGCAATTTGAACCTTGTCAATTATTTACCTGGACATATGGTAAGAATTTTTCCCATCTCTGCTTAATCTGGTCTGAGAATTGCATTTATGGGACAGGAACCAACATTTACTGAGTACCTACTATGTACTAGGCACTGAGTGAGGCAGCTCTACAAATGAATTCTCTCATCACGTTGTGAGTTGGGCATTGTTATCCAGCATATATGGGTAAGGCAATTGGGATGTGGGGAAATTTAGTAATTACCCAACATCTGCACACTAAGAAATACCAGGCTGAAATTTGAATCCAGTCTATCNATACCAGGCTGAAATTTGAATCCAGTCTATCTGTCCTGAAGTCCATTCTTTGTCTTATACACTAGAGAGAAGCAAGACAAGGTGATTATTGCTGAGTTTTTTGCATCCATGGACCTAGAACTTCCTCAGAACTAAAATGCATTTGCTGTGTCTATGTTAGGAATCAAAGGTGGTTTTGCAACTTCTCTCTGGAAGGGATGTGTTCACAGATGGTATATAGATTTCTCAGCCAAGTGCTCTTAAATGTTACGTGAATATACTGTCCTGAGGAATCCACTGAGCACACTGGGTCTCGTGCCTTAGATGACATGGACACCTGCACACACACACTCACACTCTCCCCTCCCTGCACTCACACAGATGCACATTTTCTCCCATCCTCTCACACACGCTCCCACTCACAACACACCTGTTACTGCCTCTCAACAAAGGCAGTTTTGTACTGTGAAAGCACCAATTCAGAAGGAAAACATAAACCATATGGAGGGAATGGCAGAAGGGAAGTTCTTAAGCAAATAAATAACATAACTTGTCTCATGAATTTTCCCATTTTCCCTTGGGGTAAAAATGAAGTAAATGGAACTAGTGCCCACCTGCCCCGGTATTCTTGCCAATTGCAGTTTGTTTCCAGTTTTAATGCAGAAAAGGAGCCCTTTCCTAGGACTATCCATTCATTGGCAAAGGCAGGTTAAGCCTAGAAATATCAGTTGCTAGAGGAACTGAATAAGGTGCAACAGAGTCCAGAATATTGAGACAAATGAGGATATCCCTTTACTGAGGTTAATTCCAAGTCTTGAATAACCAAGAGAAGATATAATTTTAATACCAATTCATATAATTTTCCAATTGTAGTCTTAGCTGAACCATAGGTATCTGTAAATATATGATAACAGACCAATAAACCATATTTTAAAAAATTATCTCACTGAGTAAAAAAAATAACATGATAAATCCTACAGGATTTTCTAGTTCTTCACAAAAACGTCCTCAAAAATCCACAAACTTGATGTGAGACACTCAATTCAAAACTGAACAATAATGAACAATCAATAGGGTTTTATTTCCATTGTCTTTTGTCTATCCTTCTCATAGAGAGGAGAGAAACCTTAGCACAACAAATACAAGCAGATAAAGTGGCTGGTGAAGAAAATAGAACCATGGAATTGCTGGAGATAAGTTTTTAGTGGTCATTTTCCCAGCCCTCTCATTCTACAAAGAAAGACACAAGCAATCCAAAGGGCTTACCCACGATGGCTCTTCAGAGCCAACAGCTGGCAAAGGAAGAGCAGAGGGGTTTGACTCCATGTTCAGTGTATCTTCCACTACATTACCCTGCCCAGAGGGGAATGTAAAAGAGGTTGGGTAAAAGGAAAGCCTGAATTTTCCCCACAGGAGTACTCTATCCATAAGAAAACATTTAAAACAATTGTCAAGTTGACACCATCTTCAAAATGATCTGTTTCTCGAGATTCATGTAGTTATGACTATTTGGAATACATCTGGAGAAGTATTAATTCACTCCATCCAGTGGCCCGTACTGGATTGGATGGTGCAGTATTTTGCATTGCATGGCTCCTAACCCATTTCCAGGGAGGGTCCTGGGCACCAAGAAGGCTGGAAGCCAACGTTTAGTACTTCTGTCTCAAATTACATTTGTAGGGTCCATGATCATCTCATTTTTTAATTCCATATCTCACAAAACAAGCCAACATCTACCTTTTGTTATTTCTATTTCTCATTGTATTGGAAACACTCAGTACATTTTGAGTTAAACTGCCTTTGTAAAAACTGCCTGGCAGAGCCCGGGCACAATCATGCGATTCACAGAAGATTCACACCATCCTTCTCCCCTTGTCACCAGTATACCCATGGGTTTATAAGCACCCAAGAGGCAGGATGCTTTCTGAGGTTACATGTGGGTTTGCCGAAAAGGGGGAACTTCAAGACCTCTGGGAATGATGAAAAAGAAAGCATGAACCATGAGTTTGTGGTGAGGGGATCTTACAGGGTTAGGTGGGGACAAAGGTGAGAGCCTCTTCCCTTTCCACATATGGCCAACTTTGTGATTCTTTCTCTGCCTTTCATTTTTTATAGGGGAGACTATAAGAAGAGACAAAAGACCAGCTATATTCTGGGGTAGGACAGAAACAGAAAAGTAAATCTAAAGTCCTTCAAAAGATGATCTGAAAGAAGTTCTCCCACATCCCACTGCTGCCAGGAAGACTGAAGGGGATGCTTAGGAGAGTAGGGAGGGTTCATTTGCTTTGGCCATGTGGAGAGGGAAAAGAGAATTAGCAGATGGGAGGAGGGCTTCACATCATCATTCTTCACCAAGAATTTGGTGACTCAAAGATATAACATGAAGATCTTTCAGGCCATGTTTTTAATCTATTTATTCAAATGAAACCACATTCCTTTGAAATCAGTGAGTCACAGCTGCTTGTTGAAGTCACAGGGAAACTGAGGCTTGGGGTACTGCTGACATAAGCAAAGAAACTCTACATGCGAGGAGTTGTATAAAGTGCCTTCTTAAAAGTTTTATTGCTACTTCACAAATTCAACTCAGGACACATGGGGATATAGGGCACATATAGGGCCTCAATCAAATTGAGAGTTCGAATATTAGAATTAAAATTCTACCTCTGTTGATTTCTTTTTTTTTTTTTAAGATTTTGTTTATTTGAGAGACAGAGGCAGAGCATGCATGAGAGAGCACATGAGCAGGGCAGAGGGGCAGAGGGAGAGGGAGAAGCAGGTTCCCCACCAAGCAGGAGGACTGATGACACGGGGCGGGGTGGGGGGGAGGTGGTGCTCGATCCCAGGACCTTTGGATCATGACCTGAGCCGAATGTGGACACTTAACCAACTGAGCCACCCAGGCACCTCCCTCTGCTGATTTCTAACTAGATGACCTTCTTCAAGGGGTCTGAGCTCTGTGAGCCTCAGTTTCTTCAACCATAAATTAGAATTTGTGGGAGTTAGTTGGGGATCAAATAATGTTAGATGAAAACACAGTGAGGTTGTTTAATAACTGTAAAAGACAATTCCAGGGACCTGGGTCATTATCAATGCTACTCCTCAGAGGTCTGTTCTCTCCAAGGAAAAAAACAAGGAGTCCTTGCATTGATTTTCAAAATTTTATAAAACATGATCTCATTGTGAAATCTTGAACAAACAGAAGCTTTTCCCGTGTTTTTAATTGAAAACATTGCTAAAATGTTCACTTGGCCCATTTTCTTGCCTTATTAAGTAGCACATAAAGGAAGAACAAAGTCTTGCTTTCAGCACCTTCAGAAGTCCCAGCATCATCAACGGGCACTAGAAATGTGAACGTGGAATGGGGATTTCACTGGGAAGGAAGCATAAAAGAAACCGAGGCCAGGGAGGTCGGGCATATCCTCTAGTTCACCAGCATGTATACAACAGAGCCCAAGCCTGCTAGGACTGTTCTGAGTGCCTGCTACCCTCCAACCTGCTCCTCGGCAGTCCTCCCACACTCAGGGATAGCAACTCATTCTTCCATTTGCTCAGGTCCAAGCCTCTTGGTGTTTCTTGACTCCTCTTCTTCCACCCTCCACATCCTTATACCTTCCACATCTACTCCATCAGCAAATCCCATGGGCTTTACCATCATGTTATCTGAGAATCCCCCTGCTCTTCACCACATCACTGCTGCCACTCCAGTACAAGCTACCATTATTTCCCCACAGATTACTTCAGAAGCCTTCTTGCTTCTGTACCCATCTCAACATGGCAGCCAGAGGGAACCTCTTAAAGTAAGTTAGGCCATGTTATTCCTCTGTTCAGACTCCCCAGTGGCTTTCCACTTTACCCAGAATAGAATCCAAAGTCCTTATGATGATCTACAAGCTCCTACATATTGTGACTCCTCATTTTCTCTGTCTCATTACAATATTCTTCTTTTACTCTTTGCTGGTCTTGTCATTGTTCCTTAAACATGCCAGGTATTCTCTTGCTTCAGGTCCTTTGCACTTGCTGTTATAATTCTTGAGATGCTCTTTCCTCAGACACCTGCAAGGCTGTCTCCCTCATCTCCTTTTGGTCTATATATAAATGTCACTTTCTCAATGAAAATTTTCCTGGACATCCTATCTAAAATGGCAACTTCCTTTCTAGGCCCCCTCCAAACTTTCTATAACTTATTTTTGCTTTATTTTTCTATTAGCATTTAGGATTATCTAGTGTATTACATACTTATTGTTTTATTTTCCTTCCCTACTAGAATGTGTCCTTCATGAGGGGAGGGAGGTTATATTTTGTCTAGAGCAGTGTCTGACACAAAGTAAGAATTCAATAAATAATTGAATAGGTGAATGAAGGGTCCTCAAAAAAAAACACTGACCACAGTAGTTTAAACAGAGAATAGAAATCTTACACAATTAAATGCTTCAGTTAGGCAGGCTAGGGTTCTATAACAATGCCATCAGGAACCCAGGTTCCTTCCATTTTTTTTCCATTTAACCATCCTTAACCCATCTTCATCTGCAAACTTTTTGCCTCATGGTTGCAAAACAGGTGCTGTACCACCAGATAACACATTATATTTCCAAAGCAGAAAGAAAATGGAGTGGAAAATAGGAAATGACAGCATTAGGAAAGCAAAATCTCTCCCAGAAACCCTAACCTTATGTATCATTAACAAGAATGTTGTTTCATGGTCATCCCTAGCTGCAACATCAAACAGAAACTAGAGTTTTGTTATTAAGGAAGAAAGGGGCAATTAGTGAGTGAGGATGCAGGGCAGGCAGCTCATGATATCCGCCATAGAGCTTAAGTCTTTGTCACCCTTCAATACCAGCTCATGCTTTTCTGCTTGGCAGACTTGGAAAGGGGCTGATGAGACTTCAAGGCAAAGCAGAAGGATGTGGGGAAAGCCTTAGATCAGACTGTTGCTAGAGAAAAAAAAACAAAAAACAAAACACTTCAGTCCTAATCTGGGAGAGGAGCTATGGAGAGGAACACTTAAAACACTTCAACAGCCATGTTACCAGCTTGGAGATGAAGTTGACCAGAGAGGATAATGGAAATATAAGGAAGAAAAAGATGCATGCAGTTGAGGAAGGAAGTCCCAGTAGCCTTCAAACCTTTGTTTCCAGGTATTATAAGGGCCTTACTACAAGGTTTTCTGGCTGTCATGATGGTGATACCTTTATTGCATATCTTGACATAAATGAAAGACATGTCAGTTTAGACGTGGTTCACTTCCCATCTAAACCAGTGGTTCTCAACAAGAGAGTCAGCTGCGGAGGTTTGGGAACTTTAACTGTGTATGCCGCTAACTCCACTGCAATTGTACAAAGAAGACATGTGGAATCTCCAGTGCAAACCCTCTACCTTTCCCCCACACCATGAATGTTTTTAAACATCTTTCCAGATAATTATGATACCCAACCTTCCTTGACAAGTGGGGTCCCTTTGTTCTAAACCTAGACAGAAGATTTGTTGCAGAGGAGCAAGGTAATCTGTGTCAATAGATGAGTGGGGTCACTGCCCCTGAAATAATGTAGATCCCTCTGCAATGAGCTAAGTAGAAAACAGGTGCCATTCTGTCTGAGCTTCCCCATATCATGACCAACACTGCATAGTGGCAGGTGGTGAGGAAAGCAAGGGAGAGAGGTCTGTCCCATTCCTTTTTCTCAGAAAGCCAGTGCTAGGAACCAGGGCTGTGGCTTGCTTATGGTGTAACTGTTCACCCCTACCTCACCCCCTAGTCACCATCCTGTCCCAGCCCTTGCCCTGCAGCTCTGTGCTGCTTGCAATCCTGAGGGTTCACAGGGAATGGGCTGTGTGCTGATGAAGAACATACTACCAGAGGGACCAAACACTAATGCTCTCTGCAGAGCCTGGGGTAGAAAAGTGGTGATTACACTTATTTACTCAGTTCCTCTTTATTTTCTGAATGGCCAGAATCCGGGACTGAGCAATCGGTCTGATCTCTTCAGCACTGTGGTAAGAAAGGCCACAGGCCTTCTGCAGAGAAAGAGTGGTCTATGCTATATGTCTGCAATAATTATGACAATAAGAAGCACAGAGAACCCCAAGCTCCTTCCCCATAGTGCTCCAACAATGCTGTGGATGGAAAATAGAACCCAAATTTCTTCACCACCTCAGAGGCCAGGTGCCCTGGGAGAGTTCTTTTCTTTGCAACTGTGAACTTGTTATGGCCAAGAGAAATCCTATGTGTGTTGGTTGGCAAGAAGTGGGGAGAGTGGGGACCTACATGCTGTGATTTAAAATAAAACCACTCTAACATCTAGAAAACTTGAGAAGGATCTCAAAACCTGTCACAAAAGGGGTAGTAGAAAGTTCTAGAAGTGAGAGAAAAGATTTGGGGCATCTGATAGGGGATTTCAAATATTTGAAGGCAAGTTCTTCAAGTATTAGCAGAAAGAGCAAGGGAGAAGTTGCAAAAAGTTATGAGTTTTTCCTGTGTTTTGTTTTTTTTTTTAATCAGCAAGAGCTATGACACAATGGAACAGGCTTCTGCTGCAGATAGTGAGCTCCCTGTCTCTGGATGTATGCAGGCAAAGGCTGGCCACCTAGCAGGGATGTTGTTGAGTAAATTTCTCAGTGGGTGGAAGTGTAAACTAGATGGCCTCTCCCAACTTTGGGAGTCCTTAAACCCATAATGTCCCCTTCCCCTGTATGACTCTGTACCTGAATGTTTACCAGTGCTCTCTCTCTCTCTCTCAAATTAGTCTTGAAGGGGAAAACACCAATAATTCTCACTGAAGTATTAATGCTTCAAAAGGTTTTCTCTTCTGACGGTGGGCATAACTTGCCTGGGCTTCAGATCAGTCAACTCTTACAGATTAGCTAGCAGTCTCAGTAAAGCCAGTGTGGTTACTCTGTATGTCAGCTTTAAGACAAATTTGTTAGCTCTTAAAAAATAGATTCCCAAGGCCTCTGCTGTGATACTGAGTCAACAGGTCAGGGGTAGGGTTATAAAACTGTTTCTAGGTGATTCTGACGGTTAGTCAGATTTAGGAACAATTTCCTTAGGTTTGTCCCAACCAATCTCCAAGAATCAACTGGAAAGGATTATTTTGACCTTAATATATCAAGCTTATAGATTGCTGTAGGATGCTCTTATTCTGATCCATGCATTTAACTTTCCACAGAGAGCTGTCTCTGTCTTCTGCTCCAATGAGTCCTAGACCCACTGACATCTTACCTTTGTTGTGGTCTCTGATGGTCAGCACTCTTCCATCCCAACCACACTTCTCCCCCTAGTTACCCAACCAGGCTGTATCTTTTTAGACTACTCATTCTATTAGGTATTACGACCCCAATAAGGATGGTTACACTCTCAATTATTTATACACAGTGTTTTCCTGGGATTTTAACCTGATGTACATATTTCACTGTGTGGTCCTGGTTTGTTTGAGTCTCCTCTCCTCCAACTCTGTCATCTCTACTTCCTCAAAGTCCAGGGCTGTATCTTCATCTTGGAATTTCTTGCGTTAGTACAAAATGAGGCACAAACCATGTACTCAGTATTTGGGGAAGGAAGGGAGGAAGGAAGGGAGGAAAGGAGGAAGAGAGGAATGAAGGAAGGTAGAAAGGTAGGTAGGTAGGTAGATGGGACGGAAAGATATGCTTCTCCCAAAGATTATGTCTAGTTTCAACAAAGATTGCTTGAGTCTTATGCAAAAATGCAAGCAACAGACACAGTTGGGAGTAGGCTGTAAATGTGTGTGTGAAATGTGCAGAGAGTAGGGACTCTGAGTGTTACTAATTTTTTCTATGTCTCATCAAAGTCATAAAGGCATCATGCTGAGAGCACAGCTCACCACTCTTGCCTGCCCTCAGCCTCTCCTAACATAAGTTTTTGAATTTTTATACTGTTCTGCATGAAGATAGCCAGTTATCCCGACTGTGGAGTTTTCTAAAGTCATTCACTGACACTTTTTGTTTTGTTTTGTTTTGTTTTTTAAGCAAAACCATGAGTACCTTGAGACGAATACATTATGTAGACAACTGTCATCACCACCACATGTGGTATTATTTACTCACGTCAGGTTGAATGATTAATGTGGAAAAGTGGCTGGGCAGCTAATAAGATTGAGGGCCATATAGGACAATTTCTGTGTGATTTTAAACAATGCCCACACTGTCCACAGCAAGTCGTAGAAACATGAATAGTTGGCATTGCTGCCTCCTCTCTCTGTTGACTCCCTTTCTCAGCTGGGTCCTCCCCCCACACTCCCTACCCCCAGAGACTCCACATTTTCCATCTGCAGCCAAAGAAGAGAAAGCAGGGACCCTTTTAATTTCAGCAGCCTGGGGATTGTGAGTAGTGGCAACCATCTGGCTGATGTCACTGGTGGCTCCACAGACAGCCAGAGGACAGATGAGACTCATGGGGCTCTGCAACAGAGTCTAAGATTATTGGCCAGCCTTTGCCCCTTTTGACGAGTGGCTATCTAGACAGTGTTAAAAACCAATTGATGATTCGTTCTTCAGAGAAACATCTCTGAAAAGGAAAAGTTTGAAAGAGCAAGGTGCTACAAATAAGTCAGGGATTTGTTCTGTAGGCTTGTTGGGTCTCTAAATACCTGGAATCCTGCTTACTAAGTATTGGTTTGATGCATGTCTCCAGATGATAAGAATTTTCTGTATTCTTTGTGGAAAGCCTGGGAGACCACATGATAAAACAGTTTATCAGGATCTATCTTTACCACTAGTCCTGATTATCATTATTTCCATTTTATTGAAAGCTTAGTATTGAGAGCATGCTAGAACCATACTAAAAGCCTTGCATATATTCCTCTTGATTAAGTCTCAAAGTTGAGGAGGAAACTGAGAGATGGGGTGTTGACATAAACTGATCAAGGTTATTCAGTGGTAGGTGACCAGCTGGGACTAGAATCCAGGCTGTCTGACTCCAACATCTGAGTTCCTCACACATCTGACTATGTGTCATCTACTTTCATCCCATTCCTTTGGTTTTGTGGTGTGTGTGGGAGGATGGGGCTTAGTGTTACAAGAGGAAAGTAGAGGAAGTGGCAGAGTCCCCCACTTTCAGACAGCCTACCCAGGGCAATGAGCAGGCACAGGGGTGGGATGTGAGGGTGGTGGGGTGGGGAGTGCGGTGATAGGCAAACTGGCTACCAAACAGAGGAGATAATGAAGACAAACTGTGGTTTTCTCCTTCTGGATTACAAACCATGGTGCCAGTCTCAGCAACTTTGGTGAGGAGTATTCTTTTCCATGATGTCATCTCAGCTGTGAGGCAAGAGTTGTCTAGCACCTTGTAAGATACAAGGTAGATCCAGCAGAAACTGAAAACTGTGAGTGTCTCTTAGGAACATCATTAGTGGCTCCAACTCGTGTTGAGAAGCTTCCTAACACTGTAAAAGGGATCTCATGTAAACTTGAGGCATATAGTACACACGTGTCACTGTGGCTGTCCTCAGTCCTGGTATTCAGATGGCTGTCCAGCTTCTTGTCAGATGCTCAGGGACATGATGAAAGTGTGTCTAAGAAGTGCCGACACCACCAGCCTTTGTGTGTGGTTTCTGATACTAATATCAGACAAGACCTGAAATCAGATTCAGAAGTCTATTTCCTGTTACATGAAAAAAGCTACATTGTTCGTGCCAGCAGACAGCAGGAAACAAAAGGACTATCATTCAGCCTGAGAAACTTCATAAAAATATTCAAGCGGAGACACAAAAGAAAACTAGAATGGAGTAACAATGTTAAATCTAAACATTTGATCTCTTTATAATGTGAGACATGAATTCCTGTTATTAATTTGTTTTATTTTGGAGTGTGGTTTTTTTTATTCCTATTTTCTTCCTGTTTTGACTTTTGATCCAGCATTAGTCATATTCAACTCTGAATAATTTCATCCTACCATTGTATTGATGTTTTCCTATCTTCATCCTGCCTTGGAGGACAGATACAGGACTACATATACCTTACAAAAAGAAAACTTATTTTTCAATTCCTCCTTTTCACTAAATGTCTGGCTAGAGCTACCTGAGTCTACATATAATTCTTTTGAGGTCACCTGTCCTAATGACAGTCCCAATGACAGGGTCTAGATGGTACGTGATAGAAGCAAAATCATCCATTGGACCCTCCAAAGGACCAGTCATAACATCAGTTGAGCCAGCTGTCCAGACTCTTTACTTGGGAAAACTTTTGGCAAAATTTTAATTACTGTGACCATATCTATTAATGAAAATGATCCATTTTGATTGACAGTAGAGTTCCTTTCAAACTATGCCACAGTATTTCGTTCCCATGATTTGGGTGCAGTGTTTCTCAAAAGATGTTCCTGGAAGAAAATCCTCCAAAGTGCTGATCAAAATGCAGATTCCTGGTCCCCACTCAACCTACTCAGTAAGACCCTCTGGAGGTGGCACTAGGGGTAATCATTAAAAAAATAAGTCCTATAGGCAATTCTTGTGCATATTAAAATTGATAACCATGGGCCTAGAGTTCGATAACTTAAGTAGCACTCCTGTAGTTCTGCATGGTCATCAGTGACTAGGAAAGGTTTACAGGTCCTGAGAATTGGTGTTCATCCATTCATTCAGTGAAATTTTATTGAATACCTCTGATACTCAGGTTGGGCTGGGAAACAAGTATGGATTCCATACCCTGATTTCCCTTATCTTTGGAATGGAAATGAGTGTCTAAGGTAGTGGTTTTCAAACTTGCATGTACATCAGCATCATGGGGAGCTTGATAAAAATGTATAGTCTCTCCCTACACACACACACATTCTTACAGAGACATGTGCCCCCCACCCTGCACTGGCCACACTTTATATCCTTTTGGAGTAACATAAAGTGTAGGTAGATAACCCATATATTAATTAATCATTCCACTAATGTTGTTCTAGTTGAACGAGTTTAAGTCTTAGTTTCATAAAGAATGCCATTTTGAATTTTTGTTTGTTTCAGCATTTCCTTAAGACAGACATCTAGAAGTGAATACTTCCTATGATAACTTCTCTGAAAGTTGGCTCAGTTCTGCTTTGTCCACTCTCAAAGACAAAGAGTGAGTTTATGTCACTGGGTCAGCATATATGGATGGGTCTTTAGGTTGGATTCTGACCCCAAACCATGAGGTTGTTCGTCAGGATAGGGGCAGTATTCCTTAACAAAGAGATCCCACAATATTGTAGTTTAAATCATATGGACATTTATTTCTCTCCTTTGCTGCTCAAATAGGAATGGTTTAGGACTAGTGGGGAGACTGACATTCTTAACATGTGGCTTCCATTTCTGGGTTCAAAGTGACTACTCTGGCTCACATCACAGTGGTCCAAATGGCATGGCTTTGAAGAACTCTGCCCCGTGTTTTCCCGCTCTGGGTGCTTGAAGAGAAGGAAAGGGCCAAGAGAACACAGAACAGCTGAACCCCGCGGGGCTGAAAATTCCTTCAAGGGTCCAAGGAAGCTGTCCCTGGGGACGGACGAAGGGCGGGCTGTGGCGTGGTTCCTGCCATCGCGCACCCCAGTGCATCCTGTGATTCCTGAGCCTTGGAACCCAATGGCAGAGGAGTAGGGGACCCCTTTTTCAGCCAGTCCCCTGAGTCGAGCTGGGATAGGTACCAGACCAGCCTGAACATCCACAGAATCAGCCTGAGATGCAGGAAGATACATCTGGATCTCTACAAATGAACATCTCCAGTGCTGAGTATTGAGGTACGAAGCAGGGAGCCATGAAACCGCGCACAGATATCGGGTGGAAGATAAACGGAAGGGGGAGGGAGCCGCTGCGTTCGGGCGCTGGGAAGCAGTAGCCACCTGCACGGGGGAGCAGACGGACTCGCAGACCGGCACCTGTGAGAGAGCAGACTGAGATCGTGAGCCAGGGAAAGCGCTACCAGACTGAAAACTGGAGCTCCGGTGTGCTCACTGGAACCAGACTGAGACCAGGAGCTCTGGGAGGGTACGGGGGCGGCTGGCAGCATTAGAAACACAAAGGACAGAGACGCACCGGCCCTGGAAGTGAGGGCTGGGACACTGGGTGTGGGGCGCGCATCCCGGGACGCTGCAGGGTTGAGCAGCACCAACAGAAACAGAGTTAAAGTGGCCAGAACATCAGTGGAGAACGATCCGCCCTCTGTTCTGAGACAGAGGCTGAGATTCGGCCACTGCTGCTCTGACTCTCAGAAGAGGCACAGCACACCACCAGGGAAAGCCGCCAGAGAACAAAAGTCTAGAAATACCGGCTCACAGTGTGCCCATCCCCATTCCCCACACGGAAACTCTACCCAAACNGTCGGCCACTGCTGCTCTGACTCTCAGAAGAGGCACAGCACACCGCCAGGGAAAGCCGCCAGAGAACAAAAGTCTAGAAATACCGGCTCACAGTGTGCCCATCCCCATTCCCCACATGGAAACTCTACCCAAAAAGG
>NC_048224.1:81596120-81636585 GCF_002007445.2 Ailuropoda melanoleuca | reverse complement strand
CAGGCCCCTCCCCCAGAAAGCAGGCTGAAAAATCAAGAAGCCCACATCCCTAAGATCCCTATAAAACAAGGGCGCAAAGCCTGGGTCCCGGTCAATAATTTGGGCTCTGGACAACCCCGCACCCTCTCCTCATTNAGGAGAAGTCCCCCCCAGCAAAGAAAAGATAATGAGTCTGTGGCCTCTGCCACAGAATTGGCCTCGGCCACAGAATTAATACATACGGATGTATCCCAATTATCAGAAATGGAATTCAGAGCAACAATGGTCAAGATGATGAGTAAACTTGAAAAAAGCATCAGAGAAAGCGTTGCTGAGAATATAGAATCCCTAAGGGCAGAAATGAGAGCGAATCTGACAGAAATTAAAAACTCAGTGGGCCAAATACAGTCAAAACTAGAGGCTCTGACGGCCAGGGTGAATGAGGCAGAAGAACGTATCAGCGAATTGGAGGATGGGTTAGTAGAAGAGAAACCTAAAATAAAACCTGGACTTAAAAAAATCCACGCTCAGGAATGTAGGTTACAGGAGATTACTGACTCAATGAAACATTCCAATGTCAGAATCCTGNAAGCTGGTCTTAAAAAAATCCACGCCCACGAATGTAGATTACGGGAGATTACTGACTCTATGAAACGATCCAATGTCAGAATCATCGGCATCCCTGAAGGGGTGGAGAAAAACAGAGGTCTAGAAGAGATATTTGAACAAATTGTAGCTGAAAACTTCCCTAATCTAGCAAGGGAAACAAGCATCCATGTCCAAGAGGCAGAAAGGACCCCTCCCAAGCTCAACCAGGACAAACCTACGTCACGTCACGTCATAGTGCAATTCGCAAATATTGGATCCAAGGATACAGTTTTGAAAGCAGCCAGGGCAAAGAAATTTCTCACGTACCAAGGCGAAGGCATCAGAATTATGTCTGACCTGTCTACACAGACCTGGAATGAGAGAAAGGCTTGGGGGGGCATTTTTAAAGCTCTTTCAGAGAAAAACATGCAGCCAAGGATCCTTTATCCAGCAAAGCTGTCATTCAGAATTGATGGAGAAATAAAGACGTTCCAAAATCGCCAATCATTAACCAATTTCGTAACCACGAAACCAGCCCTACAGGAGATATTAAGGGGGGCTCTATAAAGGTAAAAAGGCCCCAAGAGTGATACAGAGCAGCAAGTCACAACCGATACAAAGACTTTAAAGAGAAATGGCATCATTAAAATCATATCTGTCAATAATCTCTATCAATCTAAATGGCTTAAACTCTCCCATAAAACGCCACAGGGTTGCAGATTGGATAAAAAGACATGACCCATCCATTTGCTGTCTACAAGAGACTCATTTTGAACCCAAAGATGCATTCAGACTTAGAGTAAGGGGATGGAGTACCATCTTCCACGCAAATGGACCTCAAAAGAAAGCTGGAGTAGCAATTCTCATATCAGATAGACTGGATTTTAAACTAGAGGCCATAGAGAGAGATACAGAAGGGCACTATATTATTCTTAAAGGAAGTATTCAACAAGTGGATATGACAATTATTAATATATATGCCCCCAACAGGGGAGCAGCAAGATACACAAGCCAACTCTTAACCAAAATAAAGAGACATATAGATAAGAACACAGTAATAGTAGGGGACCTCAACACCCCACTATCAGAAATAGACAGAACACCCTGGCAAAAACTAAGCAAAGAATCAAAGGCTTTGAATGCCATACTCGACGAGTTGGACCTCATAGATATATATAGAACACTACACCCCAGAACCAAAGAATACTCATTCTATTCAAATGCCCATGGAACATTCTCAAGAATAGATCATGCTCTGGGACACAAAACAGGTCTCAGCCAATACCAAAAGATTGAAATTATCCCCTGCATATTCTCAGACCACAACGCTCTGAAATTGGAACTCAACCACAAGGAAAAACCTGGAAGAAACTCAAACACTTGGAGGCTAAGAACCATCCTGCTCAAGAATGACTCGATAAACCAGGAAATCAAAAAACAAATTAAACAATTTATGGAGACCAACGAGAATGAATACACAACGGTCCAAAACCTATGGGATACTGCAAAGGCAGTCCTAAGGGGGAAATACATAGCCATCCAAGCCTCACTCAAAAGAATAGAAAAATCTAAAATGCAGTTTCTATATTCTCACCTCAAGAAACTGGAACAGCAACAGAGGGACAGGCCTAACCCACTGACAAGGAAGGAGTTGACCAAGATTAGAGCAGAAATCAATGAATTAGAGACCAGAACCACAGTAGAGCAGATCAACAGGACTAGAAGCTGGTTCTTTGAGAGAATCCATAAAATTGATAGACCACTGGCAAAACTTGTCCAAAAACAAAGAGAAAGGACTGAGATTATTAAAATTATGACTGAAAAGGGAGAGGTCACGACCAGCACCATTGAAATTGCAAGGATTATTAGAAACTTTTATCAACAGCTATATGCCAAAAAACTAAACAATCTGGAAGAGATGGAGGCCTTCCTGGAAACCTATAAACTACCAAGACTGAAACAGGAAGAAATAGATTTCTTAAATAGGCCAATTAACTATGAAGAAATTGAGTCAGTGATAAACAACCTTCCAAATAATAAAACTCCAGGCCCAGACGGTTTTCCTGGGGAATTCTACCAAACATTCAAAGAAGAAATAATACCTATTCTCCTAAAGCTATTTCAAAAAATAGAAACAGAAGGAAAGCTACCAAACTCATTCTATGAGGCTAATATTACCTTGATCCCCAAACCAGGCAAAGACCCCCTCAAAAAGGAGAATTACAGACCGATTTCTCTAATGAATATGGATGCCAAAATCCTCAACAAGATCCTTGCTAATAGAATCCAACAGTACATTAAAAGGATTATCCATCATGACCAAGTGGGATTCATACCTGGGATGCAAGCATGGTTCAACACTCGCAAATCAATCAATGTGATACATCATATCAACAAGAAAAGACTCAAGAACCATATGATCCTCTCAATTGATGCAGAAAAAGCATTTGACAAAATACAGCATCCTTTCCTGATTAAAACCCTTCAGAGTGTAGGAATAGAGGGTACATTTCTCAATCTCATAAAAGCCATCTATGAAAAGCCTACTGCAAGCATTATTCTCAATGGGGAAAAGCTGGAAGCCTTTCCCTTAAGATCAGGAACACGACAAGGATGCCCACTCTCGCCACTATTATTCAACATAGTACTAGAAGTCCTTGCAACAGCAATCAGAAGACAAAAAGGGATCAAAGGTATCCAAATCGGCAAAGAAGAAGTCAAACTGTCTCTCTTTGCAGATGACATGATACTCTATATGGAAAACCCAAAGGAATCCACTCCCAAACTATTAGAAGTTATAGAACAATTCAGTAAGGTGGCAGGATACAAAATCAATGCCCAGAAATCAGTTGCATTTCTATACACGAATAACGAGACTGAAGAAAGAGAAATTAGGGAATCCATCCCATTTACAATAACACCAAAAACCATACGTTACCTTGGAATTAACTTAACCAGAGACGTAAAGGACCTATATCCTAGAAACTATAGATCACTTTTGAAAGATATTGAGGAAGACATAAAAAGATGGAAAAATATTCCATGCTCATGGATTGGAAGAATTAACATAGTTAAAATGTCCATACTACCCAGAGCAATCTACACTTTCAATGCTATCCCGATCAAAATACCGAGGACATTTTTCAAAGAACTGGAACAAATAGTCCTTAAATTTGTATGGAACCAGAAAAGGCCCCGAATCTCCAAGGAACTGTTGAAAAGGAAAAACAAAGCTGGGGGCATCACAATGCCGGATTTCGAGCTGTACTACAAAGCTGTGATCACAAAGACAGCATGGTACTGGCACAAAAACAGACACATCGACCAATGGAACAGAATAGAGAACCCAGAAATGGACCCTCGGCTCTTTGGGCAACTAATCTTTGATAAAGCAGGAAAAAACATCCGGTGGAAAAAAGACAGTCTCTTCAATAAATGGTGCTGGGAAAATTGGACAGCTACATGCAAAAGAATGAAACTTGACCACTCTCTCACACCATACACAAAAATAAACTCCAAATGGATGAAAGACCTCAATGTGAGACAGGAATCCATCAAAATTCTAGAGGAGAACATAGGCAACAACTTCTATGACATCGGCCAGAGCAACCTTTTTCACGACACATCTCCAAAGGCAAGAGAAATAAAAGATAAAATGAACTTATGGGACTTTATCAGGATAAAGAGCTTCTGCACAGCCAAGGAAACAGTCAAAAAAACTAAGAGACAGCCCACGGAATGGGAGAATATATTTGCAAAGGACACCACAGATAAAGGACTGGTATCCAAGATCTACAAAGAACTTCTCAAACTCAATACACGAGAAACAAATAAACAAATCATAAAATGGGCAGAAGATATGAACAGACACTTTTCCAATGAAGACATACAAATGGCTAACAGACACATGAAAAAATGTTCAAAATCATTAGCCATCAGGGAAATTCAAATCAAAACCACACTGAGATACCACCTTACGCCAGTTAGAATGGCAAAGATAGACAAGGCAAGAAACAACAATTGTTGGAGAGGATGTGGAGAAAGGGGATCCCTCCTACATTGTTGGTGGGAATGCAAGTTGGTACAGCCACTCTGGAAAACAGTGTGGAGGTCCCTTAAAAAGTTAAAAATTGAACTACCCTATGACCCAGCCATTGCACTACTGGGTGTTTACCCCAAAGATACAGACGTAGTAAAGAGAAGGGCCATATGCACCCCAATGTTCATAGCTGCATTGTCCACAATAGCCAAATCATGGAAGGAGCCGAGATGCCCTTCAACAGATGACTGGATTAAGAAGTTGTGGTCCATATATACAATGGAATATTACTCAGCTATCAGAAAGAATGAGTTCTTAACATTTGCTGCAACATGGATGGCACTGGAGGAGACAATGCTAAGTGAAATAAGTCAAGCAGAGAANGACAATTATCATATGATTTCTCTCATCTATGGAACGTAAGAACTAGGAAGATCAGTAGGAGAAGAATGGGATAATGAAAGGGGGGGTAATCAGAAGTGGGAATGAAGCATGAGAGACTATAGACTCTGAGAAACAAACTGAGGGCTTCAGAGGGAAGGGGGGTGGGGGAATGGGATAGACTGGTGATGGGTAGTAAGGAGGGCACGTGTTGCATGGTGCACTGGGTGTTATATGCAACTAATGAATCATCGAACTTTACATCAGAAACCAGGGATGTACTGTATGGTGACTAACATAATATAATAAAAAAATTAAAATTTTAAAAAAGTATATAAATGAAAAGCAATATATATATATATATAATCTGTAATTTATGATAAAAAAACAAAGTGACTACTCTGTTCTTATTGTTTTACAGACAGTGGGAGGAAGAAGGTAATCTGGGAGGGTACACCTATTGTTTTAAAGGCGAGATCTAAAAGTGGTACATATTATTTCTCGTCACATCCCATTGGTTGGGACTTAGTCACTGGTTTCACCTACCTGCAAGAAGGAATAGGAAATGAAGAAGTTATCTGGACAGCCAAGTTCTCAGCTAACACTTGGAGAAGAGAGGTAGGGACACAATTAGCAATATGCCCCAGTCTCCAACCAAGGTCTTGGAATCCAGAAGGTGAGCAATCCAGTAGGGCATGGTGTAATTGCTCCTTTATTCTATGATCCCCAGCTTGCTCAACTTTGAGCCTTTGAGATATAAGCATAAGTTAGAGTCAGGTAGTGAAACCTTTGCTAATCTGACGAGGAATCAAGGTTCATTAAACTCCTAAATGTGGCATTTTTATAGAGTATGGCCAAACTGGAGTTGGCCTAGTGCAGACATCATTAGCTACAGGTTCATTTGAGCTCTATAGTGTGTTTTTCTTCCCTCCCTTTCCCCCTCCCTCCATCCCTCTCCCTGCCCCTCTTCTCTCTCCCTCTCTCTCACTCTTTTTTTTCTTTACATTTCCTTTCTGTTTTTAGAACCCTAAACTCTTTTTTTTTTGCTATTGATACATACATAAGAAAGAATTTCTGGGTTTCAGTGAAAAAACAAGTTTTAAAGTAGAATTTTCAACAAGACACCTAATGAACAATAGTCTATTCGCACAGCTGAAAGCTCTACTCATAAATCTCTTTCTCTTATAGATTTGTGAGGAACAAGGGGTTATATTCTCTGCATGGGATTTTGCTTCTGGGCTAGGGTTGACTGCAAGTTTATTGGAATGAGCACTACGTTTTGTTTTGTTTTTACCATAAGGGATTTCTGCAAAGAGCCCCAGTGCTCATCATGTGCTGTGAGGAAAATGGAGAGAGTTTGCAGACCAATTCTTTCCCTTCATTCAAAATTAGGTACAAGCTGAGAACCACTGGTGATTTTTTAAGTCCTGTTTTGTATGAAATAAGCAGACATATATGAATTAATTAACATTGTAAGGCAACTCAACGCTGAAACTGAGTTAGTACCTGATAAAAGGAGCACTGAGCCAGGAATCACAAAACCCCTGTCCTAGCCTTGACCTTGCCACAAATTCTTTGTAGGGCTATAGGCAAATCACCAACATTTCTGTGCCTTTCCCAATTATATAAATTCAGAGATTCTTATACTTTTAGAAGAATGATTTTAGAGATATTCTAGTTTGACTTCCTTGTAATAATCACAGGAAGACTGAGATGCAGCAAGCCCTAGCTGATCATCCCCCACTTCATGAACCAGGTAGAATAAACCATTCCCTTCCTGGTGAACCCTGGACCCTACATGGTTCCCCCCTGCTAGCACTCTATACTACAATATTTGGTGGCTTATAATTTATGGGCTTGCTTTCCCTTGGGCTTCTTGAAAGCAGAGCCCATTTGTTATCTATGTTGTCCCTTCCATATAGCCTAGTGCTATGGATGGCTCATAGTAGGTATTTGATATTGGATAAGTGAATAAAATAAAGTACACCCAGAGTCTGATTGTTGGTCAGGAACTGGTTAATAGCTGGGTAGGGCCAGGACAAGCTTCATACTCCCAGACCAATCTTTTTCATATGCAACCTTTCCCTACCCTTAATAATAAGGGTAAAATGTGATATCAAATGTAGGAAGTACTTGAGAATTAGAGATTTTGGTGCAGGAGATGAATGGTTTTCTCTGTGCAGGCTTCTTCTGCTATTTCAGTCTTGTGGTCCTTAATGCCAATTTCTTTTTATAATGTACTTCTCTCTTCCTATTTCCTCCAGAACCACTGCTTGGGGTGGTCAGGTAGAGGTGCCTCAGGCCAAACTAGGCAGGAAGATGTTATACTCGGGCCCAGAGCACTTCATAGGAGATTTTTATGTCAATATCTGCTGTCTAAGTTGAGGGCAACCTCTCCAAAATGAGGCTTGCAGGAGCTGCCATAAGGAAGTCACAATGGCTAATGCCCTCAGAATTAGGTATAAGACCAAGAGGCCTATGCCTGGGGCTGCCACACAGATGTTCACCTGATACTGCTCCCAGTTTAAGAATGGAGTCTACACTCTGGTAGTCAAAATAACTACTCAGGGTGGGGAAGGACAAGGGCCCGAGTCTTGGGAAGTCCTGAAAGGGCTGCTTTTAACACATGGAGGGGACCGAGACAACTGAAGACACAGTAACAAGCCTAGGAGGAAGGAAGGCTGCTGTGGGGTCACTGGGAGAAACGCTTCCTGCCATTGTCTGGCCACATGGGTGGGTTGAAAATAAAAATAGGTGGAACTTGAAGACTGTATCTGGACCCAAATCCACACAGAGAATCTGTTTCTGCTGTGTTTGTGGATGTGGAGAATGACCCAGGGCATTTCAGCCCTGTGACTATAGGATGTGGAGGTCAGAGACCCAAAGAGAGAGGCTAATAAATCCTAACCATGCTCCCACTGTTTACAGAAGAATTTCTCAGCCTCAGGGTCCTACCCAGCAATGTTTGATAGAACAGAGAACCATGCCATACAAAACACTGGAGTCTGATATAACAAGACAAAGCACAGAGCACTCAAAGGACTGTTTCATAAATGCAGAACAGAGGTTGAAAGCCAGGTTCTAAAGACTTCTTGGACTATCACCCTATTTCCTTAAAATTTGTCCAAAGAGGACTACTTGGGGATCTTGTATTCTTCTCTGGCACTCTTTTTTTTTTCCTCCAGTTTTTGTCTGGTTGGTTGGTTTTAGTTTGTGTTATAGAGAATGTCAACTATGGTGTCCAAAACTAAACATCTAATGAACCCATATGTACCCATCAATTACCTTTAACAATTCTGAACTCATGGCCAATTTTGGTTAAACTGTATCTCCATTTGTTTTCCCACTCCACGTTATTTGGAAACAAATTATATATAATTTCATCTAAAATATTTTATGTTGTATTTCTAAAAATAAGTACTAAAGAGTACACTATTCCATTATGATGCCTAAAAAAGTTAGAATTCTATAATGTCACCAAATGTACAGTAGGTGTTCAAATTTCCAACACCTGACATGCAATCATGTCTTCCTTATGGTTCCACTAGGACCTATTCTATCCTTATCCAGAGAGAAAACCAAGGCAGACTTATGCAGGGAAAGAAGCTGTGATGCCCTGGTCCTTTTGTTTCCACCCTATTGTGGTTTGACAAACATGTGGTATACCAGGAACAGAGAGGGAGACCCCCAAATTGGAGGCAAGCACATTGGCAACATAAAGAGAAAATAACTGACAAATCCCTAATTCTGGAAGATGCCCAGAGAGGCTGGGCCTGGAGCCAGGAGCTTAACAAGTTCCCATTGTTATTGGCAGCCGACAAATTTAGAAGCAGACAGGGGACCTTCTTATCAAGGGGAATTTTGTTAGCTGAGGCTGTATGCATTTAAAAAGCACAATCAACCTGTAGTGAGCTAAGGGATTAAACATGATTTTTCTCTACTTGAATGACCTCTCTCCCTAAATTAAGCTGCCTATTTAGCGCCCTTAATAAATACATAGATAATTTAAACCATGTGGTGGCAAATTGAAAACATGGGCTTTTTGAACTATGTATTTTCTTTCTCATGTTGGAACATTTCCCTCGAGAAAATCTCAGGTCTCATGATTATGGAAAAGAAAGATCTGTATATCTTTCTGATTAAGTGTTTCGTGATACACACATACAAATTGATCAAGTTTTTTCTTTTTTCTTGGCTAGAGTGAGGCATAGGCTTCTGAGAAAAGTGTCCCATCGACACTTTCTGGCAGCTGCCTGGTCTATTTGTCAACAAAACAAAATGTGAAAGAATTATATTTCTGTAAAAGTAATTACATTTTCAAAGCAGCTTGTTATTATATACCATGTGGCATTACATTGAACCAAGATGCTATTTTCCGCCTGATTGTTAGAAGTAATAATCTACATTCACAAGTCAGTAAAAAATTCAAGTATCTATCTTCTCTGTTGCTTGATTGGGGAAAATAATACTCCCTGTTGAAATACCGACAGGTTTGCACTGAACAAGTTGACATGCCGGTTTTCAGATATTTGTACTCATCTACTGATTTCAAAGATAGCCTACAGATACACAAACATATTTAGTTTACTATTAGGAATCTTGATTTGGATCAAAAGATGTTCGTAATGTGACCAAGATTTTTTTTTATAATTTCTGTATTATTTTATCCTTTCCTTGAATTAATGAGTCACATCAAAGAGTGTCTCAACTTTTAGAAGCTTTGTTAAAATTTGCTGTGGCTTCTTTCATGTATGTCCAAAAAAAGGTTCATAAACAGTTTTCTGGGTTCATGGGCCATGGGACTCATTTGGTCTCCTAATCTTCTCTGTGGCTGGAGTACTTTCTGAGACATTGTTCACCACAAATTCTCTAGAGACAAAGTCTGCAGCTTCCCTTCTGATTCTCCACCTGTGACCCTCCCCATTATCAAGCAGAGTCTTAGACAAAATTAGATAATAGGAAAAATCTTGAAATTCCAATTTCAGTCTTTACTGACTTTCTCTTGCTACAAATGTGGCACATGGAGGATCCCAGCAGTAGACCATTCTGACTTCTGGAGACACTAAAGATATTTTAAGAAGAGGAGATTTGGCCACCCAAAATGGGAGAAAATATTCATATAGGCAAATTTCATCAGGTTAAAGTTTTTTGTTTTCTCTTGGAAGATGGACACTGAAAAACAAGTCTTCAAGGCCAGACTTTATCAGGACAAGAAAGCCGAATTGTCTAGTAAAGTATGTGAAGATACAAGAACATTGGCTTTTTGAGTCCATGAAGCATTAACGTGCCATGGAACTAGCAAACCCCTCCCCGCTTTGAATTAGTTCTCTGAGTGTCCACTGCCTGACTTCTCTGTGGCCAACTGCCTGAAGTTGGGATCAATAGTATCGTTTGAAGGAGCCAGTCTTTCAGAAGGAAGCATGAAAGCTTCTTAGGAAGCCTTTATACTGTATTAGTTTGTAAATCTAAATATTGCATGCAGCTCTTGGTTCAACAATGCTCTTCTTTTTCTAATAATTTACTGAAGCTAATTGGATACAGGACAAAGCTAGCTGGTGGGCAAGTTGAGATGTTTCAGTTAGCTTCTGAGGCAATACATGGCAGAAGAAAACAAAACTCCCTGCCTGATTTTTTTTTAAATGATGTGATTAGTGTGTGTCTCTGCAAGAAGTTATTTAGCTGGAAAGGGGCTAAAAGAGATTGGCCTTTACAAAATATTTAGAGGTTATACTTAGAAATAAATAATCTGTATTCATTTTAGAGATCTGAACACTTAAAAACAAAAGGATACAGGAGGGTTATATATAGCTTCTATACATTCTCATGGTTTTATTTCCTTCCCAATATTACAGAGAACATAGATTTATTGGAAGCAAAATTACTATCTGTGATGACTTTTATGCTGGTTCTGGTGTTACTTGTGTAACCACAATTGCAGATCATTTTTCTCATTTTCTCATATTGATTTTCTCATGTTTATAAAACATGTATAATGCAACAGTATAACAAGTGGCACATTTTAGGAGTTTGGGCATGACCAAATCCTGGTGGAGGATGGTACAACAAGCCCAGTAAATGGAATATACCTAGACTAGCCCTCTATAGCTGTGCTGTTCAATATGGTACCCACTAGCCATCTGGGCTTATTTAAATTTAAATTAAAAACTCAGTTCTTCAGTTGCACTAGCTACATTTCAAGTGCTTAATAGCTACTGAATTAGACATTTCTGTCACTGCAGAAAGTTCTTTTAGAAAGCCCTGCTCTAATGAATCCTGAATTCACTGGGTAATGGTCCCAGTGGTCCACTCTTGTTCTCTACATTTTCTTACCCAGAAACTAAGGAGATGGGATTACATAGTCTTTAGGATTCTATTTCTGAGATTCTCATTCCAAACACTCCCCTGATACTTGGGAGCCACGTGTGCATGACAACTCTCAAGAAGGCCATATGGTGAGAAAAGCAGCAGTGTTGTGGAGAAAACATATTGGAAGCTGCAGAACACAAACATTGTCCCAGTACCATTAGTTCAAGCTACATACCTCGGGAGAAGTCACTCAGTTACTTTGAGTCTCTACTCATTCATCAAATGAAGACACTGAGCTGAGTGATCTCCAAGGCCTGCTTTGCTCTAAAATTCTAAAATGTTACTGACTTTTAAAAATAGCCCTTGCTAATGAGCTTCAATAAACCAAGTTTGGGTATTGTGCAATCTATGCTATTTTCTTTGAAAACTTTCTGAATTCTCACAATACCCATTCAAGGAAGGGAAAACTTATTGTCATTTTTCTTTCCATGAAAGTTTTGCAGCCATAGAGTCCTCTCTGCACCCAACATTTGGAAGATGTGTGAAAAATGGCCAGTCGAGCAGCTGTTTTCAATATAAAGATTCTTGGCGTCTGCGTGCAGAGTATCAGAATGATCAAAGTTTTTAGTTTTCTTCCAAAAATTTGGGTGTCTTGTAGACTTACAATGTGAAAAATACTTAGTTTAATATTTGAGTTTGATCTTTACCTAGTGTACTATGGCATTTTCTTTTCAATATTATATGCAACATAGAAAAAGTATTTTAGTCCTTTCATTTGGAGGTTTTGGCATAATAGTGCCCTTCACAGTGTGGTATTTGTTCAAATGAGTAATTATGGGATTCTTTCATTTGGGGAGTTTATCTAGAACATTAGAATGCCAGGAATAAAATGAAAGAGAATGCTCTATGTGTTCATTCAAATGATATTTAATAACCAGTTTCTATATGGAAGGCATTAATCTAGAAGGTGAGCACTCAGCAATAAACAAGAGAAACAAAAAATTCTCCTCTAAAGGAGCTCCTGTTCTAGAGCGGAGTCTCTGGTAGAGTTTTCAAAGCATATTCCATGGAGTTTCCAAGATGCTAATAGAGATTACACTGTCAAACAAAGACTATGCTTAAATAAGGTTAGGAAATTGTGTGCTAAACAAAATTAAAATTTTGTTTGTTTGCTTACTGATGTAGGATTTCCAGAGTTTTTCCATTGCCAAGTACATTGTAAATTTCTAAGAGTAGAATATAGTAGGCAGTGTGAAATAAACTCTCTTGATCACTGAACACTTTCCCCCATAGAAAACTTTAAGAAAATGATTAAAGCTCTGTTGAAAAGTTTGGTAGAAAAAACCTTTACAGATGGATGATGGACTAACTCATTGAGACAGAGACTTATTACATTCCTTAGATAGGGTCCAACTGATACTTTCAATTCACTAGTCTCTTTAGCCCTAGACAACATCCCAGGCATATGACATAGTTGAGCAGGCCACTGAATGCACAGCTGGTGCTTGGTCATCTTCAACAACCAAAAAATACCTAAGAAGGATCATAGGGGATGATGGGAAGTCTGCTTTGTGAAATCAGAACTGTAGCAATGCCATACCGACAGTACAGGGTACCCAAGATTGCCAGGCCTTAGACTCAGAAGTCCTGGTTTGAAATCTGAACTCTGTTTGCTGAGCATTGTCAGATAAGTTGCTTGCTCCTCAAGCCTGTTGCCCTGCCTGTAAGACAGGGGAGGTGATAGCCACTCCACATTCTTATTATGAGCCTCAGATGAGGTCTTTTGTGTGAGCACAATTCATAATCTTGGCTCTGACTACAGAGAAAGTCACACTGTAATGAGCCACAAGGTCATAGTCCTCATCCAAATAGGCATTTTGGCAATGCAGGTGACTGAGGCCCACACAATCTCATTACACCTAAACGACAGGACATGGCCCTTCCCCTTATTCATAAAGGATTCTTGCTCCAGCCAAAGCACTAAGCATTGAAGACTCAATAATAGATACCATTCACATTCAAATTTATGTAACTTGAGTATAAAAAGTATGGTTGTATTTCTAGTACATTGTCAAATATGGCACTGCTTATATGTCATTCTTTTTAAAAAAAGACAACACACTTATTTTTGTATTAATTATGCTAGCAAGCTGATTTTTCTCAAATAGACCAGTGCAATGCAAAAAAAGATTACAGAAATATTTTTACCAAAGTTGTCATTTGCTAATTGGATGAACTGGACTTTCCTTGGATTACTCTATGGAACTTACCGTCTTCCAACTGCTTTTACAATTCTTTGGTCAGCAGCCTGTCTCCCCAGCAGAGAGGCCAAGAGGAAACCGTTGAGTAAAATTTTCTTATCAGCCCCAAGTGGTCAGAGCTGACATGCAGGGTCCTCTGGTAAAGAAACAGTTCTTCCCCATCAGCAGCTTTGAGAACTAAAAAAACAAAAGTGTGCTCTTTCCAAAACAGGCAATTAGTGACGGTTAGAAGGCTGAAGGGGAGAGGTCTGCTGACTTGACAAACCATGATTACTTTTTACAGCTCATGAAACTGTCTTCTAAAGAGTCATGCTCTATGGCCTTAAGTTTATTGCACTCATGATTTTGGAAATGTCATCTTTTGGAAAGATAAGAAGCCTCAATGAGAAAAGAGGAGATTAATAGCGTATCTTTGCCCTGTGCTAAGCATCTTAACATTTGTTACCCAACAGAGAGGACAATGGAGAACAAGTTTTCAGAGGCCCCTGGGCTGGGGAGCTGTGCCTTCCCTCAGCACAGATAACCCCCAACCCTACCTCGTCCTTAATAACAAAGTCTGCTAGTCTGTTTTATTTTATAAACTGATAGATAACAGCCTGGAATGAATCATGGCTTTCCTCCTTAATAGGTGGTGACCTAGAGCACATCACTTATTAACCTCTGTGAGTCTTGATTCCTTCTGGCACAAAAAGGGGATGGTAACAGGCTTCTCTTTGAGTGTGGGAGATAATTGGCAGCTAAAGAGACCCTGTTGAAATGTAAGTCACATAATGTCACTTATACTCAAAAACCTCCAAAGGCTACCCATGTCACTTTGAGTAAAACTACAATCTTGACAGTGGCCCACAAGAAAGACCCTGCAGGATCTGTTGCCCCATCCTTCTCTCTGACCTCTTGCCCTATTAAGTACCACTGTAGCTATGCTGGTCTCCTTGTTATTTCTTAAACAGGCTGGGCTCATGACAGTCTCAGGGCCTTTGCACATGCTGTTCCATCTGCCTGGAGTGCTTTCCCCCCAGATGTTGGCATGGCCTAGTCCTTAGGTCTTTACTCAAAAATCACCCTCTGAAGGATCCTACCGATCCTATTCAAAATTGCAAACTCCTCCTTTCCTGCCTCAACCCCTTTCCTCCCTTATTCTTCATTGCACCTACCACCACCTACCATATATATTTTATTCATTTATGTTTATCTGCCTTTCTCCTCCTGAATGAAGCTATGAGGTAGGGATTTTTATCTGTTAATTTCTGTATTCTAAGCCCTTGGAACAGCATCTAGCATATAGTAGACATTAAATATCTGTTAGATGAATGAATATTATTAAACCATTAAAACACCTAGCACTGTGCCTTTGGTTTAAAAGCGGGGGGGGGGGCAAAGAGATAGAGGGAGAGACTTACTTGAATATATAGCATGTTCAAAATTTTATTCCATTGACTTGTGGCAAATGTCAAAAGTCAGCCCACAGATTACTTGCTAGTTACAAAAAGAACACATATTAAAAATAAATTTTAAAAAGGAAAAAAAAATTTTGCAGGAGGATACCATTTAATAAATGTTGAAGAAATGATAGGGTTAAAGAATTGCCATTCTGTAGTCCCTAGTGAATAATTGATTCTGGCCTAGATCATCAATGGCTATTAAACTATGGAAAGAGAGATGGATGGGGAAGTGGATGGCTGAGTGAGACTAATATATCAACCCACAGATTTCTTACTAGTCGTATAGGTAGAAATAAAATCAAGTACCCCACTGCCTTTATTTGCTGAGTCAGGAGCCTCAGAAGAGGAGAGAAACACAAGGAGGTGTGTGTTCCTGCATCAACAGCTCCACTCCACCTGGAGCCCCAAACCAGGAGCCCGTGGCTTCCTCAGCACAGGGCTTGTGGTACATGGTTTAGGGCCCAGAGTGTTCTGCTGGTGTGGGTAGCAGGCTGCCATCTTCAACCTTACCAAAAGACCTTGTAATGAGTCATACTAACTAATGAAAACAGCTTTGTACAGAGCTCCATTTTCCCCTGCAGCCTATGTTTACTTCTACTTCTCCTTTCATTCGTAGATAATTCAATTTCTATTTATGTTTAAAGAAAAAAAAAAGCAAGGGTCTTTTCTCATCCCCACTGTTCCTTATCACTTTCATCATAGGGCAGAACCATAGTCTGGGCACTGCTAGGAGAGAGCTTTGCAAACCCAACATGTCTACCCATCCTCTCTTATAAGCTGGCACAGGGTGAGCGTGGAGCATGGCTTAACATCACTGCGAGTTGTGAAACCATCTAGTGCCTAGGTTTCCGCAAAGGGGAAGAAGACAGAATTCAATTGTAAAATGACTCCCAAGGAAATGAGGAATTTGGGCCTATAAGGGAGTCATCTGGCCTTAAACATCCTGATGATTAAGCAATCTGCAAGGAAGGCCTTCTAAGCCAGTCTTTCTTTTCTTCTTCTCCTTTGTTCTGTTTTCTTTCTTTTCTTCTCTTCTCTCTTTTTTTTTTTTTTTTAAGGCAAAGCAAAAATACTCTTCTGTCCTTGCTGGAAAGTTTATCATGGGGAATAAGATGTCAACAAGTCTTGAGAGTAGCTAGGTACTAGTCTTCATGGGGACTTGCTTATAAGTGATACCATTTAAAAAACCAATATGAAACGTCACAGGAAAGCAATATAACATCCAAAAGCACAGCAGAGAGGGGACCTCACTAATTGCATTCCTTCTTCCTCAGGCCAGCTTTGGGAATCCCTCCTCCTGGGTTTGGCCACCTGGCTTTTGATTAGGAAGTTTGCATAGAGCTTAAAGAAGAACACAATTACTTTATGGATTTGAGTTTTCCATTGTTAGAGAAAATGGACCAAGAGTGCATTTGGTGTTTCTAATAATGTCACAACCACAGGGCAGTTCTGTCATGGTCCCAATAGATCCCCCTAATCCATAACTCATTATCTTCTTTTACACTCTGAGAGTTAGTTCCCAGTTTTTATCTCCATGGACTCCATACTTTAAAAGTTGATTTTAAAGCATGCATCATATCTTAAGTAATAGTTCAGATAGCAAGGCTTCCATTTAGCCTTATAAAATAGCCCTATCTGATACTCCTCCTGGATGGGTAGATTGGAAAGTCCAGTTGGTGAAGTCCTGAATGGCTAGCATAGTTAGAGGTAGGGTGGAAGCATCTACCAGATGTTTCTTCTGAGGTTCCACCATCAGAATCAAAGTCCCAAATTAGGAGGTGAGGTTTCCAATCTCAATAGGGCAGTCCAAGAGGATCAGCCCTAAATGGGGCTCCATGAGCCATGAAGTCAAAGCATAAAGTACAGTCAGAATGGAGGGTCAGGCTGAGACTTGGAGAAACTTCCTGGACCATGGTGTGTCTTCCAGGGGCTTTTAATGTGGTACCCATGCCTCAAGCACAAATGGGTGAATGATGAAAGGAACTAATGGAAATGGACATCTCCAGGCACCCAGTACCAATTTTGGAGACCTGCTCCAGCCCAGGGGAATATGTAGATGGACAATGGCCAACCCTTACATGTAGACAGAGCTTTGACCCATGAGCTCTGCAGCTATTCCTCCAGGATGGTCAAGAACACATCAAAGTTGTCAACTTCCCTATTTTTTATCCTCTGTTTCCAACTCAGGACCAATAAGCTCCCCAAATCAATCACATAGGATGGACCACTTCCATCCTGAAGCCTTGTCTTTTTTCACTCTGAAGCATTCCTTTTCCTCTGCCTGCCTACGTACTTCTGCCAAACACAAATGATGACCCTTGTGCTGCAACAAGCTGAACAAATAGCTTGTATGTTCCCATTTGCGTCATCTTTGTTTATTTCTATGTAACTATAGTAGACACATGAAGACAAATGTAGACAAACATCCCAGAACCTGCACATCTAACTAGTGCTGCCCTCTTCAAATAGTCTCTTTGGAGAATTAAGATTTGTGTCAATGATACCATCATTATTCAAATTTTTGCCACTCCTCTTTTATTGAACTAGGAGCCAATATGATAGGGTCATAGGATTATATAGTAGGCTTACTCCCCTTCCATCTCATCATGCTTTCACACTTCCTCTCTTTCTCTCTCTCTCTCTCTCATATACACACCTCATCTCATCACTTCTGGCCTAGAATATACCTTCTGCTAGTGTTAATGTTAATAATTTTATTCACCAACCCTGCCTCCAAAATGATTTGTAATTATTTCCTTAATTGGCCCAGTCTTACACTAGAGTTTGTTATTTACCAAAATGATATTTTAAAGAGTGACTCAAGATTTTTGCCATCTATTTGAGAGACCTGTCACAGATTTCCTGTCTTTGTATTTTGGAGTTCCAGAGGGCAAGGGTAAATATTTAATAAATTTTGCTTTGTCCCAGTCCTTTCTAAGTCCATCCTCCATCACATCCTTCCTCAGATGGAAGACACTACCAATGTGCAGACCAGAGTTGGGAGGGTAGACTCTTTCTTGCTGGCAAAGCAGATGGTTTGTTCTCATTCCCTCAACACACGCAAAAGACAGGCTCTTTTGTGTTTGCTTTCATCTAACCCTGGAAACAGAACCTCACCGTCTGCACAGAGATCAGTTTTGGACAATTGTAAAATATGTGAACAAATGTAAATTGCAAGCAATCATTTTGGCTTTCATTCTCATTGTGAATTCCTATGACAAAATGATACTTGTCCCTGTATATCACTATTTTTGTTCATAAGGTTCAAACATTAGAGTTCTGTCAAATGGCTCTTTCAGTCTGGGTGAGCTTATAATGATTCCAATTCTGGTAAAGTAACTGAACAAAGCAGCCCTGGGTCAGCAATATTCATTTCACTGGAGTCTGGAGTGTACAGATACAAATATTAGGGACATGCTGGAGTGTTTATGGTGTTCTCAGGCCATAGAGCTGAGACCCCACTGAAGGACAATTGCTGGAAAAGGTCTATAAACAATTCATAACAAGCATATTCAAAATGGACACTTTACTTTGAAATGATAAAATCACTGAATTGTTTGGAATGCCGACACCAATCCTCCGAAATTCTTCAGACATTCCCTGGTGAGGTGAGGGATAACTGGAGAGATATTTGAGCAGTTTCATTTTCGTTTTTCGCCCTGTGCCAGCAGCTGGGAGTGGTTGGGTGGGTAGGAAGGAAGGCTCCTCAATCCTTCTTCTTGTAGCCCAAGAAATTTCCTGTCTTTTTTGCCCTTCTACAACATTAATTACCACTCATGGGCATATATATTGGCACTTCTTTCCAGTCTGCACAAATGACATTGGGGGCTAAAAAGAAAATCAAAGGGACTCAGAGTCTGGTGGTTGCTCTTCTGCACATTATCTCCTTATTGGGACCCCAAGGTAATGAATGAGAAGAAGACGTTTTTCCAATCCATGTCCCCTGACTGAGGAGTCGCAGCCATTTTCCAGGAACCCTGGGGAAGAGGTCATCTCAGTCTGTTGCCCTTTGGGCTTCCCTTGTCCCTAACCTGGAATGAGACACTTCTCTCTTCTCCTGTAACACTCTGTGCCGACCTCTATCATATTACTCTAATTGCTCACTTATATGTTGGTCTCCCAAGAGACCATACATACCTCAGGGCAGGGACTGTATCTTAGCATCCTTGTATAATCTGTTGAATCAAATAAGCAATAGTGAGAATGACCAAAATCAAGCTGGGTGCTGAGCACTTCAGGGAATCAGGGAATAAAATACATAAGTACATATATACATATGTATGTTTGAATAACATGGTTTCAGTCTGCTGGGAATTGTGTGTAGAAGTAAGAAATCTGTATAAAATAAATCACAGTGAAAGTATGTCATAAGACTATACAGCCATTTCCAATTGGCTTCTTGTGAGACCCAAAGCACTTAACAGGTGTGAAATCACTTTAAAAACTTAAAATTTTTTAAACCATAGATAATATGTTATTAATATAATAACTAATATGGATTTTAAAGCCTTATCCTGTTCTCTCAGAGGCAGGAGATTTCAGGCACTAGAAATTCTGGGGACTATAGTAGTAGAATTTTCTATCCCTTCAGAAGACCTAATATTCTGAAAAAATGTAGCTTGACTAACCATACTAAGGCTGTTTTGTTTATCTGTTGGTTTAATCTTGTCCTCTTCGACCTTTAACTCACTTGATTTCTCTGCATGTCATTTTGATTAAACCCCTAAGTTTCCTTGCAACTTTGAAATATTTATTTGTATTTGCTTCATTTCTCTCGAGAGATAAGATAGATAGATATACAGATATATAGATATATAGCCAATATCATGACAAGTCACTCATAAATTCTTCAGCATGAATTTCCTGGGAATAAGGGTGTTCTGCTACATAATGACACTTTCTTCATCATAGCCAAGAAAGATTACCATATATCATATAATATACAGATACTATTTAAATTTCCCAATTTTCCCAAAATTGACTTATATTTTTTCCCTCTGATCCAAGATCCAATCAAGATTCACACACTATATTTGGTTGCTATATCTTTTGGGTCTCATACTATAGCACAGTTCTCAGTCCTCTTGCCTTTGCTTTTTTTTTTTTTCTTTAATGACATTTATCTTTCTGAAGAGATCAGGGAAATGTATTCCAGGATATCCCACTGTCTTGCCTTATATGATTGTTTCTTCATGACTGGATTCAGGTTAAACTATTTAGTAAGAATACCATGTAAGGATACTACATAAGTGATATTGTTCATAAATTAAATAATTTTCATTTTTAAGTATTTTAATCATAAATTCAGTTTCATACCAAAGCAGAAAATTTGTATAATAGAAAAGAAGGAAGCCACCCATAATCCTAACTCACACAAGAACTTTCAATGTATTTCCAACATTTCCCTATTATTGTTTTTAGCACAGTTGTAAACATACTGCAGATAAAACTTTGTTTCTTGGTTGTTTTTGGCATAACATCACATCAAAGCATTTTCACTAGAAATAATGGCAATGATACTAACAATACTAACTACTTTTTATTGAGTACATATCCAGTTGCAGACAGTATCAGTCACTCTCTATATACTATTTCTTTTAAAGTTTATGACAGTGCTTTGAAGTAAGTTCTTTTATTGTCCCCATTTTAGAATAGAGGAAACTGAGACTCCATCCCACAGCTGGTCAGGGGTAAAGAAGAGATTTGAACCCACGTATATGTGACTCCATTACATCATCTGTCTCCTATCGCTTTTATTGAATGTGCTTTGATTTATTCTTTTCATGTAAACACACTTGTAGACACTATCAACTTAGGCCTGCCTTGCTTTCCAGAATATTTCATAAGGCTTGACTTTTTTGACCACCCCCTTTAAATTGTGTGCATAATCCCAGACTGGCCTCAGAGACTAGTGCTTTCTATTTTTCCCCTAAGAATTTAATCTAAACCTAATTTGGTTTTCCCAAAGTCTATTTTCATTCATCAGGAGGCAATGTAATTTATGGGTAAGTGACAAAATCCTCAGGAGACTGGGTAGGAGTGAGTGAACAAAATAAACCAAATGAGTCAACTGCCAAGAGCCAGGGTCTCAAGTACTTCAGGTCACCTTGAGCTATCTTAAAGATGGACAGGGGGTCCTGTCCTGAGCCCTGGAGGTCCCTCTTACGGGGGGTATTGCCCTTGACAGCAGCACGGTTGTGGGGCATCTGTCTTCTCTTTGACTCCATTAGGAGACTCCGGAATTTAAGCTGTGTAAAAATCATCCTGTTGTTAAGGGCCTCTGATCTAAACACACCCCACTGATTAGAAATGTGTACCATGTCAAAGCCCTGAAAAACACAAATTCTGATACTTCCAAATGCACTTTAATGTGGGTTAAATTCCTACATTTGTCTCATAGCCTGCGGTGCCAGCTGGGGAAGAGACAGCAGTAGCAGGAACCTTTGCCAGGCCAGCCTTTGGGAGGGCTCTGAGCACAGCAGGGAGGCGCTGAATGCATTTCAACTGCAGCCAAGTTAGTGGTTTAAACTTCATAAACATGTCTTAAATGTTATGATTCTTATCTTTGTGCTATGGCATTTCTACCTCAAAGGATAGCTATTAAAGAAAAAGCACAATTCAGCAAATAGTTCTAAGAACTTTGATTAAAAAAAAGTTGATTAATCATTTTTGGTTGCTTGTCTTTCTTTTGACCTTTTCCTCTAGACCCATCCTTATAACATAGTCAGGATGCTCAATCATTTACCAAAAGGATTAAGACAATATAACCTCTTTGTGATTAAAAATAAAAATGAAGTGAAATGGAGTTCTCCACAGTTTCATAGTTTTACTTGATTCTGGGATTAGAAGTGCATTTGGAGTGACTGGTTAGACAGTTAGTTATGTTGATCTTGACTGTGCAAGTTAACATATCTGGGGGTCGTTCGGCTGTCAGCTGATCTAGGCTGATCTAGGCTGCTCTTGGCTGGGATGACTGGGGCAATTTGTTTTTGCTTCACATGCCTCTTGTTCTCTAGCAGACATAGTCTCAAGGCAATGGCAAATGTACCAGAAAACAAGTCCCAACGTACAAGATCATTTCAAGTCTTTGTGTCACATCTGCTAAATTCCACAGGACAAAGGTATTCACACAGTTGAGCCCAGTCTCAAGAAGTGGTGTAGGTTACCCTTATCCAGTGTAGGAGGGCACTTCGAAGTTACATGGTATAGATACAGTTAAAGGGAGAAATAAAAACATAGGCCCATGATTTCAATGTACCATAGTAGGGGTTTCTATGCCCTGTAGGGTTAGAGTTAGTATGCATTATTTGCCAATAGCTAACATCCAGTGCAGATCCAATCATGAGGCCAAGTTGTCAAGAAAAGCAGTCACTTGGATGACTGGTTTCATAATTCAAGGTAGAAAAAATGATTTGGCATCAAAAGGTGGCCGGACTCAATTTTATTAAAATGTCAGTCCTTCCCAAATCAATCTGTAGATTCAAAGTAATCCCAATCAAAATCCCAGCAAGCTGTTTTTTAGAAATCACCAAACTGATCCTAAAATTTTTATGAGAAAGCAAAGGAAACAGCAGTGAAAACAATTTTGAAAAAGGACAAAGATGATTTCAAGATTTTCTATAAAGCTACATTAATCAGGAGTGTGCATTTATGAAAGGGTAAAATACAAACTAATGGGAGAGAATAGAAAAGGAGTTGCACAAATGTGCAACTTTATTCACAATCCCCAAACAGTAAGAAACCAAGGATTTTCAACAGAGAAAGGATATTTTTTTAACAGATTGTGTTGGAATTTAGATATCCATATGTGAAATCGTAGGCCTTAACTCATACCTTGCAACATATAAAAAAAACAGTTCAAAATGAAACCTAGACCCACATGTAAGACTTAACATTATGAAATTCTAGAGGAAAATATAAGAGAAATGTATTTACAGCCATGAATAAGGCAAAGATTTCTTAGCTGGGACACAAAAATGATGTATTATAGAAGAAAAAAATGATAAGCAGGACTTCATTGAAATTAAAAAGTTCTGCTCTTTGAAAGGCATGGTTAAGAAAGGAAAATGAATAGGCAAGCCACAGACTGGGGAAAAATATTTGTAAAGCACATTTACTATAAAATACTTGTATCCAGAGAATATAAGGAAGTCTGACAGGTAATAATAAAAATAACCCAGTAAAAATGGCCAAAGAATTGGACACTTCACTGAAGAAGATATATGAATGGCTTATGAGCAAAGGAAAAGATACTTAACATATTAGTCATTAGGAAAATGCAAATTAAAATCACAATAAAATAATAATACACATCTATTTGCTGACTAAAATTTAAACACTGCAAGATCAAGACTTGATAAAAATGTAAAGCAATCGCAACTCTCAGGTATGCCTTGTAGTGATGTAAAATAGTACAGCCACTTTGGAAAATATTTAACACTTTCTTATAGAGTTAAATGTCACCTGGATGGCTGAGCATTTGAGTATTTACCCAAGAGAAGTGAAACTATGCCCACACAAAAAAACTATATGTGAGTGCTTACAGCAGCTTTATTCATAATCTCTGCAAACTAGAAACAACCCAAATAACCACCACCTGGTAAATGGATAAACAAACTGGTACATTGGTACAATAGAATATGACTCAGAAGTAAAAAGAACTAGTGATTAAGGTAACAACATGGATGAACTCAAATGCATTATGTGAAGTGAAAAAAGTCAGACTTAAAAAGCTACCTGCTCTATCATTCTACTTAAATAACATGCTGGAAAAGGAAAAACTAGGAATACAGGAGTGGCTGCCAGGAGCTGGGGTGGGATGAGGGAACTTTCTGGGGCTGGAAATGTTCTGTAGCTCAACTGTAGTGGTGCTTACACAACTATATGTGTTTTTCTGAATTCATAAAGTTGTATACCAGAAAGGGGTCCACTTTACTGTATGCAAATTATACCTCAAAACCCTGACTTTAAAAAGCGGGAGTTAAGGGAACGAAAGGCAGAGCCATTATACACAAATAGGTATACAGCTGAAGCCTCAAATCCAGCCACCAAGGGAAGCCAGTATCTGCTCATCCTCCCATAGCCTTTTCAGTCAACAGCTATTATCAGAAGACACATCTTGAACCACAGGTCTTAAAATTTTTAGTCCTCCTTAACCCAGCTTCCATTTCTAGGAATTTATCCTAAGGAAAGAATCTTAACTATTTTTCCTAGAAAGGAATTATTGGCCACAAAGTTTAAAATTCTAAAAAATTGGAAATAACCTAAATGCTCATCAGTACTGCTGGTAATAGATGGACTGAAGGTGGAAATATTAAATAAGCTTTGGTGTATCCAACCAATGGAACACTATCTTGCTATAAAAGAATATTTGATGATATGGCAATGTGATCATCATATAGTAAGAATGTCAGATAACAAGAGTATTTATAGTATGATCCCTTTCTGGAAATGTGTGATGAGAGAGAAATACAAAGATGGGAAGAGTCAATATGCCAAGATGCTAATGATCATTATTATCTAGTGATAGTGAGATTGTGGACAATTTTTCCCTAGATTTTCTAAATCTCCTGTGATGGAATTTATTTCTTTGAAACTAAGGAACAAAATAACCTCATAAGTTATTTTTAAAAGGCATTCATAGATATTTTTAAGCCAAGAATCAATCTCATCACACTTGGTCTTCATAGATATCCTAAAATCTGTGTAGCCTTCATTGAGTCTAAACAGTTAAAAAGCTGAACCCCTTATCGTGGTAACCATTTCACAATACATGTGAGTCAAGTAATTGTGTAGTACACCTTAACTTTATAGTGCTGTACGTCAATTATATCTCAACGAAACTGAAGAAAAAAAGAAAATAGGCTAAATATTACAAAACCAAAACCAAGCCAAACAAAAGACCTGAATCCTAATGGCCAGCTAAGCTTCTAAGAGGCAGGAGGCATTTGACCCCCTATAAGAATCTTTGAGCCCTGCCATATACCTGCCTCTGTCCACAGAGAATGTGAAGCCCTACTGAGAAAACCATGTGCAAAGAGATGGACTCATGAACCAAAAACACTCCCATGGTGGTAGGCAGCTGATAAACTAGCTTTTTTAGAACTTAATACTGAGCTGTTATAGAAGTGTTATGGTAGTGAGCATTAAAGAAGAGTCAAGAGACCCGGGAAAGACCTATGTTACCATAGGCAAGATTCTCACCTCTCTGGCTTTTATCTGAAGGATGAGAAAGTTGAACCAGGAAGTTTCTAAGAATCCACCATCTTCCCATTTTCTGGGATTTTTAGGAGTGAGTGACTAAACCAGGACCAAGGTGAATTTCACTATTGCTTATAGGAGCGAATCTTGTCCATTTACATGGGTTAATGAGTACTGAAGCCTATGTGTTGACTGAAGGAGGATGGGGATTATTCTTGTGTTTTATTTTCTATGATGGAAGGAGAAATTGAGAGAATAGAAAGAGGAGTTGTCTATTTTTCCTGGGATTCATTACATTCAGTTATTGACTCTATTGTGAGAAAGGTTAAGGCCAAAAAAATGACTGAGTTTGCCTCATGAGAGACTTTGAGATCACCTGTCTTTTGTGCACAGGTGGCAGTACTGTGGGATTCATGTGACAAAAAGCAATGCTGGACAGAGAGGCACTTTCCCCACTCTTCAGGGAATTGGCATTCCTCTGCCTTCTTGAGGACCAGTGGCTTTGGGCCTTTTGGGAGACAGCAGCCTGGTGTGAACATTAGTTTTTTCTTGATGGTCCCATCAGCAAAGCCAACAATTTCAATGTGTTTAAGGCTATACAAGCCAGGGACTTGAGCAAGGGGCTGCTAGAGAGGAAGAGGGAGATAATGGCAGAAGGTATGTGGAAAACATAGTTGAGAAGCCCATGAGAACACAAAAGGCACTCTGAAGTCTTCTAGAGACAGGGAAGATTTTGTCTTATCCATGAATGGTAAGTGCTGATGATGTCTCTGGTGCAACTGTTTACATCAGTAAGTGTAACAAGTGCTCCCTCTTTGAGCTTCTGTGTTCTGTATCTTACTTCTTGCTCTGTCTCCCATTAGAAAGGGAAGCAGTTGGTTGACCCTGCTGAGCATTCCACCCCCCCACCTGGAGTCGGAATCTTCGGGTTGATAGAGCAATTGATTACTGAGATGCTTATAAGATGTACCAAACCATCTGGATAAACCACCTTATTCCGTATCCACCATCTATAGTTCAGGCTTTATCCACAGAAGGCTGACAGTACCTTAGAGGGCTGCCTTTGGGGAACTTTTGGTCAAATAAAGTCATATACTAAAGAGGAGAGAGTAGGTAACTTTTTGAAATTACTAACACACACCCTTCTCATTGAATAGAAGCTACCCAGTATGGTTGCTAATCCACCGTAAAAGAAGAGCCAAGAAGAAACCATGACCCCTCCCAGATTCCCATGGAGAGAGTTCAGGATGCCTAGTCTATCTGACTCTCATGCCACCATAACCACCAAGAATTTACCCTTAGTTGAAACTTGGCTTTACAGCAGATAATCAGTGATAGTACTAGGTGTGTAAATAGGTGGTTGCCTCATTTCCTAAACTTTTTGTTCCACTGGAAGCTGTGGTTCTACCCAGAGTGAATACCCCCCCACTCTAAAGGAAAGTCAAGGTTTGTAAGTTTTGTTATCTGAGGACACCTTAGAGGTTTGGGACAGAATGATATACTGTCCAGGGAAAAAAGAAAATGAGGTGATTGGTCCAAACACCACCTTCCACAGATGAGTAAATGAGCCCTCAAGAGCTGGCTTTTCTCAAGGCTATGCAGCCACTTCAGTCACAAGTGGTGCTACTAATTAAGTCTCCTGATACACAGTTATGTGCCCCATTTCCCCCCAGCTAGCTCCAGATCAAACCAAGTCTTTTGCATAAGAATTTGCCTAAGAAACGCACAGATACAACACACACACACCAGAGAGAAAAATACAATATACCAATATTAAGCAATCCAAATCAATCTTTCTGCTGCTATTGTTGATAGAAGTAAATAGTATGAAAGAAGGAAGTCTTAGCAGCACAGGATCTGGAGTGAGACTATTGGAATGCTAAGTAATCTAAAGCTCTCTGTGCCTCAGTTTCCTCATTTGTACATTTGAGATCATAAGATTGTTTTAGGTATTTTAGTTACTAAATGTTAAATGCTTAGAGTAAATCCTGGCACATAGTAAGCAATCAATAGAAATTCACTGTTACACTCTCTCTATCGGCCTGAGCTCCAGCATGACAGTTTGCAGCTGTTCTCATAACACACTGCCCCTAACTTCTGCAGATACTTCCTTTACGGCCCTGTTCCATTAGGTCAAAGTGGCATCAGATAATGTTGTAGAAGATGCACGTCGTATTGGAGGAAACGTCCTTACTGTAAACAGCTTCCCTTCTATTCTGTGTAAGATTTGTGCTATAATTTTTCAAAATGTCTGCAAATTTCACTGAAAATAATCATATTTTTTCTGAAGTAAATGCAATGGCTGTTACAGAATGAGATCCAGCATCTGCTTGTTGGGGCCCCTAGGCATGGTACACAGCTTTTGCCCAGCTGCCCTCAAACATGCAGGAGTCTACCTGCCTCAATGGGCTCTCCCAGACATTGCCCTGGAACTGGAGCCTTGTTACCTCAGGTATTTTCCTTTAATCAATGAAATTCATCTTCCTGCTGTCCTTTCCAATGGTCCCTAGGGCTCATTTTAGGTTGTCTCTGGAAAATCAGAAGATTGGGTCATTGTTTAAGCTGTGCTGTCTGAGTACCTAGTGGGCTGGAGCCTTTGGAGACTGATCCTTACAGTTCCTTTGGGTTTACATCTGACCCCATGGGTTTCATTCAGATTGTTGGCTTGATCTCAGTGTTAAGCATTTGCATTTGTGGCCTCGACGTAGGCTAAAAACTGTACCAGCCCAGTGCTCAGGTTGAGCAAAGGGGAAAAAGTCCTCTGGCAGTGACTTAGGACTGGAGTGTGGTAAATTCTGGAAGGTGCTAGAAGTTGAACTAGCAAGGGCTGAGGGGAGATGAATGAGGCATTAATAGTATCTGTAGTAGTTCACCCTGGCTCCACTCAAATCCACTCACGTCCCATTTAGGTTCAATCTATTTTGTCGCTGATTCTTAAGGGGGTGGTTGCTTACATTTTAAAAAGGAAGAACTTAACAGAAGGCTTAGTGACCTAGGCTATAGTCCCTACACAGAAGCTGGTCCCTAGGTCATAATTGATATTGATGATGCCAAGCATGCACGTCTGAGGGATCTGAGATTCCCAAGTAACTTTACTTCAAGGACCATATAGACAAGCTGAATCTCATTCCAGAACAAACAACACATGGTTTCTGCAAATGTTCATTCAGTTATTACCACACATGGGAGCACCTGGAGACATCCCAGTAAATCCCCCTAAGGTCCAGGAAGGCTCCCTCGTGCCTCCATAATATAGCAAGGGGCCTACTTCTTCATCATAATAAAATAACTTCTTTCTTTGCCTGCTACTTTACTGGCATGAAGAACCCAAAATGACCAAATAGCAGCCATCCCTTTAGGACTAATGTAATGCCCCCCCAAAAGTACTGTAGCCCCTAGTGGAAGTTCTCTCCATCTTCCAACTGGAAACCAGAACTTCTAATCCAGGAGACCCTGACATTGTGGGACAAAAAACAAATCTTCCCAAGTGGATCATTGGAAATCACAGTATTGGGAGCCATTTTTACATCCTCCCCTTGCTTCCTGACCCCATGAATTATTTCTGTTAAGGGCATTGTAATTTCAATGGCTATCAGTTCAGACTATGTATTACATTTCGAATGATTGCCCTCAAACCCTGCAGATGTCATCTTCAGGCTGGCACCTTGGTTGTATCTTTCAAAAGCCATTCCAGTTTTCTATCAGACTGGCAGATTTACAGTGATATGTATATAATAGGAGCAATGGATACCATGGCCATGTGCCAATTGTTATATCTCCTTTCCTGGGAACTAAGTCCACTGGTCCAAGTATGTTACATGGGATTCCAAATCCCATGCAATAGGGAGAAAGGAGGACCGTGGTGAACAGGCAAGCACATTCCTTGTCTAAAAGCAGCATCTGTTACTCAACTGAGCCAATTATTACCATTCAGGAATGTAGGCTTATGGCTTCCAATGTTTCCAAAGTTTGAAGAGAGCTGAAAATATGAATTTTTTATAGGTAATTTCCCATTTTTAAATGTCAGTAGCTAATTCATAATTATTTAAAATTACTACATGGGCTAATTTGTGACCCTTGCCTCTTTCGTATTATTAGTTTTTAAAGTAAATTCTACAACCCCGAGATCAAGAGTCATCTGCTCTACCAGTTGGGCCAGCCGGGCACCCCTGTGACTCTTACATTAATGTTTATAAGTCTGATTGCCACCAAAGGTGGGGTTCTGCCTGGGTGTGACCCTAAGTATTGGTACTTAGAAAAGGTACCAATAAGTGGAAATTACAGAAAAACAGGCCTTGATTCAAAATAGGAAAGCATTTTTTAATAATATAGAATAGCCTGACTTAAAGGGATGAGTTGCTCATTCCAAGTGTCAAGTGGACGATCTCTCTGCCAGAACAGTATAAAGGAAATCTAGGGATCAGATGCATGGGATGTTAGATTTTACATTTCCCTTCTAATCCTGAGCTTTTCTGAATCAGAACCACTGTTTCTTTCATTAAGGCTTCAGTTCAAGCTGGATTAGTCATTCCAAGTGGGTTTACTCACTATGTCATACAGAGAGCACTCGTGTGTCTCTTCTTGTCTATTAATGTAGGATGTTATTGGGATGTCTTTCCCAAAGGCAAATGTTTCTAAGGTGATTTCTTACTATTTTACACTTCCTGTCTCATGGGTTTGCCTTGCCCTGTGTTGGCCTAAGTTTCCCCCAAATGCACCCAGTAAGGCTCAATTTGGTTTAGTTGAGTCTCTGCTGGTGTTATTTTTTGCAGAAATACATGAACACAGACTCTGATAATTTACACATGTTCAGAGTAACCATAAGGAGAAACCAACATTTTCCTGTATATATAAAAATTGTCATAAATCTGGGGTCTGGAAATAAATAGTTTCTTTTGCTCTGAACATATATATTTGCCTCCACTGGTACTTTCCCTGCTCTTGAAAACATAACCTATATTAATACAACATTGAAACATGTGAACATTTAAATAAAAATAATTTGACCAGTTAAACCAGATACATCGATTTATTCAATGACACATATAAACATTTAGCTTTGGCCTCACATCTTCATGTTTGGCTTCACATGCATTTAAGACACCAACGTCTGTTTTATTTTTGAGAGCAGCGTCTGGTCCTCATATATCCATCACTTTCAGTATATCTTGACTTCAGTATGAAACTTGTCCATGTTTTTAAATCTACAAAGGACAGATTTTAACCATTATTCTGAAAATGCTTTCCCTTCCATAAGAAAATGAAGAAAAAAAAGGTGGGGGGAAGGAAAGGCTGCATTACATTAAACTGCTTATTTTAGCCATGAAGATAAACCCTAGCCATTCTCAGATGCTGAAATATTCTGGTTTGGAACATCTTTACTGCTTGGTTCTTGGCCTGGAGCCTCATCACGCTAAAGAATTGATTTGAACGTTCTGTTTTTCAAATTGTTTGTTTGCAAAGTCTAATCTGGGAGTGGAACTAATATTATTATTAAGGACCTTTTATGTTCAAGGCTTGTGCCAGACATTTAACATGTATTATCTCATTTAATACTCACAACAATCCAGTGGGGTGAGCCTATTGCTCACATGAGAAAGTAGACTCAGGGGTATAAGGATTAGACTTATAGTTAGACTCCAGGTCAGCTAACTTCAATATTCACATATTTTCTTCAGCATCAAAGAAAAGTGATGGGAGAAAGGAAAAGAGAAATCCATTGTAAAACTAGGTAGTTCAAAGTTAAACTTCAGGAAATCATTTATGAAACTGTGCCCTTAAACCATAATTCTAGTTGCACATTAAATTAAACTTTAGAGAGCTCTGAGTATAAAAATCTGCTGATTAGCCTAAAAGTAAACCTGTGCAGTAGAGAGTAACCAGATCCTTGCATTATAGGTTGTCCTAGTTACTGGTTTTGACTTTCAACTGTTCGATTGATCACTAGCAAATAATTTCTGGGGCATGTGCCCTCAGTGGTTTTAAGTAAACTTTGGGATTTTCTTTTCCCTAATTTACACAACCTGTGTATTCTTTCTCTGGTAACCTGTGCAAGTGCTCCAAGGATGGCCACCCTAAAGCTGATATCCTGTTTCTGTATTTTCCCCTTGATGTTTAAGGAGTATGTTGAATCAACATTTCCTCAGGAGCTTTTTTAGTGCTTTCAACTGAAAAGTTCTTAGTGAGAGTCATATTCAGTTCAACTTCTCTCTCTGTTCCTTTCCCTTCCCTGGTTTAGTGCATTGAAAAATCCATTCGCATCAGCATTTATGCAGCATATAATATTTTTTACTCTCATCCAACAGGCACATTTGGATTTACTATTTTACTTGAACAGTTGGTGTTTACTGGCAGCAACAAGAACAAAATTTATAGCAGCAAATGGAAGCTGAACTTGCATGCTGGCTTTGCACTGGAGAACTTTGTGTTTGCCATTTCCTAATTGTGAAAACAATATGTCCAAGATTTTGCAGTCATCAGCATTCTAATGTAACGATTTCCATCTGCTCAAAGGAAGAAATTCAGATCCTCTATCTCCTTAAATTTAATTCTGCTCAAATGCAAAGGTAACTGGCTTAGGAGAATGTTGGAAGGCCAGAGAAATTCAGACTAAATACATTCTGAAAAGTGTCTGTAACATCCACTTATCCTGAGGATAATTTTCCTGAAGAGCAAACAGGGGTAGGGAGAGAAATTGCCACGATCTTCTTAATGGAAACGGCTCTAACCGGAGCAAGGTGGCAGGATTACTTTGAGGTGACAGAGGATAAAGAAAGCAGGATGATTTGTGGGGCGTTCCAATTGGAGGTAATAAGGAGTCAGAGATCCAAAGAGACGAAGCATTTGGAGAATAATACCGAGGCAATCGAGGCCAACAACGTGGTAATAAGAAGCAGTTTAACATCCCATCTTGTCCCATCTGGCATTAAGGATTTGGCACTGGTTGTTGAAATATGAAACCCACGATGGCCCTCACACTCTTCCAGTGACCTCCCTCACTCATTAGTGTGGAGTCAGAGCTGAAAGAAATGTAGCATAGTATTTCAAATGCTTGGTTTCATTTTTCCGTATCCATTGATTCGACAAATATTTATTAGGCACTCCCTTGTGTGTCAGGAGTGGCATTAGGTGCTGGAGATATGGATCATAAGCATCTCTTGGCTGTCTATTATAAGTAATTAAATGTGAAACATAAAATGCATAGAATGGTTCTACTCTGAGATGTTTCAGCTCAAGCAGCCCACAAGGAAGACTTTTCTATTAATCTTTATCCTTTATATTCCTGTTTTTCTTCCTGAAATGAGTATGGAAGGAAACAGAATTCTAGAAATTACCACATTGCTGAACTTCACTCTGTGGAATAGTGAGTCCTTGGCAGCAAGGGGATTCTATCCATGATATCAAAATTCCTAAAGAGCAACAGCATTGTAAACATTATCAGCCTCCAAAGTGCAGATCACAGCCCTGCATACGGTGGGCACTCAATGAGTAGCTATCGATTGGCCAAACAGAGAAAGCTAATTTCTTAGAGGCTGTGAAATCATGGCTCTAAAATGTTCTTTAGGGCAGAAACATGGGATGGAAACTCTAAGGACGTTACCTCCCACCTGCCGCCTCCTCAGATACACAGCAATCTGCAGGTGTGAAAACAACCCTGACTCTGGCCAGCCTGTGGCCTTCATACGGGGCAGTAGGCTCTTGCTTGTCCTGCCCCCTTCCCGTCACGGGCTGAGGGTCCTATCACAGAAGTGCCTCTTCATCCCTTGTTTCCCTCATCCCCATGATCTGCTGGAAATTCAAGAAATTTGAAATCATAAAACCCAGAGAGGAAAGGGTCAATTATTGTACTTACTCAAGCTACATAGATCCAGTTTTTCCCTTCCTACAGAGACTTTCATAGAAAGACATAAGAATTATACTTACCTGTGAGCTATTCCTCACTCAGAACCATCACACACTAATTCCTTCTCATGCTGATGTCTCCTCTACCTTGGTCTCACCACACCCAAAGTCTGGGACTAAAAGCGTTGTCTCATCTACACTAACTAATGTCTTAGGCAACTTTGTTTTGTTTTGTTTTTTTTCCTGACTTGTCTCTCTTCCCCTCCTGGCAGTGAATTCTATCTCTGGGATCTCATTTCCCTCTCTTGTGACCCTTCTTTATCAGAGCAACCCCAATCTATCCAACATATTTTAAGAATGTTAAACCTGAAAGGGAAAGAAACTCTGTTGACATGTACATGTTACAGGATACTAAAATAAGCCTTTCCTGTTGTCTCAGTGTTAGCTGAGTTGAGAACAAATGTGATTAAATGCCTATCTATGCTAAAGAGATGTAACTTGTTAAGGAGTGAACAAAAAATGGTCCAGGAACATAGTCTTTTCCCCAGTCTCAGATATATAAAGGGCAACCCGTGAATTGAAGAGGAAAGCCAGGATTTCATCAGAGACCTTTCTTAGGCTGTTGAAATGTTTCTTCTCCCTTTTCCCCAGTGTTTTCCCCTTATCCTAAGCAAGTGAGAGGCGGCTTCAGAGACCCACTTGAAAAGCTGACCTGTGTAAGAGTGTATTAGTTTCCTATTGTTGCCATAGCAAATTATCACAAATTTAATGACTTCAAACAAGAAATTCATTACCTCAAAGTTTCATGGGTCAGAAGGTTAGTGGGTGCAGCTGGTTTCATTGTTCGAGCCTCACAAGGTTGAAATCAAGGTGTTGGCTGGGCTGCATTCCCTTCCTTCAGGAGGCTCTAGGGAAGAATCTGTTTTCAGGCTCATTCAGGTTGTTGGCAGAATTCAACTCCCTCGGCTGTTGGACTGAGGTCCCTGTTTCCTTGCTGGTTTTCAGCTGGAGGCTGCCTGACTCCTAGAGGCCTTTCTCTGGTTCTTGCACAAGGGCCCCTGCATCTCAGAGCCAACCAGAGTATGTGGAATCCTTCTCATGCTGCCATATCTTTATGATTCAGCCAGGAGATTTTCCCTGTTTTTAAAGGCTCATGTCGTTATATTGAGCTCACCCTGATAATCCAGGATAATCTCATCTCAAAATCTGTAACTTTAATCACATCTGCAAAATCCCTTTGCCACATAATATAAACTATTCACAGGTCCTGGGGATTAGAGTGTGGACATCTTTGGGGACACCGTTATTCAGCCTAGCACACAGGGATTGGCACCTGAAAAAGTCAGCAGGTGAGATGCTCAATAGGGCAGCCTGTGGCAGCTGAGTGAGAAAGGGGGCAACAGCTGGAGCAAGGTGCACTTCCACTGATGATACACCTTACTCCCTTACTCCTTGAATGGGGCTCCACCCAAGAGGATCACCAGGAGCCACGGGTAAGCTCGGCAGAACAAAGCTAGAACTCTAAGAAGCCAGGGGCTCAGAGGAAGTGATGGTAGCCAGCTGGAGGGGAACCCTATATTGGGAAACCACAGTGGGAATTCCCCAGTGCCCAGTAGAGGTGTTTCTGAGAAACTCTGAAGGCATCTCATGAAAGAAAGCATCAGCCTTCGGATAACTCCACACCCAGAAAACTCAGATTATGGCCTTGCCTTTCCTACTGCTGTCCCAATGATGCTGGATGCAAAAGCAGCAAAAGAATCAAAGAAGAGTAGTAGGAAAGCAAGGTGAGGGGGGAGATGAGCCTACCCATGCTCTGTTTCCTCCCTGCAGGTCTGCATCTGAAGCAGGTCTGAGCTGGGGGAGGGAGGAGACTTTGAATTGAGTGGGCATTGAAGTTTCCATATTAGACTGAACTGGACTTTCAAGACCTCACACACAGAGTATTTGTTAATACCTGAGAGTGGCATAAAAGTTACAGATCTGCCTAGGATCTCTGAATGGGAAAACAAGTTCATCAGTCAGTTGTGATTAAGAATAATGTTGCTTTTGGCTTGCTCTTTTTTTGCTTAATAGACCAGACATCTTAAATTACCTAGCCCTTCCCTAGCAACCTCTAAATTCTGATTACCAACAGCTATCTCAGGGGAAGGGCCATGCATCTCCATTAACAGGAACTTAGACACTTGTTGAGTTAAAATGTTTGGTTACAGCTTAATGATTGCAACTGTAAAGCCAGAATATTGAATTTTTAAAGATATATTATTTACATGAAATAATGCCATGTTCCTACCATATTAAACAATAAATTCTCTGAGAACTGACATTATAAAGAGTATTTTGGCTGGTCAAGAAGGGCTACCATTTTTTGACCTATGATCCTTGAATTACCCTCTTCATGATCTCACAGAAAAAGTACTAGACTAATTGTTCTAGAACTGGATCTTCTGCTAACTATATATGTATGGACAGATCATCTCAGCTTTCTGAGCCTCAGTTTCTTCATGTGTAAAATGGTTAACAGGAATGTCTGTCCTGTCCACCTTATAGTATTGTCAGGAAAATCAAATGTCATAAGGGCCATGAAAATGTATTTCTAAATTGTAACCTGTATATATAATAAGGTATTATGAGCAATTAAGCATTTCTGTATGTTCCAAAGATGGGTTATAAATTTTTAAAGAAATCTAAGATTGCTTACTGGGCTCTTACTAGCCCATTGCTTAATAGACCATGCTTAATGGACTAATTCTGAAAGGACCCATAAGAAACTGATAACTGCCTTCAAGTAGAGACTTGATGAGAGTGATGGGGGGGGAGAGATTCATTTTTCACTCTATTTTTTTATATCTTTTGAATTAATATCATATGTATACATTATGTATTCAAACAAAATTCAACAATAATTTGAGAAATTGAAGAAAGAAGATAGGTTTATTCTTAATGATAGTAAGTTGAATATAATATAATCTTTCTGTAAAGGACTTTTTGGGATCTTTAATGCTTCAGGATTAAAGGAGATGATTTAGTTGATGGAACTAGACCAGAACTTGGCACACAGTAGGTGTTCACAAAGTGGCAGTGCCCTTTATCTTGAGGTCGTCATTATGACTATCAACTCCCAGTGAATTAGACATATACAAGGATATAGCTAATGAAATATGGGTATTAGAAAGTTTATTGGATTTTACTGGGATGTTGGATACAGATGGTAACTAGGAATGCCAGCAAGTTGATGAATCATCTGGTTAACTAGTGGAAAAGGTGAGTGGAGCCAGAAACAGGCCAGAGAGGACAAGGAAACAAACAGGTCTGGAGAAAGGCAACTACACTCATTATATCGTGTAACCTGCTTTTCAGTTGCTGATGTTCCCAAAATGTTAAGTGCATTTTCCAATTGCAGTTATTCTGATTTTCATGGTATTAAATGCTCATTAAATAACAAATAGCTTGAAATCTCATTAGATTGTGGAACTTTTCTTTTTTTTCTAATTTATGATTTCTCCTCATTTTATGGTAAGGAACAGTGAGTCTATAAATCAGAATGCTTTATGGGAAGCTGTAACACCTAGCCCTAATGCCAAGACTGAGAATCTGATAGCATAGCTATTAAAAATTAAGACCCCTGAAAGACTGTAATTCCTGCTAACAGGAATGCCCAAAGCAGCCAGACACTGTGTCTCCCTTTTTGTTTTAATGTAGTTTTATCAATTCTACTATTCTGTTATAGAGCAAGCATCCAGAAAGACACTTAGAAAGCAGGCAAAATGAAAACAAAACAAAACTGGGAAGAACTTTCCAACCAGGAATCATTACCAATGTTAGACATTATTGGTATTGCTGAGATGACCAAGAGACAGTTTAGAAACTTGCTACTCCAAGTGTGGTTCCCAAAAATCATCACCAGCATCAAGTGGGTGATTGTTCCCAGAGCAGAATCTCAGGCCCTCCCCCAAGATCTACCAAATCAGAGCCTCCAGTTTCACAAGATCCCTAGGTGATCTTTATGAACATCAAAATTTGAGAACCACTAATTTAAGTATATCAATGTGCTTTAGGTAAAAATAAACTAATTGAAAAGTAGCATTCTTTTTATCCTAGTAGGAGAAATGGTAAACTTTGGATTGTTCCTTGAGGATAAATAGTGAAAAAATTCAGCTAAAAATATAACATGGAGGCACTTTTCCAGGCTTTGGGATAGTGAAGTCATTTGGGGTCCATGGCAATTGAAAGAAGGAAATAGATGGGAAAAGAATAAGTTCAAAGTTGGAGGTTCTTAATTTTGGCAACGGATTGAATGTAGAGTCTAAGGAAGACTGAAGGCTCCCCCATTCTGGTGACCCGGTGAGTGAGGAGACTATCAGTTGAAGAAGGGAATCTACCAACTAGTAAGGTACTAGTGAATGAAGCCTCCATTTACAACCTGGAACACTTAAAACCTAGGACCTTTTCTTTATGGGATTGTCTTTTCTTTGAACCAGTGATTCCGTCTGACACCAAGGATTGCTTTTACTGTTTTTCCCTCCATGGCCCCTTGATTTAAAAGACTTCATCTTTCCATCTGTTAATTATGAATACTTATCCATTTTTATTCACAAAAGTGCTATTGACCAGTGAGAGATAATGTGTGTTACCACTAGGGTTGCTATGATTCCAGACAAAAACAAATAAACCTTACAATTTAATTAGTATATGAAGCTTCTTATATATGATTTTGATGAGGAAATAACTCAAGGGCTTACCATAAGTGTGAAAATGAAGAATCCCAGGGCTGTAGGGAAAGAAGAACTGAGGACAACAATGAAGACAAAGTTAAGAACCTTGACTATCTCTGCCATGAGAACTTCCAGTTCCAAGACTCAGTGAAAGGAAACAGGAATAAACATATATACATGGGAATGTTCAGACCCAGACCACATGAAAATGAATCACACAAAGAGTAGATACAAGGAATCAGCAGGTAACTCTTTATTTTGACTCTTGGTAACAATACATTAATGGAAAAAAATCTAAAATATCACTTTGAATGTGGAAGACCTTCATCATTCTAATTGTAGGGGACCAAGTTATAATCCATTACAATGAACATTTTCTCTTGCAAAGTCTCTGTGTAATCAACCAGACTCTCAGGACAGTAGCCAGCTTTATGTTACATGTTGGTGATGGGAGGAATTTGTTACAACAGATCACATTTCTGATAGTGGAAATTTACTTGCGTGGAACTGAAGTCTTAATCTCTTGAGTGATTTTCAGTTGGCTGGATTGGAAAGTCTTCTCCAGCATTTAACTATGCAGATATTTAGTGAGGCTTTCAATTAACAAAAATTAAGAAACTCTTAATGGGGTAACTTTTATAGGTATGTAAACTAAATAAAAGTGAGTTCTGTGTTGATAAGTTTGGAGAACAATGTAGCAGCTGTCATGTGCGGATGATTATTTGGGTTCCAGCTTGAACAGAGAACAACTCTTTAAATGTGTATTATATGCGCAGGTCTAGGGTGCGGTCACCTCAGATTTGAGTCATGCTTATGGGTTTCCATGTGTTATACTGACGAGGGGAATATGCTACCGTGGTTCCATGTTAACAGGAATTAATATGCAGTTTGGTTAACAAGTTAGAACTGTTTCATATTAGACATGACTTTACAGCAGACAGTTTTATAAGGAGAATGAAATGGATTGAATACAGCCATTTGAATTAAAACATCTCTTATATACTCTGTGTTTCCTCGGAGCTGTGGACAAACCTAAAGAAGCATGTTAGAACAGGCAGACCAGAAAATTAAATTCTTCTCATTCTCACTTTGTGCAGTAGGCACAATTCAAAGTGTTAGCCTCAAATATCTTTCTGTGTGTTTTCTATTTTCTTCCTTTCCTTCTTTATAAGTCAGCCAAATTTGGTAAGATCGTTAAAAATGGGACTTTTGCAAACCTAATGACTAAATCAGGGAAAAATTGGGCTGGATTCTTTGAGTGAGTCAGGGCTAGTGCTTTGTCTCCGGCTGCCTGACATCTCAGGACTCATAGGAATCAAATGTGATGATGTGTGTGAGAACACTACTAAAATGTAACAGGCAAGCTTGTGTAAAGATACACATTGTTATTTTTATGAGTATGGCACTAGACCATCCCAGATTATTAGAAAGTTTGGTTATTTATTTTTTTTCAGTCTCACAGAAAGGAGTTACTTAGTTTCTTTAGTAGCTTAGCAAATTCTTAAAATAAATTCTATTTCTATATCCACCCTAAATTCATCCTCTAAATATATTAGACCATTCCCTCATTCATTTCTTAATAGAGAATGTCACTGTTCTTTCTATATAATGAAACTTACCTAATTTGACACAAGGAATTTTTTTAGATGAAAAAAGGTAACTTCCTGGGGCACCTGGGTGGCTCAGTCGGTTAAGCATCTGCCTTCAGCTCAGGTCATGATCCCATGGTCCTGGGATCTAGCCCCGCATTTGGCTCCCTGCTCAGCGGGGAACCTGCTTCTCCCTCTCCTTCTGCTTGCCGCTCCCTCTGCTTGTGCTCTCTCTCCCTCTCTGTGAAAAAAATAAATAAAATCTTTTTTAAAAAGTAACTTCCATTGTATATATGGACCACATCTTCTTTATCCATTCATCTGTTGAAGGGCATCTCGGCTCCTTCCAGAGTTTAGCTATTACGGACAATGTCCATATATACAACGGAATATTACTCAGCCATCAGAAAAAAACAATTACCCAATATTTGCAGCAACATGGACGGGTCTGGAGGAGATTATGCTAAGTGAAATAAGTCAAGCAGAGAAAGACAATTATCATGTGGTTTCACTCATTTGTGGAACATAAGGAATAGCGATTGGGATAGGTTGGTGATGGGTAGTAAGGAGGAGAGGGGGTAATCAGAAGGGGGAATGAAACATGAGAGACTATGGACTATGAGAAACAAACTGAAGACTTCAGAGGGGAGGGAAGTGGGGGATTGGGATAGGTTGGTGATGGGTAGTAAGGAGGGCACATATTGCATGGTGCACTGGGTGTTATACACAAATAATGAATCATGGAACATTGCCTCAAAAACTGGGGATGTACTATATGGTGAATAACATAACATAATAAATTTAAAAAAAAAAGTGACTTCCTGAAAAAGTTTAGAAAAAAGTGAGGAATCAATTGCATGAATCAAGATAGGGAAGCAATTTCTAGGTGACATAATGCCAAAGGCAAGAACCTTAAAAGAAAAGATTCATAGAGGGGTGCCTGGGTGGCACAGCGGTTAAGCGTCTGCCTTCGGCTCAGGGCGTGATCCTGGCATTATGGGATCGGAGCCCCACATCAGGCTCTTCCGCTATGAGCCTGTTTCTTCCTCTCCCACTCCCCCTGCTTGTGTTCCCTCTCTCGCTGGCTGTCTCTATCTCTGTCAAATAAATAAATAAAATCTTAAAA
>NC_048224.1:81435416-81596104 GCF_002007445.2 Ailuropoda melanoleuca | reverse complement strand
AAAAAAAAAAAGAAAAGATTCATAGATAGGCTGTTAATAAATTTTACATATCTGTACATTAAATACACCAGATAGAAAGCAAAATGCAAATTATATGCTAGAGAATAATATTGTAACTTGGCAGATAAAAAATCATGTCACTTATTTGCTATATTTATTTTGTTATTTACTACCAAAATGTCACTAAAATGAGGTTAAAGGAACAAAAATAATATAAAATTACCAAAAGAACAGAAGAAGAAGCAAGAGCAGACAAGGGATAACAACAAACTTTTGAAAGATGGGGAACAGATGGTAAATCAGCAGAGCTGAAAAATCTGAGCATCTAATATCTGCAAAGGAAATGCCAAAAAGAAGTGAGCCAGTCCCTATAAGGTAATATGAGAAAGTTCTTGGGAATGGGAACTACCATCTCAACTGGCATGGAAGGCAAAATATTTTACAACAAGAAAAATGTAATACCCAATAATATGATCAGTGTTTCAAAACTACTAAGAAAGAAATACAAATAAAAAAAGGGATCACTATCAGAAAGCAAAGGTTTAAAACATAACATTCAGCATTTGTTCATTCATTCACCAAAAATATACCAGGATCTAAACTATACCCATGATAGTCTTCTGGGTCTTCCAGATAAAGTTACAAATAAAATAGCATCCCACTGCCGCAAAGCAGATCTACACTGCAAGGTAATCAGTGAGTGGCCAGGCCTTTTGGTGAGGTGGAGGGAAAGACCAGCAGGATCTAGGCCTTCCTTTCTCTTTTACCGTTGGTTTTGGTGAGATTCCCCTTTCAGCAATAAAGTGTATTACTCATCCCTTACTGTGTGACAATGTAGACTATGCCTCAAGCCTTGACACCCAATGGGGGTGGGGGTGAGCCAGATGGGATTGACTTGGCACATGAAGACTCAAATAATAGTAGTGTATGGTGCCATGATTGGGCATTTTGAATACAGTATTAGTGAGCTTATTCAAGAGCAGACTTTAATTAAAGAGAAAATGAGAAGAAGATAGAACTTTCATCTGAGTGGGAGGAGACAGAAAACAAATATATCGTATGTCAAATAACTGTAGATGCTAGTTAAGGAAAGGGAAGGGGAATCCTATTTTCTGTGCTGTGGTCATGGAAGTCCTCTTCCTTCAAACAGAAGAGACCTGAGAAAGTAGGGAGCTTACTCTACAGCTCTCTGGGAGAAGAGCACTCCAGATAGAAGGAATAGCAGGTGCAGACTTGGAGCAAGAAGAGTGTTGGCGTGTCCAAGAACAGGAAGTGGGCCCAGGTCACTGGAGCCATGAGATGTGGGAAAGAGTGCTAGGAGATGAGATCAGAGAGGCAGCCAAGGGGCCGGGTCATGTGCAGCCTTCCATACCATGATAAAGACTTTGACTTTTATTTTACAGGAGACCAGAAACATGCAGAGTGTTTTGAGGATGGAAATGATGGAATCTGCTTGTGTTCAGGCATCACTGACTTCTCTTATGGGACATAGATTTGGGGGAGCAAGGACAAGAGCAGGGAGACCAGTTTGGAGACCAGTTTAGAGTAGGCATCCTGGGATTCAGAAGATAGGTCAGGATTAGACAAAGCAATTTGCTTAGCAGCAGCAGAAGATGCTTATTTTGAGCCATGGCACTGGATGAGCTTACTCAAGAGTGAGGGCAAATTGAGGTCTGAATTCTTGGGCACTAAAGCACTTAAAGTTACCCCAAGTTAAGAACATGAAGAGGATGTACCTAAGGAAACTGGAAAGGACCAGCCAGTAGAATCAAGAGTGAAGGCAGAGCCAGCCAGAGAAGAGAAATCAAGAGAGGATGGTGTTCCAAAGGCAAGGTGATGAGTGTTCTGAGACCAGCAGAGTGAACATCTATGTCTGGAGCTGCTGGTAGCTCAGGTAAGAGGAGAACCAGGACTTGACTGCTGAATTGGCCATTGTGGAGGTCTTTGAAAGAGCAGGTTCAGTGCAGTGATGGGGAAAGAAGCCTGATGGCAGTGGGTTCAAGAAAAATATGGGACACCTGGGTGGTAGACACTCAACTGCCTTTGGCTCAAGTCATGATCCCTGGGTCCTGGGACAGAGTTCCTCATGGGGCTTCTTGCTCAGCAGGGAGTCTGCTTCTCTCTCTGCCTGCAGCTCTCCTGCTTGTACTCTCTCTCTCTGGCAAATAAATAAATAAATAAATAAATAAATAAATAAATAAATAAAATCTTAAAAAAAAAAAGAAAAGAAAAATATGAAGGGAACAAATAAAACTAGGAAGTAAAAACAACCAGTTGGAGTTTTGTTATGAAGGCCCATTACATTTCTTTCAGAGAAAGGAATATTTTAAGTTATGAGGTAAAGATGGCCGAGCAATAGGTTTAATCAAAAGTTGTGGTGGCAGATAGTCTATCACTAATTGAAGAAATAGCTTTGAATCATACATTCTTTCAAACAAACTAATAAAAAAAAATAAACTAATGAATTCTACCATACAGGATGATAGTCTCTATTATTCTTCATCTGTTTTTTTTTTCAAAATAATTATCCAAGCTTTAATTCTTTTCCACCAGCGACCTATTTAATAATTCATATTGTTATCATCCTTGCTCTTTTCTTTATGCATGCTATACTCATATTTTATCTGTGGGGCTCCAAGATGAAATCAGAATGGGATTTTTCCAGTACTCTCAGGATTGCTGAGAAGAAGCCATAGGCAGGACACTGGGTACACACAGTATCACAGCTCCTCTTCCTGTTCTCCTACTGGTGAAATCTGGTAGGAAAAAAAGAAAAAACAAAATAACAAAAACTTAAAGGACTACCCTAATGGGGTGAAGGGTAAATTGGTATAGTGCAAGGGAAGAGAGATGCAGAGAAAGAGTCGATTGCCTTGGCAAGGGTATTGGAGGTTTGATCAACAAGGATATGTTAGGTTTTGCTGCAATAACAAATAACCTCCAAATCTTAGCAGCTTACTGTGGACCCCCTCCTGCTGTATGCTGTATTCAAATAATCACACAGGAACTCAAACTGTGGGAGCAAGCACCATCTCAAACATTGCTGGTTGCCATGCCAGAAGGAAACAGAGAGAAATTCTTGGGGGTCCCATGCCATTAATTAAATGCTGTGGTATAGAAGTGACATACATCATTTCTACTTGTAACCTGTTGACTATACTCACCCCACTCAACAACAAGGGGATACAGAAAGTCATCCTACCACAGACCTAAAAAAGGAGAAGTCCTGAAAATATTTTCCAAACAGCATTAATATCTGCAACAGGGATGGTCTGAGCTGATTGGATGTATGTAAACCTAAATCTGTCCAAGACAATTCTCAACTCCCTTATTTACAATGCCCTCGAGTCACTGCCTGGAGCCAGCATTGAGCTACTCTGCCTCCAATGCCTGTTAAGTATGAAGTATATACAAAAGGAAGTGCTCTGAACTAGGGAGGAGGGAATCTGGGTCCCAACCTTAACTAGCCAGCTGCAGGGCCTTGAGCAAGTCACCTAGCACCCAGAAGCTGTGATGAGCTTACTTGTAAAATGAGGAAATCGCTCACATCTCTCCTTGCTCTACCCTGCTTTGATCCACAGTGATATGCACTTGTGGACCAGTTTGCCAGGTTCAAGGGAGGGGGAGAAGCTGGGGACTACTTCAGATCCAAGGTTTGGTTTTACCCTCCATTAAGCCAAGATGAGCCCTGGGCGGGGCAGGGCAGCGGGGAGGGGGGGCCTCAGCCCCTCGCCCAGGCAGTGGCTGCTCCACCCCCAGGGCTGTTAAATACAAAGGAATTAGCCATCCATGAGATTCAGAGTAAACAGTCAGCCCATGTAGCATAATTTAGTGTTTTTGGAAATTTTAAAAGCAACAAAAAGAAGGAAGGGAATCCAGCAGTGGTCAGAAGGAGGGGGAAGTGAAGGGGAACGAGGGTCCTATGCTTACTGTACTCAGAGCTCTTGGTTCAGCTGATGGAACTAATCTGACTAGACTGAATTGAACAGAATCTGACAATTTTTTGTATTTATTTTTATATTTTTTTCTGTACTACAGCAACCAGTAGATTTTATTTTAATTTACTGGGTCAAAAAATGATTTTACCAGTTTGGGATGTAGCCTACAAGTATTAACAAATATTAAGGTCTTTGTCTAGGCGTGTTCCTTTGGAGTGCTTTGGGTTGGAAATGCATTCTTCCTCTCATTTATTTATCATGTATTTTCTAAGCATTTTTCTAGCATCAAAAATGTGCTCAACATTACACATTATGTTAGGGCCCAGGGACACAAAGATCAATACAGTGTGATTCCTGACTTCAAAGCGCCTTCCAGGAGGAGGAACTGAAAAGAGTAGTCAACAAGCAGCCCCACAGCCAGTCCTCTCCCCACTCCTGTCCTGTGGCCTGCAATGAGGTGACGCGGCCCTGCCAACCCTTGGGGGTGCTGTTAAACCTGTGAGGTCCCTAGCTCAGCCCACCCTCCCCACTGCTCAGCACTCTTTATTTGCCTCCTTTTACCATCCCCCTGGGCAACATTCCCAACCTTTTTCCTACTCTTCTAACACCCCCACCTACCTCCTCCTCTGTAGACAATCCACCTCTCCAACAGCTTTTCCAGAATCTAGCTGGGAACCAGCCAGTAGCAGCCTCAGTACTTTCCCCTTCCCTGTTTGTATATAGCAAAGGCTTCCATTTAACTAGAAAGACATGTTTTTTTACTTAAATTTCCCTTGAAAATACACGAGGGTTTAAATTAAGGGTAAAAATTACATTTTCAAATCACAAACGTTTTTGCCAAAATCCAAAATGTTTGAAAAAATAGGTCGAGGCTCTCTTAAAGCGTCAGGTTTTCCCATCTGTGGTTAGATTTGTAGATCACATGTGAGCCCTTTCATGTGTGGATGTCATCGTTCCAAGAGCCTGCTGGCTGTGCCTTTTACTTCTCCAGGCAAGGGTAGAGCACCATGGGGGTGTGCTGAGTACCTGTGAGCCTGGGCAGCAGTTCCTAATGAGGGCTGTGACCTTGAATATATTCCCTAACTCCCTGGGTCTCAGGAAATGAGGATGGCACAAGATGAACCCATAACTGAGCCTGGAACCTTCATGTCCCATGGCACACATAGATTCTTGGATAATACATGGACATCCCAATTATTCTTCCTTAACAGTAAGGAAGACAGGTGTGGGAGGTGAAAGTATCCATATGCTTAATTTTGTAGGCAAATTCAAACACTGAACTATGTTTTGAAAAACAGTGTTTTCATCCCTGCATTCTGCATTCTAAACATCTGCTATAGATGCCTGGCAATGGGGGGCAAAATTTGTGGGAGACAATAGGATGAAGACCTTCCTCCCCTGAGCGATAGCATAAAAGGCTATGCCCTGACAGCAGGGATTGGAATTATCACTGTGCTGAAGACCATAACCCTATACATTCTGTGATTTTTTTTTGTTGCCCTTAATATGTTAATATGTGAGAAGTGTTATCTGAAGGAGAGTAAGAAGTTTTATGTACATGTGTGTATGCAAGCATGTGCATGTGTGTAAGTGTGAGCACCCGGGTTTGTGTATTTATGAAGATGGAGACATTAAGAAATAGTTCTGTGATATTCACAAACATGAGGTCTAAGTATTTTGTTCCTCCCTTTTTTTAAGTGAATGTGTGTGTATGTACATGTGTATGAGAACTGAAGAATTAACAAAACCTTCAACTAAATACTAAGTCAGCTTGAAAGTAATTCAGAATGAGGCCTGATTCCACATCTGTGTGGAGTCACAGTATTTTCTTTTCCGCTGAGTTGTTCATCTGGGAGACTAGGGTCATTGACACCCTGCTGTTCTTAGGTTCCACAACGGTGAAGAGCTGCTTAAATGTTGTTGCCGGACTCACGAGAAGCTACCGCTGAGGTCTGGGCTCCTGGTACCCCCAGGGCTCCCACTTTCTGTTGGTCTCACTCCCTGGGCCAGTCCTCTTTCATTCATTTGAAGAGATTTGATGTTATCTTCCTGGCTTTTCCCCAGTTCCACCCCTACCATAACAACCCCCCCCCACCACCACCACCACCATCACCAAAATACCCAGAGCCACGCTGTACCCTGGGCTCTAGTTAGGGAACTCTCTTGGTGTCAAAGGCAGTCAATCTGGCTGAATGACTTCCCCATGCCCTACTTTCTTCTAGGACCAGGGGTCTTTCTTTCTTTCTTTTAGGATCAGAGGTCTTCTCCGCGCTTTAAGCCTCCTGGGCTCTGGCTTACTGCCCTGTGCTTGCCACCAGGCTCCTGTAGGTCTGTTGTAGAGCCTGAGATCCTGCATTTCCAACAAGCTCCCAGGTGAGACATTTGCCGTCTGGCCTGGGACCGCACTTTGAGAGCAAGCCTTCCAAGTACAACTGGGGCTGCAGCTGTTGGTACCTGGCAAGGCTGTCCTATTGGCCTGCAGGCAGCTCTGGTGACAGGCACACCTCTCAGGAGATGGGAAGAGGCTAGTCCTTGGGCTAAAGAGGATTCATATTAGGCTGGGCTTTAGAAGAAAAAAGAAACAAAACTGGAAAAATACAGATTTTTCTAATTACAGATAAGAAACTAGTTATTTTAAGGAGAAAAAAAGAAATGTAATAGACTACAATTGCAGTTCCCTAGGTATATTCTAAGAAATACTGGTCCTGTGGGATGTTAACAGGAATTGTGAGCAAAAGCGGTTTCTATGCTCACATGAGTTCTAGAATCTAGAATCTAAACACCCACCGGGTTAAACGAAGTTTAATAGGTTTCTTTACTTTTCAGAGGCTTTTATAAGTTAATGTGCATTGTGGATCTCCAAAAAGGACATAAAACATGCACCATTTCCCCAAAGTATTTTCCAAGGAAATCCCTAATTTTTTCAGGGAGGATAAGAACACCAAAGCTCCATGGATTGCCCTTTGGGAAAGGGTAGCATGAGCTGTGGAAGCATCAACTTCAACCCCCTCACTTCTTCCTTCTCCTGCCCTACAGATGACAAAATGGAAAAGTGTTTGTTCTCTCAGGCTCGTTTGCTGATAACTTAGTCATTTCTTAGGCTGTTCATGGGTCCATAAGCTTTGGCTATTATTATTTACTTTTTGAAACAAATGTCACACATTTAAGTGCTAAGGCCGGAATGTAAAAATCATGACATCTGTTCATCTCCATGTTATATAAAGAATGAAAGATGTTCCTTCCCCACCATTCCCTCTCCTTACTACATTGTTAGAAGGGTTGAGGATGGGAGCACAAGAAAAGCAAGAGGAAGAATGTTTAAAATGAAGAAAGGAATACATTTCTTTCATTGTATATCACCAATAATTTAAAAAGTCTGGAAGTCTCGAACTTAAACATGTTTGAGTAAGCTTCAGAATTTCTCTTTGAGATGCAAGAGTTTGAGCAGATACCAGGAAAATGTAGACTAAGTAGACCAAAAGAGCAATGCCTCCTCCAGATTTTGCTGAGGGTCTGCCTCCTGGTGAGCATTTAGTGGCATGGAAACGTCCAGATACCCTCTGGGGAGTCTCTCTCTCTCTTTTTTTTTTTTAGAGTGAGGCATGCAACTGGAATTTCTGTGGTTCTGTTGCAAGTAGGCAGGGAGAGACGATTCATATGTTCACAGCCACAATAGTATGCCAAGGAAGCATCCAGTTCACTTAATAGCTACGTTCTCAACCAAAATTCTGTTATAATCTTGGGAGAAATTAGATAGAAGATATGGAGCAAAGGAAGTGGGGTGTGTTTGTGTGTGCTTGTGTGTGTGTGTGCATGTGTGTATCTGAGGTGGTAGGTGGCTGGGACTGGAGATGGGTGGGTTTATGAATTGAATAAAATAATAAATATTGTACTTAAAAATAGAAGTGGAAAGTCATCCCTCCACTGTGATAGCATATTTCTACCCCCCTGGGATTGTGTTGGACATATCAGAGCTGGCAGGGGAGGGCTTGTTTTGTGGAGGTTGCCATGGCAACTGCAGTAAGTGAGCTTTCCTCTAAAAACTTTACTGGCCCAAGAACAAGCCCAGGCAAGTCCACAATTCAGTGGTTTATGGGCGCTTTCTTATTCTAAAATACTGCAATGATAATTGCTAAAAATCATAAATAGAAGAAAGGGAGGCTGTTTATGCTTATCTTTTTTTTTTTATGATTTTATTTATTTATTTGACAGTGAGAGAGGAAACAGAAGCAGGGGGAGTGGGAGAGGAAGAAGCAGGCTCTCAGCAGAGCAGGGAGCCTGATGCAGGGCTAGATCCCTGAGCTGAAGGCAGACACTTAACGACTAAGCCACCAAGGTACCCCTGTGCTTATCTTTTCTTCTTGCCTTTCCTCACGTATTACCTTTTCCCTAATTATCTCCACAACCTGAACACAAGGCACTCCCAATTACGAAGTCAATATCCATTTCCCAGAATGTAAAATTAAGAAAAAAAATTTTTTTGCCGACTTGAACATGTAAACTTTTAGGCATTTAAGTGAAATAATTAAAATCTATTAAAACATTTAATTTATTAATTTATGTATGTGTAGAATAATTGTATAAAACTGAAAATAAAATTATATACAGTGATTAATTTGAAAATATTGCTTTATTCTACTCTGACATTTCATGAAGCAATCTGATTTAAATGCATCATGTACGTCTTGGTTGTCAGCAACTCTACCATCATTAGAAATTCTTTTTGATTTCTTAACAATTTTCCCAAACACACCGTCTCCTCTGCCACCCAAGCTTTAACAACACAGTTATTTTTAAGTCCAGATGTTATGCTCTCACAGAAAATTTTATTCCAGACCACAAGTACCCATTTCCACAATGTTAGGACAGGTTTTCTTTTTGCAAGTCATTATTTATGGTTTAGAAATGATATGACCACTTACTGTAGTGCCTTTTTAAAAAGCTTATTTACAATGACATACAAGGCTGAAAAGGATAAGGTTGAACCACCCAAAGGAAAGATGATAACACTCTGTTAAACTTCTTTGACTCCTTTTTATTAATTAATTTTTTTTTATTAATTTAAACTTACATTGGATGACCTAACAAAATAGCCTTAGTAACAACAGTAAGACTTCCTGAGCCCTTATCATGTGTAACGCGTTGCTTAAACACGTGCACAGTCAGGGTCTCAGAGGATAGCCGTTGAGGCTTCCTGCACAGATACAGCTGTGGACCAGGCAGAAGCAGCACCCTGTGGTCTGCCGAGACTACTGTATGGTTTCCACTTGTGTGTGCATTACTGCCGCTTAATCACCTGGTTACCAAACACACACACATACACAGAAAAAGGCCATCCTCTCATTTTTCCAGAGGGAAATACAAAGACAAGATCTTAACAACAGCTTGTCATGGTTTTAGATTAGTGGTTCTCAGCCCTGTCTGCACATTAGAATCATCTAAGAAGCTTTTTAAAGACACTGATGATACCCAGGCCTCACCCCAGAACGACTAAAGCGGAATCTCTGGGGTGGAGTCAGAGCATCAAAATTTTTAAAGTTCCACAGGTGATTCTAATTTATAGCCAGATTGAGAACCAAAGTTTTAGATTATTAGATACAAACCAAAAGTTCTCATATCTTGACCTAGATAAAACAAATGTCCTAATATCTCTAAGTAGGAAGGTGGGAAGTTCTCACTATGCTCTTCCAGTTTTCTGCAGATTTTCAAAAGTTCTCTTTATATGAATGTCTGGTTGGCATCTTGTTTTTTTCCTGTTTATGCTTCCATTCTTTGTTTGCCCCATCTTTTAAAACACCCACGTCACCTGTACACTTAGAATGTAACCAAATTCTCCTGGACTAATAGCACCACCCAGAGATTGATGCAGGGAATTTATTTCCCTATTAGCCTCCTTTCCACTCAGTAAGGGGGGCACCCCAACCCCTCAACTCTGTCCTCTGCCTGCCTACACTCACACACATATTTCTTATCTTATATCTTCCAATCTTTAGTTGATAACATTAGAGATATTCTCTTCCTGATGTAACAACTTTCCTTCCACATTAGTCCACATAATGAAATAATAACTTCCCCTTTTTTTCATTCTTTTTTTTTCTTTTACCATATCCTGTATCCTACATTGTACTTGGCAGTTCACATAGCTATCATGTATACCTCAGGATGAGCCTAGGGAAGACTCATTTTGCAGATAAGGACATAAAGCTTAGAGAAAAAAAGTAACCTGCCCAAGATTACCCAGGTAGCAAGTGGTAGATCTGAGATTCAAGTTCTGATATATGTGACTAGAAGCTCTGAACTCTACTATTGCCATACACTCTGGTTTCACTGGCATGCCACTTGTACAGTTAAGCATGGCCCCTTATGCCCTGTTTAGTGCTCTCTGTCACTGTCCTGAAATTGTAAATAATTTTTTAACAAGGAGCCCTACATTTTCATTTTGCACTGGCCCCACATATTAGGTAGCCAGTTCTCCCCCCCCCACTTAAAAATAAAAGCCAGTCATCCCATTTCCTCTGGTATATCAAAACATACTCAAATTATGATCATTTAAGAAAAAAGAGAATTCAAATTTAAGGCAAATCTGTGAACTTGAAAGTAGATCAAAATTGTCCAACCTGAAGAATAGGGAGAAAGAAAAAGACAAAAGAAAAGGAAGAAAAAGATGAAGAATAACAACAGAAAAACAGCAACAATGTCTGAGGGACCTGTGGTCCAAATGAAAAGGTCCAGGAGAGAAGATAATGGGGTAGAAGAATTACTTGAAGAAACAATGTGCAAAAATGTCTAGACTTTGGTAAAACACACACTTACAATTTAAATAAGTTCAATAAACTTTGCATAAGTAAGAAGAATACCACACCCCTATCTACAAGAGAGAAACTTTATATCTAAAGATGGTAAATTGAAAATAAGTGGATAGGAAAATATATATCACGCAAACAGCAAAATAAGAAAGCTGGAATAGCTATACTAATATCAGGTGAATTAGACTTCGAGACAGTTGCCAAAGCAAAGAGGGACATTTCATAATGATAAAATATCCAATTCATCAGTAAGATTTTTAGATATGAACATGTATATATCTAAGTAACAGAGCTTCAAAATACATGGAACAATATTGACAACTTAAAGGAAAAGAAAAATCCCACTAGCACAGTTGGAGAGTTTAACACCCCTTTCTCAGACATTGACAGATCAATTAGACAAAATACTTTAGTAAAGACATAAAAGATATGAATAACATTATTAACTATCTAGACTTAATTGATATTTAAAAAAACAATTTAAAATAGAATTGAATAGTCACTCTTTTTAAGAACACATGTTCACTAATAAAGGTGATCTGGTTGGTCATGAAATAAGTCTCAATAAATTAAACAGTATTAAAATCATGCAGAGTATATTCTTTAATTACTATGAAATTAAATTAGAAATTAGTAACAATAAGATATCTAGGAAACCTCAAATTTAATTAGAAATTAAATAAGACACTTCTAACTAGGGATCAGAAAGGAATTTATAAGAAAAATTAAAAACATCTAAAACTGAATAAAAATAAAGATATATTGAAATTTATGAAATACATCTAAAGCAGTTCTTAGAGGAAAATTTATAGCTTCAAATGTTTAAATCACCAAAGAAGGATGGTCTAAAATTGATGACTTCAGATTCTACTTCAAGAAGACAGGAAAGGAGAGAGAATAGACTCAAAATAAGTAGAAGAAAGGAAATAATAAAGATCAGAAATCAGTAAACAGACAATAGAGAAATTTAACAAAATCAAAAATTGGAAAAGACCATCAAGATTGATAAGCACCTAATAAGACTGAGGAGGAGGGGGAAGAGGAGAGGAAAAAAAGAGAAATCGAGAACACAGATTATTAATATCAGGAATGAAGGAGGGATTATCACGACAGATCCTACAGCTATTAAATGGATAATAAGAACAAATTTACACACCAAATTTAACAACGTAAAGTGGACAATCATCTTGAAAAATATGACTTACCAAATATGACACACGTTGAAACTGAATTTTGAATAGCGTAATATCCAGTTTAAAATTCAAAGTTGTTATTAAAAACACTCTCACAAAGAAAACTTGAGGGCCAGATGATTTGGCTGGATAATTCTATTGGACATTTAAGGGATGGGGGAGAAATCTTCAACTTTACATGCAATCTCAGAAAATAGGGGAGGAGAGATCACTTTTCAATTCATTTTATGAAGCCAGAAATGTTAATACAAAAAAATCTTTCAGAAACATTTTAAAAACAACTGTTAAATCAATATTCCTTATGCACATAAATCAAAAATATTTAACAGAACATTAACAAATTGGAAAAAAATGAAATTATGAATATCAAAAAGGTAATACATTGTGACCAAATGGGGCTTATCCTAGTAATTCATGGTTATTTTAACATTCAAAATTTAATCAATGCAATTCACTATAATAGAATAAAGGAGAAAACCCATATGACCAATTCAATAGAAGCAGAAAAATATTTCATAAAATATAACATTCATTCATGATAAAAGTTCTCACCAAACTAGGAATAGATGGGAGCTTCCTCAATCTGATAAAGGTTATCTCTTCAAAAACCTGTAACTAACATCATAATGGTAAAAATTATATATTTTTTCCCTCTGTCATATCAAGTATAAGGGAATAGAGTCAGCCTGAGGACACTTTCCATTGTGCTGTCTCCCTTGTGCTTAAGCATGAGCACCAGTAAAACTCTTGCCTGGAAAAAAAACCACACACAGTAAGGAAATAGTGCCCACTTCTCACAACTTCCATTCAACATTGTGCTAGAGGTCCTAGTTGGTGAAATGAGAGAAAGAAAATGAGGCATAAAAATTGGAAAGGCAGTAGTAAAACTGTGTCTATTTGCAGGTGACATGATTGTTTATACAGAAAATCCTAAAGAATCTAAAAAATGACTACTAGAACCAATAATTTAACAAGTTTTCAGGAAAAAAGGCTAAATGTACACAAATGTACAAAAGTCAATTGTATTTTTTTTAACTAGCAGCAAACCTTTAGAAAAACCATTCTGTTTGCAGTAACATTAAAAAGTACTTGGGAATAAATTTGACAAAAATTCTTTAAGATCATAGTTTAGAAACATATACATTTCTAAGACAAATAGAGACTGAATAAATGGAGAAATATACCATATTCAAGTATTGGGAAATTCAATATTAAATTGTTAATTCTCCCTAAATGGATCTATAGATTGAATGCAACTCCATTCGTAATTCCAGCAAGATTTGTTGTAGAAAATAACAAACTTATTCTAAAACTTACATGGAAATACGAAGTACTTGGACTATCCAAAGTAATATTTTAAAGGAAGGACAAAAGTAGAGGATTTAAGTTAATTGACTTTAAGATTACCAAAAAGCTACTATGGTACTGGCATAAGGATTGACAAACAGACACATGTAACAAAATTTAGAGCATATGTGGCCATTTACTTTTGGATAAATATCCTAAAGCAATCAGTGGGGAAATGGAAGTCTCTCATAAATAGTGCTGGAAAAACTGGATATCCATAAGGGAGGAAAGAGGAAAAGAACCTCAACCTCTACCTCACATTATGCACAAAAATTAGAGATAATGAGAAACAAAATTAAAACCAAAAAGCTTTTTGAAGCAAACAAAGGAGAATAACTTCATGACTTGAGGGTAGGCAAAGATTTCTAAGATAAGACAAGCAAAACAATAGTCATTAAAGAAAAAAATTGATTGATTAGACTTCATCAAAATTAAAACTTATGTTCCATTGAAAGAAGCCATTTAAAAATGAATAGGCAAGTCACAGACTGGCAGAAAATATTTTCAAGTGTATATACGACAAAGTAATTGATATACAGGAAATATAGCTATCTCCTACAACACAGTAATAAAGCAGACAGCCTAATAAAAATGCATAACAGATTTGCACAGACACCACAAAAAAGAAGATATATGAAGGACAAATGAGAATGTGAAAAAGTGTTCAACATCATTAGTCATTAGGGAAATTCAAATTAAAACCACAACCACTACAAACTCAATTAGAATGACTAAAATTAAAAAAAATCATCCTGAAAACAGCAAATATAGGCAAGAGTATCAGAGCCTGATTTCTCATACATTGTCAATGAGATAGTAAAAAGATGCAAAGAGATAACCACTTTGAAAAAAGATCTTACAGTTTCTGATAAACCAAAACATATACCTACACTGCAACCAGTAATTCTACTTGTAAGCATTTTCCCAAGAAGAATGAAAACATAAATTTATAAATCACCTTATACACAAAAGTTAATCTCAACTTTATTCATAACAGATATAACACAGAAAACAACCTAGGTGTCCATCAACAGGATGATGAATATACTGTGGTATATTCATACAAAGGAACTCAACTGAGGAACTAAAAAGGAAAAACTATAGATAAACGCAACAATGTGGTTGAATCTGAAACGCATTATGTTGAGAGAAAGAAGCCTTACATAAGAGTACATATTGTACAATTCCATTTATGTGAAGTTCTAGAATAGGCAAAACTAATCTGTTGTGAGGAAAACCAGAACAGAGGTTTCCTTGGGGGAGATGGGGAGGGAGAGTGCCTGGGAAGGAACATGAGAGCACTTATTGGAATAATGATAATTTCCTGTATCTTAGTAGTGGTTTTGGTCAATGCAATGTTCAAAACTCATCAAATGGAATCTAAGAGATTCAAGATAGCAGTGTAGGAAGATGCTGAATACACCTCACAACATAAAAACTCCACAACTACATATAGAATAATTTCATCTGAAAAAGTCCTGAAAACTAGATGAATAGTGCCTCTACAACAAATAGTAAAAGGGTGACATTGAGAAGGGTAGGAGAGGCAGAGATAGGCTCTTGCCAAAAATCCCACCCCAGGCACAGGGACCCACAACTGGGAAGATCTCAAAAATATGGAATTTCCCTGAAGAGTGAGGAGTTTTTGCTCCATGATGGGCAGTGCAACCCTTGGGTTCTGCATCAGAAAGACAGCCCACAAAACAAAAAACTAACAGGAATTACATCCAGAAGAATCACAGAACTGTAGGGAACAAAGAACTCACTCTTAAAGAGCTCACACACAGACTCACTACATCCAGGACTGAGCACAAAAATATCAGTTTGAAGCACTTAGATCATGTGTTTAGGAGACCTAGTTACTAATTGTAAAGCTACTGCTGAAAGGCAGGAAGCTGTTGGAATGGAGGGCTGGCAGGTACCATTTTTGCAATCTCATTCTACCCTGCTAATGCTGGCATTAGCAGACACTGTTTTGGCAATCTCCCTCTAGCCTGCTAGTGTAGATGAGTATGCCCTGCCTTTCTATGCAACAGCCAGGTGGGTGAGCACAATGCCCTCCCATCCACACCACATCCATGGCCCCACCACAGCCAGCAGGCATGTGCAGCCCACACAAGAGATGCTCCTTGAGCACCTGGCCAGGAGGATTGCACTTCTGGGCCCCACAGTTCATCTTTTACATATGATCACTCCTTCATGACTGGGACAGGTAGCTATTTTACCCAATACTTAGAAACAAATATCAGCAAAATGGGGAAAGAGAGAAATGTGTTCCAAATGAAAAAACAAGACAAAACCTCAGAAAAAAGACCTTACTGATATAGAGAGAGTAATCTACTTGATAAAGAGTTTAAAGTAATGGTCATAAAGATATTTAATCCAGCTTGGGAGAAGAACAGGTGAATAACATAAGAAGTTCAATGAAGAGATAGAACATACAAAAAGGTATCAAAAAGAAGTAAAAAAATATCAAAAAGAGCTAAAGAATACAATGGCTGAATTGAAAAATATACCAGAGGGGTGGAACAGCAGACCAAATGAAGCAGAACAGATCAGTGATCTAGAAGAAAAAGCAATGGAACTCACACGGACAGAGCAGGGGACTTTAACACCCCATTTACATCAGTGGATAGATCATCTAGACAGAAAATCAATATGGAAACATTGACGTTAAATGATTTGTTACACCAGATAAGACTTAAAGGACATTAACAAAACATTCCATTTAAAAGCAACAGAATACATTCGTCTCTAGGGTACATGGAACATTCTCAAAGACACATCACATTAAGCCACAAAACAAGTCTCAATAAATTCAAGAAGATTGAAGTCATAGCAAACATCTTTTCTGACCACAATGATGAGAAACTAGAAAATCAATTACAAAAAGAAAACTGGAAAAACCACAAAAATGTGGGGATTAAACAATATACTACCAAACCACCAATGGGTCATCAAAGAAATCAGAAGAGAAATAAAAAAAAAAAATTCCTGGAGACTAATGGAAGCAGAAATACAGCATACCAGAATCTGTAGGATGCAGCAAACACAGTTATAAGAGGGAAGTTCATAGCAATAGAGACCTCCCACAAGAAACAAGAAAAATCTCAAATAAACAATCTAGCTTTACACATAAAGGAACTAGGAAAAGAGCAAATGAAACCCAATGTTAGTAGAAGGAAGGCAATAATAAAAATCAGAGCAGAAATAAATGAAATACAGATGAAAAGGACAATAGAAAAGATCAATGAAACTAAGAGCAGATTCCTGAAAAAAATAAAGAAAATAGACAAACCTTCAGCTAGAATCACCAAGAAAAAAGAGGGGGCACAAATAACTAAAATAAAAAATCAGAAATGAAAGAGAAGTTTCAACTGATATCACAGAAATACAAAGTGTCATTAGAGACTTCTATGAACAAGTATATGCCAACAAACTGGACAACCTAGAAGAAATTGATAAATTCCTAGAAATATATAATATTCCAAGACTGAATCATGAAGAAATAAAAAATCTAAATTGACCAATTACTAGTAAGGACACTGAATCAGTAATCAAAAACAAACAGAAGTCCTGGACCAGATAGCTTCACCGATGAATCCTACCAAACAAACATTCAAAGAGTTAATATTTATCCTTCTCAAACTCTTTTAAAAAATTGAGGAAGAGGGAATGCATCTAAACTAATTTTTCAAGGAAAGCATTACCCTGCTACGATAACCTGACAGACACTGCAAAACAAAACAAAACAACAGAAAACAAACCTAAAACAAACAAAATACTACAGGCTGGTATCCCTGATGAACACTGATGCAAAAATCCTAAAGAAAATATTAGCAAACTGAATGCAACAGTACATTAAAAGGATCATACACCATGATGAAGAGATTTATTACAGAGATGTAAGGATAGTTCAACATCTGCAAATCAGTCAATCGGATATACCACATTAGCATAATGAAAGATAACAACCATATGATCATCTCAGTAGATACAGAAAAAGCATTTGACAAAATTCAACAAAATGGGTATAGAGAGAATGTACCTCAACATAATAAAGGCCATATATGACAAAGTCACAGCTAATATCATACTCAATGGTGAAAAGCTGAAAAAGTTTCCTCTAAGATCAGGAACAAGATAAGGATGCCCACTATCTACACTTTTATTCAATATAGTATTGACAGTCCTAGCCACAGCAATTAGGCAAGAAAAGGAAAGAAATGGCATCCAAATTGGAAAGAAAGAAGTAAAACTATCACTATTTGCAGATGACATTATACTATACATAACAAATCCAAAAGACCACAAAAAAACCTGTTAGAGCTAATAAATGAATTCAGTAAAGTTGAAGGATACAAAAATAATAGACAAAAATCTATTGTATTTCCATACACTAATCATAAACTATAAGAAAGAGAAATCAAGAAAACAATCCCGTTTACAATTGCATCAAAAAGAATAAAATACCTCAGAATAAATTTAACAACGGGAGTGGAAGACCTAAACTCTAAAAACTATAAATACTGAGAAAAAGTTGAAGAAGACACAAATTATGGAAAGATATTCCATGCTTATAGATTGGAAGAATTAATATTGTTAAAATTTACATACTACCCAAAGCAATCTACAGATTCAGTGCAATCCCTATCAAAATGCCAACGGCATTTTTCACAGAACTACAACAAATAATTCTAAAATTTGTATGGAACCACAAAATATCCCAAAATAATTAAAGCAATCTTGAGAAAGAAGAACAAAGCCAGAGGTACCTTACTCCCTAATTTCAAACTATACTACAAATCTATAATAATCAATACAGTACGGTATTTGCAAAAAAAGAGAGAGACATACAGGCCAGTAGAACAGAATAGACAGCCCAGAAAAAAACCCATGCATATATCGTCAATTAATTTATGACAAGGGAGGCAAAAACATATAATGTGGAAAGGACAGTCTTTTCAATAAATGGTGTTGGAAAACTGGACAGTTACGTGCAAAAGAATGAAGCTGGATCACTCTTTTGCACTATATACAAAAATGAACTAAAAATGGACTGAAGACTTGAATGTAAGACCTGAAACAATAAAACTCTAAAAGAAAACATAAGTTGTAAGCTTCTTGATCTCAGTCTTAGTGATGTTTCTTGGATCTTACTCTAGAGGCAAGGGCACAAGCAAATATAAACAAGTAGGACTACATCAAACTAAAAAGCTTCTGCACAGTGAAAGAAACCATCAACAAAAGGAAAAGGCAACCTAGAGAATGGGAGAAGATATTTGCAAATCATGTATCTAATTAGGGGTTATATATATATATCAATAATTCCACTATTAGGTATTTACACAAAGAAAACAAAAACACTAATTTGAAAAGATATATTCACCCCTTTGTTTATTACAGCATTTTTTACTATAGCCAAGATATGGAAGCAATCCAAGTGCCCATTGATAGATGGGTGGCTAAAGAAGATGTGATATAGATATGCAGCACAATATAACTCAGACATGAAAAGGGATGATATTTTGCCATTTGCAACAACATGGATGGACATTGAGGGTATTATACTAAGTGAAATAAGTCAAAGACAAATACCATATGATTTCACTTATATGTGTAACCTAAAAAACAAAACAAAATAAAACAAAATCCAGACTCATAGATAGAACAGAGTGGTTGGTGTTTGCCACAGAGAAGAGTGTTGGCAAGGGCAAAATGGATGAAGGGGATCAAGAGGTACAAACATCCAGTTATAAAATAAATAAGTCATGGGATGTAATGTACAACATGTGGAATATTGCACCAAGTCTGTATGGTGACAGATGATAACTAGACCTGTGGTGATCAGTTCACAATGTTTATAAATGTCAAATCACTATGTTGTATACATGAAATTAATATAATATGGTATGTCAATTATCCTTCAATTTTTAAAAAAGGATCCATTTAGTGGAAGAACATTAGCAAAAAAAGAAAAAAAACTCATTAAATGGTGCCATTAGGGTTTATGTATTTCATGCTACGCAAAGTTTACCTAAGTAGAAAAAAATAGCCTTAAACAAATGTGGAACGCCTATAAATAAATAATAACTCCAGTTAATGATATGTATACTGAAATATTTAGGGGGCAATTTACTCATCAATGCATCTACTTTGATATGTATCCAACAAACTGATTGATAGATGAGTCAAAAGACTGATAGATGGATAGTATAGATTAAGATGAAACAAAAAAAATGTTTATTTTGGAATCTAGATAGTGAGTTTTCACTGTAAAATTCTTTCAACTTTTCTGTATGTCTGACATTTTTCATCATAAAATGTTGTGAAAAGCCTCAATGGTGAACCCTCTAATTGTTTAGAACCTGGACTCACAAAAGATTCTTTTAGGGAGGAGTATTTTATCACTGACATTGTTTGAAATTGCCAGCACATGGTGATAATAAAAAGCAGATTGACTTTCATCAGGTTTATTATTGTTTTTAAATTCTAAGCAGCAATGCATACCCTTATTGCCTGCACCCAGGGTGGGCCCTCCTGCTAGACTGCCCTGGGTACATGGTTAGTGTCATAGAGTTGGAATAGCATAGTGACAGGAATCAAAGCCAGATCTGCCTGATTCCAAAGCTCCTTCCATACCAATAACCTCTTTCCACATCATCCTGCTAGCTATGCTGGAAATTATGCAAAGATGAAAAAGACATAAAATTCTTGCCTTTAAGGAGATCATAGTACCATGGAGACAGATCCATACTTATATGTTTCTTTTTATTCTTTTTTTAAGATTTATTTATTTATTTGAGACAGAGCGCAAGCCGGGGGGAGGAGAAGAGGGAGAGGGAGAAGCAGACTCCCCACTGAGCAAGAAGCCAGACACGGGGCTCCATCTCAGGACCATGAGATCATGACCTGAGCCAAAGAACCAGCTGAGCCACCCAGGTGCCCCCAAACTTATGTTTCTAATACAAGTGAGTATTACAGATTTTCAAATAACATGTTGGAAGAAAATGGGAAAGCCTCTTAGAAGGATGCGTATGTGAAGTGTACTTTCTTCCCTACTTAAATCTTTACCCTTGTGGCTTCCTATAATTCATAAGCTCAAGTCCAAAATCCTTAAGATGGCTGTAAGATCCTACCTCATCTGGCCCCTTATTTCTCTATCCTCATTTTGGGCTTCTCCCAGAGGGCAACCCTCCAAAATTAACACACACACACACACACACACACACACACACACACACACACACTGCTTTCTGTCCTTCATCATGTTTCTTCCTGCCTTAGGGCCTTATCCAAGGATTGCCTCCTTCCGGAAATGTTCCTCCATTATTTCCTCCCTTCCTCCCACCTCCCATGTCTGGTCAGATTCCTGGGAATTGTCTTTTTTTTTTTTTAATTATTATAAGCATAGTCCAATCCTGCCTGGTCTCTTTTGGCCAAATGCTTAGATAAATGGTAGAACTAGACTCCCTCTTTAGGGTATATGAAGCTTCTCAATGAAATGCTTCTAGATGTCTAAAAGTTTGTAGTAAGTCAGCAACTGGCTAATGGCTATGGTGTGGAGAGAGACAGACCATCTTAATTTATTATTGATTTCTGCTCCTACTCCTGACAGGAACATGGAAGTACACTCAGAAATTTAAGTGATCCTAAAAGAGCTTGAAAATGTATGAAGAGTTTAATTTCAAAAAAGGTGTCACATATTATTTTTCCCTGTACTATTTAGACTTCCATTTATTGATCCTTTGGTCCCTGTGTAATGATGCACAAATAAGAAAAGAATGGAAACCAAAGAGTATGCACAACAACCCCAGACCGTAATAATGTAACAGTACACCCTCCTTTCAACATCTGAACTTCTATGTGCAACTTTACTAATAAAGGAAACCAAGGAGTCATTTTAGACTCATATCCATACAAAGATTTATAAACCATAGACTTATTTCTCTCAATCATTTCTGAAGTTTCTCTGTGACTAAATCTGAATTTCAATTTTCTGGTGTGACTAAAATTAGGATATTAGACTAATGGAGTTTTGCCTACTCCAATGACAGAACAGACATTGCAAATCATTCACAGAATCCTTTGCAACATAGTATACCAGACAGTCACTATCAATCAGTTAGATTACATGTAAGGGGAAATCTATTAACTGTCCTGGAATTAGAAGGTTTCTTATACTTAATATCTGAAATCTATGATTCTAAAGTATGCCTACACAAAGTAATAGTCCAAATACAGAAGCACACAAATTTCCAACTTTCAGCTTAAGAACATTCACATATAAAAACAAATGAACCAGAGCAAAAATGCATCAATTCTATTGAGAACCCTATAGCATTATTTTGTTTTTTTTTTTTTAAAAGATTTTATTTATTTATTTGACAGAGATAGAGACAGCCAGCGAGAGAGGGAACACAAGCAGGGGGAGTGGGAGAGGAAGAAGCAGGCTCATAGTGGAGGAGCCTGATGTGGGGCTCGATCCCATAACGCCAGGATCACGCCCTGAGCCGAAGGCAGACACTTAACCGCTGTGCCACCCAGGTGCCCCCCCCATAGCATTACTTTGATCTTGTGAATAAATGGACATCCCCAGCCTCATTGGACCTAACCTGCTTATAAAGGGAGACATTACAGATAAAGGGCTAATATTCAAGATCTGTAAAGAACTTCTCAAATTCATCACTCAAAAAACAAATAACCCAGTCAAAAAATGGGCAGAAGACATGAACAGACACTTCTCCAAAGAAGAGATACAAATGGCGAACAGACACATGAAAAAATGCTCAACATCACTAGCCAGCAGGGAAATATAAATCAAAACCACAATAAGATACCACCTTATATCAATTTGAATGGCAAAAATTAACAAAACAGGAAATAACAAATGTTGGCAAGGATGTGGAAAAAGGGGAAACCTCTTGCACTGTTGGTGGGAATGCAAGCTGGAAAACAGTATGATGGTTCCTCAAGATGTTAAAAATAGAGCTACCCTATGACCCAGCAATTGCACTACTAGGTATTTACCCCAAAGATACATGTGTAGTGAAAAGGGGCTCATGCACCCCAATGTTCATAGCAGCAATGTCCACAATAGCCAAGCTGTGGAAGGAGCCAAGATGCCCTTCAACAGACGAATGGATAAAGAAGATGTGGTACTTATATACAATGGAATATTATTCAACCATCAGAAAGGATGAATACCCACCATTGGCATCTACATGGATGGAACTGGAGGGGATTATGCTAAGTGAAGTAAGTCAAGCAGAGAAAGACAATTATCATATGGTTTCACTCATATGTGGAACATAAGCAATAGCACAGAGGACTATAGGGAAGGAAGGGAAAGCCGAAGGGGGAGAAATCAGAGAGGGAGATGAACCATGAGAGACTATGGACCCTGGGAAACAGACTGGGGGTTTCAGAGGGGAGGAGGGTGGGGGAGGGGGTAATAGGGTGACGGGTATTAAGGGAGGCATATGTTGTGATGAGCACTGGGTGTTATATGTAACTAATGAATCACTGAACACTACATCAAAAACAAACGATGTACTATACAGTAGCTAACTGAACATAATAAAAAATAAATAAATATGCTCCCAAAAAACAAAGATGTGGGGAAGGAATAGATGAAATAAGACTGGCAAATTTTGGTAACTACTGAAGTGGTTAATGGGTACATGAAGGTACACTTTCTTCTATTCTACTATTGTCCATGTTTGAAATATTCCATAATAAAGAGATTAAGAGAGAGATAGACAAATAAACAAATAGCCTTATATATACCACATTTTTCCTCTCCATTTTCTTCCCCATTTCCTCAATTCTTCCCAAAATGATAGAAACACTTAGAATAGCCTTGTCCACTTTAGGCCCCTCCCCTCTCTGCACTCTGGGCAGCAGTATCTCTAGCACTACCTGCTCTCGCATCAAAATCTGTCTCAGGGAAGATATAATAAAATGAGTCAATCTAAGATATAGGTATTGGCTAAGGTCCAAATGATCTTCTCCTTTTAATATGCTTGTACTTTTTTAGAAACAATATTCCAAGCCAAAGGGGTGCACTAGAAAGTTATTTGGGAAGAGCAGCAAGGGGAGGGGTCCTCTCAGTCCCTGTAAATTATCTCCTAAAGAGGATACCTAATCCTCCCCCTCAAGTGCCAGCTTTACTTCCACCTACAGTTGTTCTTGAAGATACCTCGAGGATCTTTTCTGCAGATATGGTTTATGAATCACCTAAATAAGAAAGCCTGGTGTTTATATAGACAGTTGAGCTCTATCCCTGAACTAAAACTCAGAATCTTTTGGGGTGGGTCCCAGAAATGTTTAGATCATCAAGCTCCCCTATCCTACCAGGGGAATTCCTATCCACAAATGAATTTGAGGACAACTATTTCAAAGCAAAGGCTGAGCAAATCTGGCTACATCAACACTTACACTTTTCCTGTTTCACCACTATTTCTCAGCAAGATTATAAACTGCCTGAGAGCAAAGACCATATTCCACACTTTAAGGAATTCCCCAAAGCTGCTCTTAACTCATATTTTTATTGATTTTTATATTTTGAGCATTGCTTTCCCAACTAATATCATAAAAGAAATAGCATTATCTCATTACAGACCATGAGAATTCAATGAAATGGGCATTAATCAGATATTCACATTATGTATGAATCAAGCAAACATCCAAAAACACAGTAATTCATTGTCCTTTGTCCATTGCATGAAGTTTTCTTCATGTATTTTCATGGAAGAGCCAAATGCACAGTACATGCAAGTTGTCAAACATAGCATGTTCTTTGGTGCATTACTGTGATTTCATTTTATATTGGAGCCAAAATTATTCTCTCCAAAATTGGAAATCATGATCTCACTTATAGATGTTTACTTTCCACACAACTTCATGAGTACATCCACTTAGTTAAGTAAATTTAAGTGGTATTTACTTTGCCCTAAGAGGTTCAAAAAAATGCGCTTAATATGCTTAAAAATTATTTTCTTAGAGGTTCCATTGTTCTACATTGGTAAAGTGTGTAAAATAATGCTTGTCCCTTTGCAGGATTGGCAGGGAAATTAAGGTTTAGGGATTTTTAAGATTTTAGAACAGGAATGCAGATACATTTATGTTTTTTAAAAAGATCATCTGAAAAAAAACAAAGACATGCAATCAATGAACTCAAAAAAGAGCAAGAATTTTAAAATGATTTGCCCTTTTTTTGTGCAAAAGCATTTGGTGGAAAGTTTATTGTTCTCCTGTGTGAATGATCTTCTTTGAAACTGAAGACTTTGGCCCTTGCTTCTTTTTCTTTCTTTTTTACATTTTAAAAAAAGCCTAAAATGATTTAAATAATTACCCCAGATGCTTTAAGGATCAGGCAACACTTTCCACTTGCCCTAGGAGTGCGTATTTCTTGGAGAGGAGAACACTGTTTTAAGGCTAACGCAGGAAGCCACACTCAAAATTCAAAGTCTAGGGTTTGTATTTAGTGTGGTTTGCAGCCCTGTTTTCCTTATGTGGGTGATGACTGAAGAAAAACTCCCAACCCCAAAGCACTGAGGTGAAGCAGTTGCAAACACCGATGAGGTGGATGGGAGATCAACTGGCTCATTGGTCTGTACAGACCAGGGTCCAGTAAATTCTCTGTAAAGGGCCAGATAGGAACTATATTGGGCTTAGTGGGTCACAGTCTCTGTGCAACTAGTCAACCTGCTGTTGTGTGGAAGAAAGAGAATCAAGCTTTATAATGGTACCTGGCACACATGACTATATAAACATTTGTTGAAACAAACAAATTAATATTTGTTTAATAGCAATTAACATTGGTTAAATATTTAATTTTACAACCCAATTTCATATCCATTAACTCATTTGATTCTTAAGTAATCCTACAATGAAAGAAAATTAAATCCCCAAGTGCTAAAAATAAGTTGTGCCATTCAGTTGAAGCACTGTAACTTTGTGGGCCTCACTGAACCTTAATTTTTTTTACTCCAAATCAGCTATAATGTGTTTGTGTTCCTTCATCACATGTGTCAATGAATAAATTTTGTTTCCTGATACAATATCAAGCTTTCAAAATTTAGTAGTTTTATTAGAATAATTAGCTTAATCAATAAAATGCAAACAAAAATTAATCTTACACACATACATATACCTCTTTAATCAGTGTAACTTTACCTTTTCTGGAAAAATTTTATTAGGGCCTACCAAATTTTCACTGGATTCATTCCTTTACAGTAAACCTCTCTGTTCTCACCCTGATTTCCAGAGCCTTTTAAGTGAAAACTGGCAGGAAGGAGAAAAGAGGCAGCCTAGTAGACAGGAAAAGAATGAGTTTTGACATGAAAAGGATTTATACTCAAACCTAAGCTTTGCCACTAAGCTGTAAGGCTTTGGGAGAATTACCTAGCCTCTCCTGATATATACATCAAATTTATATAATTATAATTTATATAAGCATCTACTTGTAGGATATAAACTTTAGAATTACCCCAGCCATTAATTTTCATGTAACATAACCAAAAGGAAATGATAATAAGGATCAGAATACATTACAGGTAGCATTTTGACTATTTCAGGGAGGATTATAATCATTGCTAAGGAACGTTATTGTAAGTGATTAAACTGATGTTTTCTGAGGTTAATTCTTAAGCTACTGTAGCTAGGCTGTTTGCAGGTTGGACAACTGTATTGGGGGAGGGGATTGATTTTGAACATACCTTGTACAAAAATTTGAGGCATCTCATTTATACTCTCAAACCGTCAAGCATTAGGAAAACACACACACACACACACACACACACACCCAAGTAAAGTTGCCTGAGCATACCACCCACGAATGTATCAGCATAGAAAGTGCGTTTTATAATCGCAGAATCTGGGAGATGAGAGGGACCCTACAGACGCTATCTCCCACCCACTTCATTTTATTGATGAAGAAAACCCAAAATGTCAGAAGCCTGCGTCAAACATCTAATTGGTGCTGGATGGTCTCGGAACACAGGTTGTCATTGCGTGCCACTCCGCCACCCATATGTGCCCTCTCTGCTGTGCCTGCAAGTCACCAGAACAGGTCAGCTTGCGAGCCTGTGATTCTGTAAGTGATGATATTCCATTCACACTCCCCAGGCCTATTCCAGCTGGAAAGATGGGAGCTGTAAACTTTGACTTATGCAGTTGAATGAGACATTGTTTGATGGAAGTGTGTGGGTGGGAAGGCTAACAAACCCCAATTGCCAGCTCTCGAAACAAACATGTTCTCTTTATCCCCTGATGTAGTTTTTGACGTAATGAGCATGGCTTCCAATTTTCCTTGCAAATCAGCACACTGGTGACCATGGCAACTGGCAGGCTCAAAAGATGCCCTGTCAAGGGACTTTGAAAGGCCGACAGACGTTTGTATTAGATGGGCACGGCCACTCTGGCCAGTGCTTAGCAAACACCCAACTGGACCATGCTCCTCAAAATGAAGCATACACACATTTGTGTTTCATTAAACAGAAATTAATAAGACTCCAATAGGAAGAAGCAATGGGGACTTTTTTGTGTGTATACAGCTGTGTTATGAAGTCATACAGAGAATGTGCATATGAATAATGATTACACATGTGCATTTAATTTATTTCTTCAACTTCTTACATGGTGTCCTTTAACTTTTTTGGGGTGGGGGTATAGGTTTTTTAGAAACCAATCACAGGTTTCACAGCTGGCAGGACAGGTGTCCTGGCTGCTCCTTTCACACAACAGCGCCCCAATAGCATTTTGTATTTAAAAGCCACCCTGGGTCAGTAGTATTATACTTTTGGAAAATGTAAATGTTCTCTTCCTTGATGATGGATGCCATGAATCTATTGGTTTGACTCTACTGGAGGAAAATAAGTTTCCAAACGTCCACGTCTAGACATAATGAGCCTCTAAATTAAAAAATAGTAGAAAGATGGTTTTAGTGCAGCTAAAAACAGAAAGACTCACAAGAGATGCAAAATGCCCGGTCCTTCCTCAGGTCTCCACCCCCACCTTTGGGAGAGGTTGTTCGCTTCCCTCTCATAAAGTAGAGGAGGCTGGTGCAAGAGGCTAGCAAAAGTTTTTGAAGGGAAAATGGAGGAGAGAGAGAAAGGAAGAAGGAGAAGCAGCAGAAAGAAGAGAAGGAGAAGAAAGAAGAAAGGGAAGAATAAGGGGGAAGGAGGTACTGAGAGATGCTGATTGGATGTGCCTCATGAGGCTGTGGAAGTCTCTTTCATTTCTTTGGGCTGCTTCATCTAAATGCTTTTCTTAAAAGGAATTAGCAACAAAAAAGTGGGGGAGGGGGAGCTAGTTGGGCTTCTAGCCCAGCACTCAGATACAAACAAGCTGTTCTTTACTCATAGGAACCTTGAATTCAATTAGTCTTCATTGGTCACAACTCTTCTCGACTTCTCCCCTAATCCGCCATTCTGGGCTTATTGACAGACATCCAAAATGATCTCAATTCCCTTTCATTTCAGCTACATGGCACTTTGGAATTTCCTCACCTGCCAAGTGGCCACAGAATTTTACTTTCTAAACTTAAGAGATCACGCCTTTAGGCCAGGTCTGTTTCTTCTGGCATGCGATTTGACATTCTTGTTACTGCAAGCAACTTCTATTTTCCTCTAAACCTCCGTCTTTCGACCTGGGTAGGTGGGAGGTAGAGCATGGATATATTTCTCTTTCTAGGTGTGATTATAAGCTAGGAATTTTTATGCCTTTTGCAGGCATAGCTTCAGCTCTGAAAATAAGAAGTGCAATGTCAGCAAAAGTGCAGTAGCTCCTTGAGCACCTTCCAGAACTGACCAGTTGTTGGGAAGGGGCACCCGGAAAAAAAAGAAGCACTCTGGCCCAGACAGTGATTCACACCTAAAAATACCAACTCAACCATGTCTTTAAAAACACTTCTAGACCTGGCACCCAAAATACGATAAGTTGCTGAAATAATTTATAGCTGACTTTGTCCCTGAGCATTTTTCCTCATTACCAAGAAGTATCTTTTCTTTTTGCTATTGAAGTATAATTAACATACAGTGTTATATTAGTTTCAGGTGTTCAGGATAATGATTCAACAATTTTTTTTAAGATTTTATTTATTTATTTGACAGAGACAGCCAGCGAGAGAGGGAACACAAGCAGGAGTGGGAGAGGAAGAAGCAGACTCCCAGCAGAGGAGCCCGATGTGAGGCTCGATCCTGATCCATTGATCTATGTGTCTGTTTTTGTGCCAGTACCATAGTGTGTATCTTTGCAGTATATCTTTGAAATCTGGGATTGTGATACTTCCAGCTTTGTCCTTTCTTAGTTGCTTTGGCTATTTAGTATCTTCTGGTCCCATACATATTTTAGTATCATTTCTAGTTCCGTGAAAAAATGTTGTTGATATTTTGGTAGGGATTGAATTAAATCTGTAACTTGCTTTAGGCAGTATGGACATTTGAACAATTATTGGTTCTTCCAATCCATGAGCATGGAATATCTTTCCATTATTTGTGTCTTCTTCAATTTCTTTCATCAGCGTTTTATAGTTTTCAGAGTACAGGTCTTTCACCTCCTTGGATAAGTTTATTGCTAGGTATTTTATTATTTTTGGTACAATTGTAAATGGGGTTATTTTCTTAATTTCTCTTACTGCTACTTCATTATAATTATTATTATTATATAAAAATGCAACAGATTTCTGTATGTTAATTTTGTATTCTGTGAATTTATTGAATTCATTTATCAGTTCTAGTAGTTTTTTCGTGGAGTCTTTTGGGTTTTCTATATATAGTATCATGCCTTCTGCAAATAGTAAAAATTTTACGTTCTCCTTACCAATATGGTTGCCTTTTATTTCTTTTTGTTGTCTAATTGCTATGTCTAGGACTTCCAGTACTATGTTGAATAAAAGTGATGAGAGTGGACATCCTTGTCTTATTCCTGATCTAACAGGAACCATTGAGTATGAAGTTAGCTATGGGTTTGTCATATGTGGCCTTTATTATGTTGAGGTATGTTCTTTCTAAACCTGCTTTGTTGAGAATCTTTATCATGAATGGATGTCATACTTTGTCAAATGCTTCTTCCGCATCTATTGAGATGATCATATGGTTTTTATTCTTTCTCTCGTTAATGTGATATGTCATGTTGATTGATTTGTGAATATTGTACCACCCTTATANGGTTGCCTTTTATTTCTTTTTGTTGTCTAATTGCTATGTCTAGGACTTCCAGTACTATGTTGAATAAAAGTGGTGAGAGTGGACATCCTTGTCTTATTCCTGATCTAACAGGAACCATTGAGTATGATGTTAGCTATGGGTTTGTCATATGTGGCCTTTATTATGTTGAGGTATGTTCTTTCTAAACCTGCTTTGTTGAGAATCTTTATCATGAATGGATGTCATACTTTGTCAAATGCTTCTTCCGCATCTATTGAGATGATCATATGGTTTTTATTCTTTCTCTCGTTAATGTGATGTGTCATGTTGATTGATTTGTGAATATTGTACCACCCTTATATCCCTGGAATATATCCCATTTGATCATGGTGAATGTTTTCTTCAATGTGTTGTTAGTTTGCTAATATTTTGCTGAAGGTTTTGCATTAATGTTCATCAGAGATATTGGCCTGAAGTTTGTTTCCTTCCTTCCTTCCTTCCNATCCCTGGAATATATCCCATTTGATCATGGTGAATGTTTTCTTCAATGTGTTGTTAGTTTGCTAATATTTTGTTGAAGGTTTTGCATTTATGTTCATCAGAGATATTGGCCTGAAGTTTCCTTCCTTCCTTCCTTCCTTCCTTCCTTCCTTCCTTCCTTCCTTCCCTTCCCTTCCCTTCCCTTCCCTTCCCTTCCCTTCTTCCTTCCTTCCTTCCTTCCTTCCTTCCTTCCTTCCTTCCTTCCTCTCTCTCTCTCTCCCTCCCTCCCTCCCATCCTCATCTTTATCAAGTCTTAGTATCAGGGTAATGTTGGCTGGCCTTGTAGAGTGAATTTGAAAGCTTCCCTTTCTCTTCTATTTTGTATAATAGTTTGAGAAGAATAGGTATTAACTCTTCTTTAAATGTTTGGGAGAATTCACCTGTGAAGCCATCTGGTACTGGACTTTTGTTTGTTGAGGGTTTTTTGATTACTGATTCAATTTCTTGCTAGCAATCCATCTGTTCAAATTTTCTATTTCTTCCTGATTCAGTTTTAGACAATTATATTTCTAGGAATTTATCCATTTCTTCTATGTTGTCCAACCAAGATGCATTTTTAATCACAATTTGGAGTAACACATTTAAGGGGATAAACAGATAAGCTTTTCAATTTTGTGATTTGCAAGCTTATTGTTAACAGCATTGAAGGAAAGTTAAAAACAATCCAAAGTCTGTTTACAAGACTGTGATACACACTGATCAAGAGAGAAAATAATCAATTAACTAAAATTTCTTTTGTCCTTAGTTCACCCTTGTGGTAGTTATCTATTGATGAAAACAAATTGCCTAAAACTCAGCAGTTTAAAACAACAATGATTGTGTCATAGTTTCTATGAGTCAAGAATCTTGGTGCCACTGTCTTGGAGCCTTTGACTCACAGGCTTTAATGAGACTACAATCAAGCTGTCAGTGGGACTGTAGTCTCATCTGCAGACTCCATTGGGGAGGGTCCAGTTCCAAGTCCATTTACCTCGTTGTTGTCAGGTCTCAATTCCTCATGGACAATTGGCTAAGGGCCTCTGTTTCCTACTGGCTATTAGCTGAAGGCCCCCCTCTGTTCCCTGCCACATGAACTCCTCCACAGGACTAACTAAAAACATGGCGGCTAGCTTCCTCCAGAGTGAATGATGAGAGAAAGAGAAAGAGAGAATACTCAAGACAGAAGCCATTGCCTTTTTGTAACTTAATCTCAGAAGTAACACTCCGTTACTTCTGTTGTTTTCTATTCATTGGAAGTGAGTCACTAAGTCCAACCCATATTCATTGGGAGAAGATTGCACAAGGAGGCAGGGATAATTGGAGACCATCTTAGAGGCTTCTTACCACAGCTCTTATTTCTGATATTATAATGTGAAATCCATGATGGAGAATGTCTTATACTAGGGCACTGAAACTTAGGCGGTAATTAGATGCCACAAGCAAATCTGTGTTCCTATGGAAATTTATATATATCAGAGTTGCTCAACCAACTTGTAAACACATGCTTTTAGACAAGGATCAGTTTATTCCCAATCCTCTCTTCTTTCCTCACTTACCCATTTACATCCCTACCATTTAAAATCCAGTCTTTTAACTGGGGTTAGCATTGTTAGGAAGTAAAAATAACCAATCAACCAAACAGAAAACCTGACCAACTTTATCCCAACTAGCTGTATGGCTTTAGTAAAATCCTTTAACTGTTGTTACAGGTCTCAGTCCCTTACTGGCTGACAGAATGGTTTGAATCCACTGATCTCTCAGGTGTCTTAAACCTTTAGAAGTATATGAAATTATGTGTGCAAACTTGGGATGAAATAAAATGCATGACAGAAATAAGGATTTCAGAGGTTTACAGTGAAGGTTAATAATGGGTGAGATTTGGGGATTTTTATAAAGCAACTTGTACACTATAAAGTGCCTTACACATGTAAGAGCTTATTGTTGTTTAGCCTTTATCATGAAGGGGTCAGGGTAGGACAGACAGTAATGAAAACAGTCTTACTATTTAGCCAGTCAGTTAGGTGTCTCTCCTTTAGATCCATTTCTTTCACAATGAAGAAACATCAGCATTTGTAAGGGAGTAACAGGGAAAAACTGACTTGCCTCCTTCCCTCACACTAAAATTCAAGGTATCTTCCTTTACTTCAACATATCAAATTCACAGTGTGCTTGCTGGGCACTCAGGGGGTTCTCTGACTTACCTGTTTTGTCCCTGACCTCTATTCGTGTTTCTCTGACTGCCCTCTCCACACCAAGAGCTTTTCTCCTGGACCCTCTCCTGTAGATTCTCTTTTCCCTCTACCATCTCTTTGTTTTGCTTTCTGTCCTTTGAACTCCTTCTCTGAGAGATCACACTACCCCTTGGGTAGTGACTCCAATGTGGGTCATGATTCAGTGTCAGCTACACTTAGTCCTGCAGCAAACTGCTAAATATGAAAACATTTCAATATCTTTGAATGTAGATTTTATGGACAGAAAGGACCTTTCAGAGTTTGTAAAAGGTAGTATTAGATTTATTAAAGTCATATTTAAAAATGTGGTTCATCCTGAAGCTTTTAAGTGCATCTTATAAATCATTATTTTATTTATAAGTCAAGCAAACTTTAGCAATCATAGTTAAGGGCCCCTTGAATAGTATTTGGTCTCATTTTATAAACCAAATTAAATTAAACACCTTTGACTATTTTTAATTCATTATGAATGTACATACTTTTAAGTACTTGAGTTATCTAATGACAAGCTTTCCCATGCATTGAAGTATTTATTTGTTTGTAAATTTAGTAAATAAGTCAGTATAGGCTAGGCTATGATGAGATAACAAATGGAACCTGACTTGAAACTATGAAAAACTGTCAACCAGACATCATTAGCAGAAGTCTTGATTCAAAAATTCCAGACATAAGAAGTTTCCAAATGGGATTTCTAACTTGGAGAAGGGCAGAATGCTTTATTGGGCTTTAGCAAGAGGATATCTGCTGAAATTCAGTCAGTTTCAGGAATCATTAAATCAAGGAGAATTGTCAGAAGAGAGAAGAATTAGCAGCCATCGTTGGGGCAATTTGAATTTTATCAGAAGGGATAGAGAGGAACAGTTAGGGGCTAAAGTTATATGCAAGAAAGGGGTAGGGGCATAGCCACTGGGGACCAGGATATGTGAGAGTCACAGTGGAAAATTCTCTTTTCTGGTTCTCACAACACAATATAGGTTTATTTCTCCTTCAAGTGGGACTAGTGTAATTCACATAGTCCTCATCCACCTGGTACCAACCAGTTCACATGCTTCCAAGGTCACCTCCACAATGAAAGGAAGAGGGAGAAGACATGCCTAATTTGACAGCTTCTACCCAGAAGTAAATACCAAATAGGCAGAGATTTATTAATGTAAAAATGTAAATGATAAAATTTGATTCTTTAAAATATTTCTGTATTTTGTTCTGTGTCTTCCCAGGGTTTCTGACCATCTAGTACCAGGAACTTGAAGGGTTACTTTCTGAGACTGCATCACAACTGGAAATTTTAGCCAGGGAGCTAACTGTATGAATTCATGCTTGTAACTGAAGCATTATAATTTCAAGGCAGGCTTGTCACCCTCAAAACCTACACAGTGCATATCCCTGCAGTGCTCCTGGAACAGGGCAGAGCTTGGGTCACAGCCCCTCCTGGCTGCTACATCACTTATTTGGAATTAGCATTTCTTCAACTCTTAAGACAATGTCTTTTTCATCTCATTTGAATTTGAACCTTTTGAACCTGATGGGAATCTGAATCCTTTTCACAAGCATTTATAAGTATTAAAATATTAAATATAAGCGAAAGAAAGTGTATTCATCTTCAAGGTGGAGGATAAAAAGGGAAGATTCTACCAAGGTGGTTTAAGAATGAAACCCCTCCGCCCACCACCCACAAAACAAACAAACAACAGAAACACATTTTCGCACTGTAAAGCTTAACCCCCCCATCCTTTATTGTGCTTAAAAAAAGAAAAAAGCATCAGTTGCTTCCCCATCATTACAGAAAGTCCCCTTACCCTTGGAAAGATCCACATCCAAGAAAGGACATTGGACTGGGGATAGCAATAGATCAAAGGTGAAAAGGTAAAGTCCTTCCCACAAATGTGTCTCGGACTGGTGAGGGCAGATAGATGTGCAGACCAGCTATTACATATGTGATGGGAGCATGGGCTAGGGAACCCTAAGTCTTCCCAGGCCTGTTGGAAAGGAGATAGCACTAGGTGAGAAGTAAGGGGGCATCTTCTTGGCAATTAACTGGGTAGAGTGGGGGAGAGAGCCAATTGCAGGCAGGATGGTGATGTGGAGAGATACAGAGGTGCATGAGAACAGACAGCAAGCAGCTCAGCACTGCTGTGAAATGGTCCTGGAGGGATGGGTAGAGGTAAAGTTATGAAGGATATCGTGTGTTGTAATAAGGAGTTTGGATTTGGTCCCAAAGGTGGTTGGGAGGCACTAACACATGTTAAATAGAGAAATAACGTGATTAAATTTTCATTTAAAGGAAGTCAGTCTAGTGTTAACTGCTGAGTAGGGGGAGCTGGCCAAAGACAGGGAAACAAATCAGAAAGCTGCTGTAGCTATCCATGGAGATGGGGTGAAGGCCTGCATCAGAAATTATGCATGTACGGATGGAAGAGGAAAAAGAATAATGCTTTTAGAAGACAAATATCAAGAGAAAAGCAATTCTTTGGGTGAAGCAAGAACTTTCAGAGTCAGGAGTTAGGGGACTATGCAAGTGCTCTAAACAGCAACATGGGAAACAGAACTATCAGAAAATTCTGTCATTCCCAGCAAACAGAATTCAGTCTCTGTAGTGAAATGCTCATCTGCCCATATTGCCATGCCTACCCCATTCCCTTTGACCTCCCTTTCATCAATCCTAGATCCCTGATCTGCCCTGAGGGCTCCCCCCAGTGACCTGACCTACAGACCATCTTCCTTTCAGAATCAGCTCAGACGCTGACTTGCTTTCTGACACAGAGCCAATTCCGTCATCCCTCCAGATCCCCGGTTCACATCTATAAATTGCAAGCCATGATGATACTGCTTTCCAGGATTGTTGTGAAAACACCTGATAAATATCTGTAAAGCACCATACAAATGTGAGGTATCATTATTGATGAAAGAAAAAGGAATATTAGGGAGGGATGCAGGAGGAGAGGCAGAAAGGTGGGTGGAGAAATTTCTGGAGCTGGTCACTATGCACAGTTCTTGCAGAAGAATGACGTATGGGCATGCTCATAGTCCTGTAGTGAGATTAAAACACCACAGAGTAGAGTGTGCTGGCAAGCATATGGGCTTTGGATTTGGCCAGGCTCAGGTTTGAATCCTAGCTTAAACACTCTGTAATTCTGTGCCCCAGCACAAGTGACCTAACCTCTCTGAGCCCTCATTCCTTTATCTGTGATATAAAGATAATAAGTCCTCCCTTCCTTTTAGTGTTTTGAGCTTTTTTTTTAATTAAATGAGTTAACACTCAGACGTTGGATAGTATATAGAAGGGGTTCAAAATTGTTGGTTTCCTTTTTCCATTTCTAATCTCTTTCTTTGTGAAAAGTACTAAATATAGTTCCAAGCAGAAGCTCAGCTTTTCTGAGAGCTACTTTCAGAAAGGAAAATATGCTGGCCTGAATTTTAATCCTCTCCCTGCTTTTGCCAGGAGTGGTTAGCTATCAACCAGCAAAATCTCCAGATGGCCCAACGGTCCAGATTATTCAGAAACATGTGAACTGCTGGTGAGAACACAGTGAGTCAAAAGAATAATGGGCTTAAGCAAGTCAAGCATCTTTAAGTGTAACTTCATATACATGCACATAAACCCATAAGCTCGGTAGTTTCTGGCACAGTGCTTGTCCATAAGCATTTGTTCATTGTTCAATAGACCGTCTGGCAAATTTAGCATATGGGGAGGGGGACTTTGGTGAAATGTCCTGAGTTCTCAGGCCATCAGATAGTCTGCCAAGTGTGGATGGGAATATAATAATTCTTTGTAAATTGAGTGCCTTCGCTAATCACACTGAAAGATTATTTGGATTATTAATGCATCATGCCGCAGCATTCTAGAGTGAAGTGTGTTTTGTGCTGGTCAGGAGTTTTTCACTCAAAACTAAGAATCACTAAAGATAGGGGATTAATAGGAAATGAGAATTAGCTTTTATTCCTCTTCTTCGAATAGCACTGCATTCTTCACATTCATGTTTCAACATGGAGGACTGGGTGCAGAGAAGGGAAGAAAAAAGAAAGGAGAGTCAGGAGACAAGGGGCAGAACTGGAGGAATTCACCTTCTTCACGTGCCAGCTCCCAACTTGGCCCTCTTCTGGCAATGATGGGGCACTGGAGGAGAGAGGAGGAAGACGAAGGAGGGGAAAGAAGAAGAAAAGGAAAGAACGAGATAGAAAGAAGAGGAAAAATCTGGAAGGAGAAAAAAAGAAATGTAGAAGGCATTAGGAAGAATGCACAGCACCTGGATGCTAAACTCATAAGCAAAGCTTTGGAAGTCTAACAGACGAGTGGAACCCCTAGTGTGTGTCAGGCACTGTGCTGGGAGCTGCAGATATGGAGCTGGGAGACACATGGTTGCAGCTGTGAGGCACTCGCAGGAAAGAATCAAGGCTGGGAACAACTCAAGCGGAGGCCAAGAAAACTTGGCACTGCCTTGAGTATTAGGCACAGAAGAGGTCAAACTCTCTTGGTGGTCAATTCCCTTTCATTGAATGGGATTTCTATTGACATTAACTTTTGGTCTTTTCACAAGATTTCTTAAATGTCCTGTTCAGTAGAGAGGCTGGGGGAGAAGGGGATGCATGTGACTTTGCATCTCAGCACGTTTCCTTTCCCCTATCCAAACAGATGTTGTTTGACCAGAGCAGCACAGAAGAAAACCTGACTACTAGATTTGGCATAAAAAGGACCCATTAACTTATGTCAATTGAGTCATGCAAAAGTAAGAGGACTGCACTCCCTTTGGAGACTGTTTAAAGAAGGACAGTGTTGGCCTAATTGCTCATCACTGTCACGTTCATCATCACACGCCCTGCTGCTGCAGGACCTCGCACTGCCTGCGGCTCCCTGTAAGCTGGCACTGGGCTCCCAGAGGGCCTCCGACACAAAGCTCTCAAGATGAGCCCAAGGCAGCTGCTCCAAAAGCCTCAGCCTCGGGTCTCAAAGAATGAGAATAAAAGGTCTCTGTCCTCCACCTCCTTCTCCCATCTCACCTACCAAATCTCAGCCCTCTCTCTCTTTCCCTCCTCCCTCTTTTCTGTTCCCTTTCCCCTGGCTCAGCTCCTTGTCTTCATGCTGGTGACAGACTCAGAGGGTCCCGCACACTTTAGGCCTCGATCACCGGTTCTCTTAACTATTCCTAAGAAATCCCTAGAAAGCTAATTAAAAACTCAGGCAGGATGGGGTGCCTGGGTGGTTCAGTCATTAAGCGTCTGCCTTTGGCTCGGGGTGTGATCCCGGCATTCTGGGATCGGGCCCCACATCGGGTTCCCTGCTCCGCTGGGAGCCTGCTTCTTCCTCTCCCACTCCCCCTGTTTGTGTTCCCTCTCTTGCTGGCTGTCTCTCTCTCTGTCAAATAAATAAATAAAATCTTAAAAAAAAAAAAAAGACTCAGGCAGGCTGGCCCTACCACTTATGATTCTAATTAAATAAGTTTGGCATGGCCTGAGAATTGACATGTTTAACCCTCCCCCGCACCCACAGGTGATGCTGACATAGGTGGTGATGGACAAAACACTGGAAACACCCTGAGCTCTGCTGGTTTGCACCGTTGAGGAGAGAGCTTGGCCGGCCTCCAGCCCTCCGGACCCCTCTGAGGTGACTCCTTGTCCTATTACCTACCTCTCTGATATTGATGGTCCCAGGGCTCTATTCTTGGTTTCATTTGGTTTATTCTGGACACTTTTCCTGATTGCTCTCCTCCAGTCCTGTGCCTACAAGCATCTATAGATTGAAGACTGGAACGTTTATTTCTAGCCCAGATCCCTCTTCAAAGCTTCACACCTATTTTCACCCAGTTGTCCCACAAGTACCCCAGGTTTAACATGCTCAAAACTTCATTCATGGGTTTTGATTCTGGGTAAGATGAATGTTGGTTTGCAATCTTGGGTGTTTTTGGTGAGCTTTGAAACTGTCCCCCTTACACAAAGGGCAAGGAGAGACTGAAGAAGGCAGAACACTCCAGATTGTTAATAAGCAAGGAAATTTACATCTGAGGCTTACATTGGGCAGCTGCAAGACCATTAGAACTCTGCGCCTGCCAACCAGAATCTTAAAAGTTTACATAGAGGCCCTAATGGGGCTTAGTCCTATATAGTGTCCAGGTGGTCTCAACACACCTTGCTGTCTCAAAGCTGTGTCCTTGAAGGGGCTTCTAGTGCCAATAAAAATCAACCAGCAGTCATGTCCTCTCAAGGACCTCCTCCAGCAATGGGTCAGCCCACTCCATCTACCCTGCCTTTCTCACTGAATGTAGCTTCAAACCCTGGGTGAGCTATTTGAGGACTCTGAAAAGCAGCAGGTGGACTGGGAAAGGAGGTCAGAATTCAGAGTACCACTGAACTGGTGGTGAGTTTCCCATTTGTCCTTCTGTGTCCCTCAACCTGGATGCAAGATAGCCTGAAACCTAGAAGCAGGAACCACGATGCACAAAGAGCTCCAAAGACACCCTTGGCCCTGGCTTGAAGAGTGGGGAAAATAGTTCCTGAGAGAAAAATCTCCCATGGTTTTTCTTCTTGCCGTGCCACCACCCAGCCCCAAGCCATCTCTCCGGAGTGGTGACAGTGGGATCGGCAGCAACAGGTTCCACGGGGGCAAATGCTTTCTGCCATTCTGTGACCTGCTTCAATTTTCCCAATGGTGTGTTTTGAAGGACAAGGGTTAATTGTGACAAAATCCTATACATCCTTTGTGTTTACCCAAATATTTATCATTTTTAAAGTCTCTCATTTCTTCCTGTAGCTCTGAATTTCCATATGGTATTATTTTTCTTTAGCCTGAAGAACATCTTTGAGAATTTCTTATAGTGTAGGGTCTGCTGGCAACAAATTCTTTCAGCTTTTGTTTATCTAAAAATGTCTTTATTTCACTTGCATTTAAGAAAAATATTTTTGCTATGTATAGAATGTCAAGTTGGCAATTTTTTTTTCATCATTTTGAAAAGATAGAGTTCTATTTCTTCTAACTCCATTTTTTTCTTATGGGAAGTTAGACATCATAAATATAATTATTCTCTCTTATATAATGTATCTTCTTTATTTGGATGCTTTTAAGATTTGCTTTTATTTTGGCTTTCAGAAGTTTGGCTATGATATAGTTAGGCATGGCTTTATTTGCGCTTAACCTGTTTGGGATTTGCTGGGATCCATGGATGTCTGGGTTGCTGTTTTGAATCAAATTTTTTAAATTTTCAACCATTATAGCTGCAATTTTTTTCCTGCCCCATTCTCTCTCTCCTTTACTTCTTACATATGTGTTAGATTAATTTGGACAGTCCCACAGCTCAATGAAGATTTGCTCATTTTAAAAAGTCTCTTTCTGGGACACCCAAGTGGCTCAGTCGGTTAAGTGTGTGCCTTTGGCTCAGGTCATGATCTTGGGGATCCTGGGATTGAGCCCCGCATTGGGCTCCTTGCTTAGCAGGGAGTCTGCTTCTTCCTCTGCCTGCTGCTCCCCCTGCTTGTGCGTGCTCACTCTCTCTTTCTCTCTGACAAGTGAATAAATAAAATCTTAAAAAAAAATTCTCTTTCTCTTTGTCCTTCAGCTTAGATGATCTCTGTTGACTGCTCTTCATGGTCACTACTCCTTTCTTTTGTTGTGTTTAATGTACTGTCAATCCTAAGAAATGAATTTTTTTTCAGATATCGTGTTTTTCCATTTTAGGTTTTAACTTTGATTTCTTTTTCAATTTACATGTCACTGCTGACAATTTCCCATCTCTTCACCCATTATAACCATGCATTCTTGAAATTTATTAACATATTTACCATAATTATGTTAAAATTCTTATCTGTTAATTTCAACATTTAGTAATTCTGTGGGTCTCTTTTTATGACTGACTTTTCTCTTGACTGTGTGTCACATTTCCCTGTACCTTTGCTTGGCTAGTAAATTCTTATTTTATAGTAGGTGAAGTGGACGACACTTTGTAGAGACTCTGGATTCATTTTCCTTTGAAAAGTGTTGACTTTTGTCTTAGAAGGCAGTTAAATTACAGGCAGTGAGCTTGATTCATAAAGGCTTGGTTTTAGGTTTTGTGAGGGTGGTTCTATTTCAGTTTTACTACTAGCCTAGGGTGAATCTTTAGTCTTAAGGCCTAAGGCATAGCTTCTGTGTTTTAGTTTTAAAAGCTGGAGGCATTTTCCACATCAGTTTAACTTGAATTCCAAGCAGTATCTGTAACTGGTGACTCTGAGATCCCTGCTCAGCTCTCAGCTTTCTCACTGTTGTGTCCCCCTGGGCACCTCGGAGTCTCATCCCATGCATGTGTAGTCCAGGGATCGCCCAATGATTTGAATGAAGCTTCTACATGATTTTTGGGCCTATCCTATGTGGCTTCCTCCTTTCTGGAATTCTACCCTCTCCCTCAATTGTAGGCCTCTCCGGCAGTCCCAAACTCCATCTTCTGGTTCCGTAGTCCTGTAAGACTGCCGCTTTCTGCTTCCTCTCCTCCTGCCACACTCTGATGGGCCTGGGAGTACCCTTGAAGGAAAAACCATATAAATGTGCATCTCACTCTGTAAGAATCAAATCCTCACCAGTTTCTGCCAGCTTTGTTCTTCTCCCAGTTGTTTGTTTGCTTTTTTTCCCCAGAGTGTATAATTGTTATTGGCAGGAGGGTGTCTGAATGTCCCACTCTGCCATGACTCTTTCTTTCATACATTTCATCTGTTTTCTCTCTGTGTTATGGTCTGGATAATTTCATCACATATATCTTTCCATGCATTAAATTTCTCTCTGGCTTTGTTTCAGTGACTATTTAATCTGTCAATTGAGTTTTTAATTTCAGTGACTGTGTTTTTCATTTATAGAAGTTCTTTCTTTTTTATATCAGCTTTTTTTTCCCAAGGACCTTGTTCTTTCTTATGTTTTTAATTCCTTTTTAAGTTCCTCGTCATTTCAACCATACTTATTTTATAACCTCTATCTGGGAGTTGTATTATCTACATATCACGGGGGATCAAATCAAGTTACTTATTTGGTCAGTTGACTTCTATTCATGGGGGATTGCAACATATGTACTTGAGTTTTTGACTCAAATTTGGCTTTTGAGTTTATGTTCAGCTGAGTTTTATCTGTGGAAACAATCCTTGGTGAAGGGTATATCCATGCAAATAGGTTTTCCATTGAATTACCAGATATCCCAGCGCTATTGCAGGCCTGGGTATACTTTTAAACTAATTTCTTAGCTTCAGGGTTCTTGTACCTTAGCAAACTTTTTTCCAACCAGAAAGAAATAGACAATTTTCCTTGATATATCCTTACACTGATGGGTAGATTAACTTATAGTTCTCCTTTTTCGTAAGGGATTAGCCGTTTCAGAATGCTGGTTCTAGGGGTGCCTGGGTGGCTCAGTTGTTAAGCGTCTGACTTCGGCTCAGGGCGTGATCCCGGCGTTGTGGGATCGAGCCCCACATCAGGCTCCTCCGCTATGAGCCTGCTTCTTCCTCTCCCACTCCCCCTGCCTGTGTTCCCTCTCTCGCTGGCTGTCTCTCTCTCTCTGTCAAATGAATAAATAAAATCTTTAAAAAAAAAAAAGAATGCTGGTTATGAAGAAGATTTTGAGCCTCTTGTGGGCCCAAGATCTCAATTCCTGTTCCTAAATGGTCATTAAAACCTGCGCCTCTTCATCTCACAACCATTAAGGTGGCTGTTAGAAACAAAGCAAAAGAGGAAAGAGTTCCGTGTTGACATGGATATGCAGAAACCAGGACCCTCATGCATTGCTGGTGGGAATGTCAAATAACGCAGCCACTGTGGAAAACAGTGTGGTATTGCTCAAAAAAATGAAAAATAAAATTACCATTTAATCCAGCAATTCCATGTCTGAGTATATACCCCAAAATAATTGAAAACAGGGAGTTGAAGTGATATTTGTACACTTTTATTCATTTACAGCAGCAGTATTCACAAGATCCAAAAGGTAGAAACAATCCAAATGTCCATTGGAGGATGAATATANGTGTGCCTTTGGCTCAGGTCATGATCTTGGGGATCCTGGGATTGAGCCCCGCATTGGGCTCCTTGCTTAGCAGGGAGTCTGCTTCTTCCTCTGCCTGCTGCTCCCCCTGCTTGTGCGTGCTCACTCTCTCTTTCTCTCTGACAAGTGAATAAATAAAATCTTAAAAAAAAATTCTCTTTCTCTTTGTCCTTCAGCTTAGATGATCTCTGTTGACTGCTCTTCATGGTCACTACTCCTTTCTTTTGTTGTGTTTAATGTACTGTCAATCCTAAGAAATGAATTTTTTTTCAGATATCGTGTTTTTCCATTTTAGGTTTTAACTTTGATTTCTTTTTCAATTTACATGTCACTGCTGACAATTTCCCATCTCTTCACCCATTATAACCATGCATTCTTGAAATTTATTAACATATTTACCATAATTATGTTAAAATTCTTATCTGTTAATTTCAACATTTAGTAATTCTGTGGGTCTCTTTTTATGACTGACTTTTCTCTTGACTGTGTGTCACATTTCCCTGTACCTTTGCTTGGCTAGTAAATTCTTATTTTATAGTAGGTGAAGTGGACGACACTTTGTAGAGACTCTGGATTCATTTTCCTTTGAAAAGTGTTGACTTTTGTCTTAGAAGGCAGTTAAATTACAGGCAGTGAGCTTGATTCATAAAGGCTTGGTTTTAGGTTTTGTGAGGGTGGTTCTATTTCAGTTTTACTACTAGCCTAGGGTGAATCTTTAGTCTTAAGGCCTAAGGCATAGCTTCTGTGTTTTAGTTTTAAAAGCTGGAGGCATTTTCCACATCAGTTTAACTTGAATTCCAAGCAGTATCTGTAACTGGTGACTCTGAGATCCCTGCTCAGCTCTCAGCTTTCTCACTGTTGTGTCCCCCTGGGCACCTCGGAGTCTCATCCCATGCATGTGTAGTCCAGGGATCGCCCAATGATTTGAATGAAGCTTCTACATGATTTTTGGGCCTATCCTATGTGGCTTCCTCCTTTCTGGAATTCTACCCTCTCCCTCAATTGTAGGCCTCTCCGGCAGTCCCAAACTCCATCTTCTGGTTCCGTAGTCCTGTAAGACTGCCGCTTTCTGCTTCCTCTCCTCCTGCCACACTCTGATGGGCCTGGGAGTACCCTTGAAGGAAAAACCATATAAATGTGCATCTCACTCTGTAAGAATCAAATCCTCACCAGTTTCTGCCAGCTTTGTTCTTCTCCCAGTTGTTTGTTTGCTTTTTTTCCCCAGAGTGTATAATTGTTATTGGCAGGAGGGTGTCTGAATGTCCCACTCTGCCATGACTCTTTCTTTCATACATTTCATCTGTTTTCTCTCTGTGTTATGGTCTGGATAATTTCATCACATATATCTTTCCATGCATTAAATTTCTCTCTGGCTTTGTTTCAGTGACTATTTAATCTGTCAATTGAGTTTTTAATTTCAGTGACTGTGTTTTTCATTTATAGAAGTTCTTTCTTTTTTATATCAGCTTTTTTTTCCCAAGGACCTTGTTCTTTCTTATGTTTTTAATTCCTTTTTAAGTTCCTCGTCATTTCAACCATACTTATTTTATAACCTCTATCTGGGAGTTGTATTATCTACATATCACGGGGGATCAAATCAAGTTACTTATTTGGTCAGTTGACTTCTATTCATGGGGGATTGCAACATATGTACTTGAGTTTTTGACTCAAATTTGGCTTTTGAGTTTATGTTCAGCTGAGTTTTATCTGTGGAAACAATCCTTGGTGAAGGGTATATCCATGCAAATAGGTTTTCCATTGAATTACCAGATATCCCAGCGCTATTGCGGGCCTGGGTATACTTTTAAACTAATTTCTTAGCTTCAGGGTTCTTGTACCTTAGCAAACTTTTTTCCAACCAGAAAGAAATAGACAATTTTCCTTGATATATCCTTACACTGATGGGTAGATTAACTTATAGTTCTCCTTTTTCGTAAGGGATTAGCCGTTTCAGAATGCTGGTTCTAGGGGTGCCTGGGTGGCTCAGTTGTTAAGCGTCTGACTTCGGCTCAGGGCGTGATCCCGGCGTTGTGGGATCGAGCCCCACATCAGGCTCCTCCGCTATGAGCCTGCTTCTTCCTCTCCCACTCCCCCTGCCTGTGTTCCCTCTCTCGCTGGCTGTCTCTCTCTCTCTGTCAAATGAATAAATAAAATCTTTAAAAAAAAAAAAGAATGCTGGTTATGAAGAAGATTTTGAGCCTCTTGTGGGTCCAAGATCTCAATTCCTGTTCCTAAATGGTCATTAAAACCTGTGCCTCTTCATCTCACAACCATTAAGGTGGCTGTTAGAAACAAAGCAAAAGAGGAAAGAGTTCAGTGTTGACATGGATATGCAGAAACCAGGACCCTCATGCATTGCTGGTGGGAATGTCAAATAACGCAGCCACTGTGGAAAACAGTGTGGTATTGCTCAAAAAATGAAAAATAAAATTACCATTTAATCCAGCAATTCCATGTCTGAGTATATACCCCAAAATAATTGAAAACAGGGAGTTGAAGTGATATTTGTACACTTTTATTCATTTACAGCAGCAGTATTCACAAGATCCAAAAGGTAGAAACAATCCAAATGTCCATTGGAGGATGAATATATAAAGAAAATGTGATCTGTGTCTATACATCTATGTCTATATCTATATCCGTATCTATATAATATTATTCAGCCTTTAAAAAGAAATGAAATTCTGGCACCTGGTACAACATGGATGAAATTTGAAGATATTATGCTAAGTGAAAAAAGCCAAGCAGTCACAACAGGAAAAATACTGTATGATTCCACTTATGTGAAGTACCTAGAGTATTTAAACTCATAGAGATGCAAAGTAGAATGGTGGTTGCCGGGGATTTGTCAAGTGGAGGAGAAGTCATTGTTTAATGGGTACAAAGATCCAGTTTGGGATGATGAAAAAGTTCTAGAGATGGACAATGGTGATGGTTGCATGTACTTAACACTACTGAATCGTACACTTAAGAAGGTGAAGATGGTAAATTTCATGTTATTTATATTTTCTAAAAAATCAAACCTCTTAGTTTCTAAGACTGGAAACTACTCCCAAATTCAAGGGAGGCACACTGTCAGCTCAAATCTTCACTACTCTATTTATCTTACTCTTTAAAGAGCTTAACTATACATTTAAACATTATTTTTTAACATGTCATCTACAATTAATGTTGTGTTTTCTCTTACTTTTATGTTTGTTCATAAGTAGCCTAGTCAAGTGAGGATTTTAAACAAAGGTTGCAAATTGGTGGTTTACAAATTTTATTTTGTTTCTTTCTGATCTGGACCCTTCACACACAACACCAGATTTCCATCTTCTCTTGAACGTTTGTTGTCTTGGTCCATATTGGGCCACATCCTCAGAGGGTAATGGCAAGCTGAAGCTAAGTAGTGGCTTCCCCTCTGAGATAGGATAGATGCTTTTGGGATTCCCATAGTCACCACGGTATCTGACAAACGAACAACTGCCCTGTTTTGCATTCCTGGCTTCTGAAAGGACTAAAGTTTGTGGCCACAGGGCTAAAAACACTCTATCAGATTTTTAGGTGTGGCGACAAGTAAATAATTACTTCTTTTTAGAAGGCTTTTTTTTTAAGTCAAATCCATAATCCATTCTTGAAAGTACTCTCTTCTTGCTAACTAATAGAACTAGAAGTCTGATTAAAGTTGTCCCCAAGAAGCAATGAGGTGTCACAAAGTTTTGGGCAAAGAAGGAGCGTTAGTCTTTGCAACCTCCTTCATTCCATGGACCTGCCTTCACCCTTCTGACCTTTTCTCTCTCATGTATTAGGCAATATTATATTTGTTTCATTAGAAGGGACACAATGAAGTATATAGAACAGCACCCTGGTGGTCGGAACACCCGTGTTCTACTACCAGACCTGTTTTTTACTAGTTGGAGATATTGTTCCCAGAAAGACCAAGTGACAAGCCCAGTCTCTCAGGGTCCACCTCTGACTTCATCGTCAATGTGTTGCCTCTTTCTTCCTTCCATCCTACAGGTATGAGAGACCCAGGGGGTCTTCTTCCATCAATCCAGTGAGCTTATTTCAAGGGCACAACTGCATTTAGGAACTTAAAAAATCAAAACAACTAAGCAGATTGCCAGTGTCCCTTGTAAAGAATAATTCTAGAGATTAAACAAATAGACAGACAAAAACCAGTGTTCATATCAGAAAAGAGCATAATTATCTCTGCCCTTAGTTGCCAGCCTTTTTTACTTTTAAGGTAAAAATCTCCCAGTTTTGTAAATTTTGCCAACTAATTCCCTGTGTGGGCAAAATAAAGCATTTCTACGGGCCCAGTTTGGCTTATGAGCCACTAATTTAGAGAAGGAAATCCTAGATAATGGAAGACTCGCTTTATAATTTATGTGTTTAATAAGTTAGATGTATTAAACCTCAAAATGTTGCATTTCATGTTACATTCCCTGATGGCTTCAGACATAAATCTTCAGTGTCTTGGTCATCCCAATGGGAAATCAAGCCATTCACTTACTTGCTTTTCCTCATGAGGACCCGGCGGGATATGAGATAAAGAACAGATGCTTAGTCCAGCCAATGTTTTCATGAACTTGTAGATTACATGTAGGAAGTACCTCAAGAGCTTCTGATCCAGAGATGGCAAATAACACAGCACATATACAGCTCCTCTATTCTCATGACAGACAGTTCCTGGCACAGGACCTGAAATTCCCACCCTTGGGGTTTATATTCTCCTGGATTCATATTGGCGTCTCCCCAAGTTCTCTTTGAAAAATAGCATTTCCAAACGTGTATTCCTTGAACCACTAGCTTTATGGGATATTCTTAAGTATTCAGTAGTTTCTATGGTTGGAACAGCCAGGGTTTACTTGCAACCTGGATTCACTCTAGCCAGCTTAAGTAGCAAAATAATTATTATGATTACTATTGTTATTATTATACCCTGGGAAGCCAGACTGGTATGCTACTCAGCCAGAAACCACGCAGCCAAGGCCAACAACAGGCAGAGGACAATGCCTAATGACACTGTGGCAGTTTTCTAGCATAAACACCACTGCTGGTGTTACCGCCTGCTGCACTTGAGAGTGGACCCTGGGCACTTTATCACGACCCCCTCAACAAAACCAGACACTTGCAGCTCTGTGCTCGTCAAGAGATGCAATTTTCTTCTACTATGCCGATTTCCTCGAGCAGGTATCCCCTGGACACACAGCTCATTGGTCCCATCTAGGTTATGTGCCTGCATCTGACCTCCAAGGGAGTCCTGAGAAATGTAATTTTCAGGAAACAGAAGCCCACACACTGAAAGGGGTGGTGAAGAGAGAGGTGAGTGAGCCAACCCACAGTATCTGCCACCTGATCAGATTAGTTTCAGCTAAATAGCCATCGTTGCTAAAATCTTTTCAGAGCTTTTAAAATGCTAGCATTATTCTGACTCTCCAAAGGGGTCTTATTTTTAAGTTATGTTACCATGAAACACTTTTTTCTAACCTTCCAGGGTTAGTGTGTTCTGTGGAACATGATTATGCCGTTAATACATCAACTATGAGTTTGTCTGTTAATGGCAACAAGCCCCTCCCTGCAAATGCCTGAGGCCTTGGTAAATTTTGACAGACAGCTAGCAGGACTAGGTGTTTAGGGTCTTCGAGAGCCTAGACGTGGGCGCATAGCCATGGTGGGAACTCTGAGCGGCTCTGGGTCACCCAGGACAGCATGGCCTAGTTGTGTTTCTTGGGGGTAAAGGGTGATGGCATCTGCATGACTCCCAGATGGCCGTTTCTGCCCCCCCACAGATTGTTGCCCTGTGAGAATTAGTGAGCTGAGCCCACCAAATGTATTTCATCAAGGACTTTTTCATTTAAATGGCACTCCCAGATATGAAGGGTCATTCTCTTTTCTACTAATGACTCACTTGTTGAAAGCCAGGATTAGGGGGCACCTGGGTGGCACAGCGGTTAAGCGTCTGCCTTCGGCTCAGGGCGTGATCCCGGCGTTATGGGGTCGAGTCCCACATCAGGCTCCTCCGCTATGAGCCTGCTTCTTCCTCTCCCACTCCCCCTACTTGTGTTCCCTCTCTTGTTGGCTGTCTACCTCTGTCAAATAAATAAATAAAATCTTTAAAAAAAAAAAAAAGCCAGGATTAGTGTTCAGATTACTGAAAAGAGCATTTACTAGTAATTTGCAATACATTATCATATAGGAATCTGATTACAGCTAAGGATTCCTCATAAAACAAGCTTTAGCATTCACTGCATTTCTGGAGAAATAAATGTGTTCTTTGCCCCGTACGGATGAGGTGATAGGTTTTATATGGGTTTGGGGTTGGCGGGGAGAACACCATCTTGATGTTTCATGGTTGCTGAGATGAAGTAAACTCAGTCCACAAAGTAGAATTAGCCTTGATCCTTGCCCAAAAGGATTGTTGCAGAAAGGAGATGAGAGACAAGACAGGAAGGATGAGAAGGCATTTGGGTGATCTCATGAAAATGGAATCTGTGAGCATGAAGACAGAGCAATGAAAAGCTGTGGCCAGGCAGAGAATAGTGAGCAAGTCAGTGAACGCAGCGCCTTGTCTTCCTCTCCACTCCAGTCCTCCCATTTTCTAATTGCTGGGCCTCTATTTCCCCACCCAGGGTTAGCTCCTGACTGGGCCACTAGGGTGCCTGGACATTTGGTCAAACTTTATTCCGGCTGTTTCTGTGAGGGTGTTTTTGGATGAGGTTAACATCTGAATCAGTAGACTGAGTAACCAGATTGTTCTCCCCAGTGTGGGTGGGCCTTATCCAATCCACTGAAGACTTGAAGAGAATAAAAAGGCTGAGGGAGAAATTTCTCTCTCTCTCTCTCTCTTTCATTTGGTCAATTCTGTTTCTCAGGAGAGCCCTGACTAATACAGCACCCAAAACTGGATTTCTTCAAATGATTTCCCAGGCCATCCATTTTTCCATCTATCCTTGGGTTTGTCACTAATTAATCATTAATCATTAATCATTAATCATTCTCTGATTAATCATTCTCTGATTTCTGCGTTAGCTTCTTTCTCCAAATAATTGGGCATTTCTGCCTACATTCTTTAATGCAAATTCCTTGGCTATATTTTCCAAATCAAATTTTTAAAAAATCTATAAAAATCCTGGTTTTGGTCCCAGGACCTCTGTATACTCTTAATAATTATTGAGAATCTCCCAAATCTTTTTTTTAATGTGGGTTAGACCAAAAAATATTTACCATATGGTATTTATACCACTTCAGAAATTAATTAGAAGAAATTTTTTTTTAAGATTTTATTCATTTATTTGAGAGAGAGGGGGAGAGAGAATAGGAGTGGGGGAGGGGGAGGTGGGAGGGAGAGGGAGAAGCAGACTCCCTGCAGAACAGGGAACCCAAAACAGGGCTTGATCCCAGGACCCCCAAGATCATGACCCTAGCCAAAGGCAGATGCTTAACTGACTGAACCACCCATGTACCCCAAAAGAAATGTTTTAAAACACAAAAATTAAAAAGCACATTTTGCCTGCCCCTGAGAAATTATGTCATGACATATCATTTAGTTTCTGGAAAACTCCAATGTACAGCAGTGACAAAATAAGAGTGAAAAGGAAAATACCATCTTAATATTACTATGAGTATAGTTTTGTCTTCACAGACCTCCAGGAAGGTCTTGGGGACTCCCAGGATCCCCTGACCCTTTGAAAACCGTTCCTCTACAGTATCTGCAAATGACCCTCAGTTTACCTCTGCCATGTCTCTCACATCCATTATCTCCTCTGAACTGGCTTAATTTACTTCCTCATTATCTCACTTGACCAATAGGATAACGTTCTCTTCTTCTGAGAGCAGTAGCCCCAGTTTCCAGACAGTGAGCTGCTTCTTTTTTATTTTTTAAGATTTTATTTATTTGGGGCGCCTGGGTGGCACAGCGGTTAAGCGTCTGCCTTCGGCTCAGGGCGTGATCCCNTGAGCTGCTTCTTTTTTATTTTTTAAGATTTTATTTATTTATTTGAGAGGGCGAGTGAGAGAGCACACGTGGGGGAGGGGCAGGGGGTGAAGGACAAGCAGACTCTCCACTGAGCAGGGAGCCCAAAGTGGGGCTCGATCCCAGGACCCTGAGATGATGATCTGAGCCAAAGGCAGCCACTTAACCAACCAAGCTGCACAGGCTCCCCGCCAGTGAGCTTCTTGAGGGCAAAAGATTTGTTCTCTGACAGACTCTTGGTATTTTGCACAGTAGTCAAGAAATGCCTTTTGAATGAAATGTGAAATCCCACCTATCATACACACTGTCTCCATGAAAAAAAAAAATCTTTCCAAAGAACTTCTAATTAACATCTTTTACCAATTTTAAATTTTTCTGTGCATCCCATTAATTACCAAATATAGGGGATACTCGATTTCCTGGGCCCACATCTCCTTACCCCTGAGGTCTCCTGGAGCCATGGGGTCCATTTCCCAGGATAATTCTCCACCTTAATGGCTTCATCTCTTATTTTCCTAAAANTCTTTCCAAAGAACTTCTAATTAACATCTTTTACCAATTTAAAATTTTTCTGTGCATCCCATTAATTACCAAATATAGGGGATACTCGATTTCCTGGGCCCACATCTCCTTACCCCTGAGGTCTCCTGGAGCCATGGGGTCCATTTCCCAGGATAATTCTCCACCTTAATGGCTTCATCTCTTATTTTCCTAAAAGTTTTCTTCAGCATCAAGGGTGTTTGTGCCACTAAAGGTATAACCCCAAATTTGGAAAAAGTTGACACCCCTGAGGGCAACACTTAGCCAATGCGGTTTAGGTCACTGACTAAATGTCTTATTCTTCCCATCCCTCAGCAAGTCAACTCTTAAGCATGCTCCTCGGTTTCTCCAGCAGGATTGAGCTCCAGTTGCCTCAGAAATAAATCAGTCACTAACAAACATTTCATTGGCTTCTCTCCCTTCCCTGTCTCACCCTCCCTTCTTCCTCTATGCCCCCTATTATCACCTGCCAAATAAACTATCTGAACCCAAACAATAACACTGAACAAAATCTAAACTTCCTGACTGTCATTTAAAACATCCTGTAGGGGCGCCTGGGTGGCATAGTCGTTAAGTGTCTGCCTTCCGCTCAGGGCGTGATCCCGGCGTTCTGGGATTGAGCCCCACATCAGGTTCCTCTGCTGGGAGCGTGCTTCTTCCTCTCCCACTCCCCCTGCTTGTGTTCCCTCTCTAGCTGGCTGTCTCTATCTCTGTCGAATAAANTCACAGTCGTTAAGCGTCTACCTTCCGCTCAGGGCGTGATCCCGGCGTTCTGGGATTGAGCCCCACATCAGGTTCCTCTGCTGGGAGCCTGCTTCTTCCTCTCCCACTCCCCCTGCTTGTGTTCCCTCTCTAGCTGGCTGTCTCTATCTCTGTCGAATAAATAAATAAAATCTTTAAAAATATAAATAAATAAATAAATAAATAAATAAATAAATAAATAAATAAATAAATAAATAAAACATCCTGTAACTTGATTCCAACCTACCTGATTAGGCCATGTCATCTAGTCTTTACATATACTCCATCCTCTGGCCCAAGTGGTCCCCAAACTGTCTCACTCCAAGTTGTATTCATTCTATACTTTCATTCATTAGTAATGGACCGAGATCACTGTGATTCCTTTAGACCAACAGAGCTTCTCTTCCTAGTGTGGGGAAGGGTCTAGCCTCTCATAAAGGAGACTTCCCAGAGGAGGGTGAATACCTTGTGGTCCTAAAAGCAAAAGAAAATGGAGGTCATCGCTGATGGTTTGACAGCTGATTGTTTCTGCCCCAAACAGGTAGCAGGAAGGTAAAAAAGGAAAGAAAATAGGTGGTCACCAAATTCAACACAAGATGATGAAGATGTCCTGGTGAGCTGAGGCAACTCACCCACATTTACCACGGGGACAGACACGTTTTAGGTGCCCATAGACACAGACCCATCTCTATCGGCCCCTCCCAATGCAGGCCCACAACTTGCCCCACTGAACACGTGTGGAAGCATTGCTAGCCCCCTAGGCCTTTGCTATAACTGTTGTTGCCAGAATAAGCATCACAAACCTACTACTCCTTGTTTTTCAGAAATTGCCATCCCCTGCTGTAGTCTCCTTCCAAAACCATAGCTGACCCACTCCCATGTTGTCCAGCACATGGATTTCTGCCCACACTGGACATAGAATTTCCAAACATGCTCTGGAGCTGCCGTGGGCTCTGAGATGTTAATCAAACACCCACTTGAAGTACTTTGGAAACACCTCTGCTTTCTGGTTTTTTGATGTGCTCCTGTTGAATGAAAACATATTTCTGGTCCAATCGTGAGTTCATTTCAAGACATACTAAAGAAGGATTTTCCTAGCTGCTTACTTTAGAATATTGTTCCCTAGTGACCAGGTGCTTTTCACAGCTCCTTGGAGGCCTATAAGGAGTGATGGAAAAATGCAGCTGGGAATCTCACATGGAAATCAGACATACTGGAATTCCATTTCATATCTGCCTTAATTTAGCCTGGTTATTGATTCTCTTGAGGTGCTTACTTCACACCTTTGCTAGTCTCCCTTAGCTTGTTTCCATCTCAAAGGAGGAGGAGCAATGGGAATTTTCAAGCACATTTTCTTCAAGAAAGATGTGTGTGCCCCAACTAACTAATGGACATTTCCTTCCACAGGGCATGTCACATTCCAGAGAAGTGTTCAAGGACATTTCCTATCGGCATCAAAGGCAGCCAGTCCTGGAGACACTCACAGATAGATTAGATTACCATTGCATTTGAGAGACTGCACCTTCATCCCTGATCTGCCCCTTCTCCCTAGAGGTGACCTCAGATAAACCACTTGAATTGTCTGAGCCTCCTTTCTCTAATCTACAACAGGGGGTCAATCTAACTGTTCAACCTTCCTCTCTGGATCCCTGCCATATATAATCCCTTCCCTGTATCTGTGTAAACAGTTAAGTGCTTTATAAAAGAAAGGGATTCATATTCCTACCTGTCCTGCAGCTCTGGGTAAACCATTTCTCCCTAGAGCTGTCAGTCACCAACCTGAAACTGGCAGTCTTCTGATGTGCAAATTAACACTTCTTTAGTAGAGGACAGTCTGGGATTCTTTGTTCTTCTCCACATTTAATATGATGTACTTCTACTTGGGCCAGTTGTAGGAAAAGGACCAATCCCTTAGTTAACATCTTACACAACAGAAGTGCATGACTCTTATGTCACTAGCACACCATTTGGTTCACTGTAGCTGGAGTTTACCAGGGGGTCATCTACCAGGTAGCCTGTGTTGACATTCCTCCCACTGGCTCAGGTGGAGTGGTGACTTAACCAGACATGATATTGGATCATTTGGAGAAACTCAAATTCACTGGGCACTTTGGTTTGGAACAAGGAAGACATAGAGATGGATGCACCAGGAATCAGGAATGAGGCAAACACTCACTAGCATTTCAGTTATTTAACATCTTGAGGAATTTAGCTCAAGTCAGAATATGTGACAGTTAATGATATTAGCAGCTATGGTAACATTATTGTTTCATTAAATTTTATGGATTATTTATTGGCAGAGGAGTTCTCCTAGAGTTTTGCTGTGTTAAAAGCCAAATATGGTAGTAAATGCTGGAGTCAACATAACCCAATGGAGACTAGAAATTGGAATCTGGAAATTGGAGTGCTGCATAGTCATTACAGCTCCAACTCCAGCCATAGAAAGGATCACCTATGGCAACTTGACCAAGAGGCTACAAAGCTAAATAACAAATTAGACATCTTATCATTGTCACACAGGCTGAGTGGGAGACACTCCTGAAGCTTCACTTTCTTCCTGGCTGGGCTACAGTGAATTTCCTGACTTTGGGAGTTTAAGTTGTCATCCTTGAAATGGAGATCAGCTTCTGAAAGTGTAATGGGAAGAACCTGTTTTCTCCAAGAGCAGAACATTTATCACCAATACTTGCTGGAAGTTTTCAGGGGACAGTCCGCTGGTAGTTTAGGCATGGCCACAGCTATCCCAAGTCTCTTTATCCCATGCTTTCATAACCTAAAGGCAGAGACACGGTTAAGACAATAATAGAACACACTGACAACTGAAATAGAAGGAAACCACCAATTATAATTGTCTGGAAAGATTCTAGCATAAGGACCACCATTAATATAGGAATTAGGTGAGGCCACTGAAGGCAGCTGCTAGGTGATTTTGAAGGAAAGCATGGTTGCTGAGGTTGGCAAAATCTATGTAACATTATTTTGTATGTCCAGCTTTACAAATATGAATTCCATTTGGCCCAGGGTTCTGGAAAACACCTAGTTCTTGGAATTTTCAGAGGCCCTCATTCCATCATCAAAGAGCCTGCTTTTTACTTCTTCTAGCCCCTCCCTCTACCAATGGCAAGTATACTCTCCAAATGCATAGACAACCATAAGACGCCAACAGAAAGGACAAGGCAAATTATATGAATGCCTGGCTTGTTTAAGAGCCTGGACACATGGACAGGAGCTTATTTTTAAGCTTGTGCTATACAACATTAATACAAAATGCCATGAAATAGATTAATTCAGAACCTGCCACATAGTATCAGCTCTGTAAATATTTGCTAAATGAAATAAAGAACCCTTGGATTCAGTAGTGGGGGAAATCTGGAAAAGTTAAGAATGGAGAAAAGTGTTCAATAAATACATGGGGAGTGAATAAGGAGACTTTTCTGGAACTGGACTATCTGAGTTTAAATCTCAGCTCTAGTACTTATATCTCATTGGCCTTGGGCAAATTCCGTAACTTCTCTGTGCCTCAGTTTAATCATCTGTAAAATGGGGATAATTATTTTCAAAATGTAATTTTAAAAAAATAATAAATCATTCATTTTTATATTCATTAATAATGAAATAATAATAATAAGATGTTATGATTTGTTCAAAGAGCATCCGAGAAGCTAAGATACTTATGGAGAACTTAATACAGAAATATTAGGATAAGGCCATTGAATTAGATGTGACCTGAGTAATGCCCAACATATCATGAATCATTGGGGTTTTGTGTTTCACTTATGATGAATTATTTGTAAATCTCCTGGATGGAAGTCTTCAAATGAACAAACAACTTCCCTACGTCTGGGAACTTTAATCAGATGAAGCAATGAGGCAAACCAAGGACATTCCCGGAGAAAATCCTTGGGCAGCCTTTTCCCTCTTATACTGAAAGGATGTGTTGTCCACCTTTTTGCCTTCATTCTAACTTTTCGATAATTTTTCTGACAGCACCTCCCTTATTGGGTTATTAGGATTAGAAAGTTATGGGGATTAAATGAGTTAATATATGTGCAGTCCTTAACACAGTGCACAGTGCCTGGCATTTACTTAGTAAATGCTGTTAAAGTTATTCTGACTCTGAGTTTGGCCCGTTAAGTCAGGTCCACTTAGTAATGCCTTGGAGGGAATGCAGAGCAAAACTCAGAAATGTTATTACTAGCTACATTGCCTTCACTTCACTCAGGAGAGACTTCCCGCTATTTAATCAGAGGAGAAATGAATAACATTATCTGTTGGAATTATCAATATTAAAGTTAGCATTTTGGGGTGGGAGTAAAACAGAGCATCAGGGGGTGTGAAAGGTGAGCAGGAAGGGGGCAAACAGAGAGAGAATCAGAAGGCCAAGGCCTTTGCCTTCCACGTCCAATCGAACACCAAATCCCTGCGGAAGTCTTACCATCCACACTGGCAGCTCTTGCCCAGACTGTGGAGGGCAGTTTCTCAGCTGGCTCCCTCCTCCTGCTGGTTCTCTGACCTCCCTTCATCCTCCACACACCACGACAACCTCTGCCTCTACATGGGTCCAATCATGCCATTCCCCTGCCCCCAACCTTCAGCATTTGCCCGTTCCCTGGGTAGTTCCCTACGAACTATTCTCAGCAGACCATTTCCACCCTCCATCTCCCCCAGTTCGCTATATGGCTTCACTCCTCATTCATGTTGGACTGCCTGCCACCCCTTCTTCTCCTCATACAAATTGCCCCTTTCTCCTTCTCACAAAGTCATACTCACCCTGCACAGACTCACTTGAAAGCTTCTGCCTTGAAACCTTCCCTAAGCCCAGGGCACAGGCAGTCCCCTCCTCTCTCGTCTCATGACTCTGTGCACACCACCCTCATGCTGTGTTCCGAGCATGCCCTTAGAGGAACTGAGAGCCCACTCTGCTTCTGCACTGTTCCACTTCGCCTCATGTTTCCCGCCCGTGGCCCATTGTGTGCAGTCACCAGCCACAAATATTCACTTACTGAGGGGTCTAGCCTTGCTCCAGCAATTTTCCTGGGGTACAACTTGGATGGATGCCTAGCAAACTTACTTTCTCATCTCTTGGGGTGTGTGGCTAGAGCACCATGGCTCAGCCTCCCCTTGGAATGTGGGTGGAAATGTGCGTCCCAATTCCAGGCTGACCTGCGATATCACCTGCATATGCCTCACCCCCAGTCCCTCCATGTCTCTGTGTGTTTGTGAAAATACTGAAAAATAATACCAAAGTAGTAAGAAGAAAGGGCGAGGGCAAGAAAAGCAATCTCTGGCATTTAATAGAAAGGATCTCGTTGCAAGTAAACTCTTCAGATATTGGGGCTCCGCTACCAACCAGCTTTCTGCCTCTTCAGCTCCAGCACGTCACTTAGAACACAGAACTGCCACACTGTTCTCTGTTTTCTGGAGTGAAAAGCAGAGCGGAACTCTATCACTTTGCAAAGGGTCAAGAAGTGAAAATATTATAAGGGAAGAACTATTTCCTGAGAGGAAAATATCAAGGGCCTTAGCCTGGGGTTTTCAGATGTGGAAACAGAACCCATGAGAAAGTACGTCCTCCAGGGATGGTAAAAAAAAAAATGACGGGTCCAGACTTCTCATGATACAGGAGACCTGCTCCTGGTGCAGGCAACGTGAGGAAGGGTAGTCTGCTGTCGGTCTGTCAGAGTCCTCACTGAGGGCCACAGCTCAGGGGAAAACGTGAGGAAGCAAATGTGTCCGCGGGCTGCGGGCTCCCTCCGCCTGAGTCTCCCCCACCACCAACTGTGCCTCCCCGTCAACTATAAACGGAGAGGGGTAGCGTGGCTTGTATCAAGGGGGAGAGTAGCTACTAAGAAGTCTGCAGCAGAGGGAGGTTTCTTTTCCCTTTGTATGTCTGTAAATAAATGGTTTTAATTTGGGGAAACATACATCTGGAGTGTTGTTGTATTGCCAAACAGACAGAGTCTTGTCACAATATGACAACAGCATCCAGAAGGTTGTCTGTTTTCCGTGAAATGTTGCCTAGAGGGTGCTTGGTGTCTCAGAGCTCCGAGCGTTCAGTGGCTGCCCAGCACGTGGGCACGTCCACATGTTAATTTTCAGGAAGAATTAACTGGGGAAGGACTTGTGGGATGCTCAGGTCAGAGCGTGGGCCTAGAGTTTCTGGAGTCCTGGCCCTGGTCCTAGAGCTGCCCTATTTCTCAGCAACCCCACTTCACCTCCCTGTGCCTCAGTTTCATCTCCTGGGAAATGAGACTGGGTCCAGTGCAAGCACCAGGATGAACGCACCTCCTTCTTCAAGAAAATTGAATTTTACCTACTAGACAGATAATAGCTCTGTGCAAAGCTCCCCTGAGATCCTCGAAAGCAGAAAACCCCACGGCGTGTCTAAAACAGATGCTGATTCATTTTTAAAATACACATTTCACTTGCATTTTCAAGGACACAATTGTTTCCTAAGAAAAGTACTTTCCTGAGTTATATGCCCTGTTAGTGCTTCATCAGGGCCTGGTGACTCAATTAGAAGGCTCTTAAAAATATATAAAACAAAAGAAATGTTAGCTCGATACCAAGATAATGTTAACATTATTAGTGTGCGATCATAGAATTTAGCCCTAAGGACCCTGAAGGACCTAACTGTTCATATTGCAGCCGAGAAAATGAAAACCTGGTGAGATGAGTCACCGGCCATTTCTCCTATTTCAGAATACGTTGCCTGCATGAAATTCTTCATCATGTTCATTAAAGTGCTGATCAGGTTCAAGGAAACATCTTAGAACAGAACGGCGAGTACTTCCATAAGTCTTTGTTTCCCAAAATTATCTATTCCCACGACTATGGTGCGTCCACTACCATTAAAATCTCTTTCTTTTGCTGAAAAAAAAATGACAAGATCTGAAGGGGGAAGGATTTGGAGTTGTGGGGAGAGAAGTTTGTTTTTCTTCTTTCGGATCCTTTTTTATTGCTTCCATGGCACAGTGTGGACATTGAGATTCCCTCGTGAGCCCACAGGGATCGCGTGTGAACCCAAATAACGCTCCTTGTTTAAGGAGACCCCTGCTGCTTTCTCTTGTTATCTCTGAGGTATTTGCCGTGAAGTCTGATGTCATTCTTGTTCATAGTCAACTCTGAGAAATTTTTGGCCTCGCAGACACCAGTGGAAAGGAAACACGTTTGGGGAAAATCAAGAATGGCAGGCAGTGTGGAAAATTGGGGTGGCTGGGCTATGGTTCAGCTGGGGTGGCTGGCATGGGGAATGCAGACTTGCTGGCTAGGGGAGGAAGAGGACTCTGTCCCCAGTTGTTCAGCCAACGAGGCGGACACTACCGCTAACCCCGTGTTACAGATGAGGCAATACAGAGAGGCTACCTGTGGAGATTTGTTATGGATGCTCTCTATAGGTTTTGTGGCATTCTGGAAGGAACAGCCAGGACTGAGCCTTTGTGCTTTATTAGAGAAAAAGTGTTCCCTTCTCAAGTTAAAAAAAAAATTGTTTAGTATATTCCTGGCCAACCTAAATAAACTTACTTGCACTGTGCGAAAGCATGAGAGATGTGGAGGGGGTTCCCCCCTCCTCCATCTGAATTAGTGGCTCTGGACACTGGCTGTGAGTGGGAAAGGAGTCGGGGAGGGGAGAGGAGTAAGAACACAAAGGAAGAGTCAAGGGGAGCTCTGGCTCTAGGGAATCAGCGGTAAAATTCACCATAAATGTACCTAACCTCTAGTTCCTTGAGCCACTCTCTTTCTTTCTTTCTTTCTTTCTTTCTTTCTTTCTTTCTTTCTTTCTTTCTTTCTTCTTTCTCTTTCTCTCTTTCTTTCTTCCTTCCTTTTTTTTTTTTTGAAAGAGAAAGAGAGAATGGAGGAAAGAACAACGCACACACAGCAGTTGGGGGGAACAGAGAGAGGCAGAGGGAGAGAAAGAATCTTAAGCAGGTCCACCCTCAGTGTGGAGCCCAATGTGGGGCTCGATCTCACCTGAGCTCATGACCTGAGCCAAAATCAAGAGTCAGACGATTAACCAATTGAGCCACCAGGAGCCCCCTTGAGTCACTCTCTTCATTAAATCAACATATGAGTCCCATTAGGACTCAGGAGAATTTCTGCTGCCCAGACACGTCCTGGGAAGACCCTGAGCCATCAGCCATCTGCAGGGACAGGCAGCGCTGTGCGCACACCCAGGAGAACCTACACTCTTTCCCACTCACACACCCAGCACCTGCCCTGTGCTCCCCACCCCGCCCCAGCCTCCCACAGGAGGTGACGTTGTGGGGCTCAGGGAACACGGACAATGAGACTCATGCTCCAGAAAAAGGAACCCTAGGGCCACCTGGGGAGTGGTTGGGACCGGCGAGAGTGAGGTGCCCACGTGTGTGCTAATGAGTGTATGTACTTGCTCGGCTCCTCCAGGCACACCTGAATCTCCCCTGAACTCCCCAGGGGGCCAGCTGCAGTGGTGGAGTCAAGCTTCGTGGAACCTAAAAATTGTACAATTGGGGGCTCTCATTAAGAAAGCACTAGAAAATTATGAATAACAATTGTCTGGAAATAAATATTTATTTAGAATAATACTATAACAAGTGACAACTTTAAACATCTGACAATACCAGAAACGTCACAAAACTAGGAACATATTTTTATTAGTTACCAGTCTGACACCTTAATATGCTTCTCTTTAATCCCCTTTTCCTAGGACAACGACGCTGTAATCACATTCTCTACACAGAGAACGGGAAGATGATTCAGTTGTCGCCTTTCCTTTCTAGCTGAAAACTTCAACTTCACGACTTATTGGCAATGCTTTCCATTTTGTTTAGAATTGCCAAATGTGGGGAAACCTCTGTTAAGTATCTTTCATATGTGAGCTGCAGGATTTAAGGTCATTTCAAGTTTTCTTGTGCAGTGGCGAATCCTAAATATTCTTTAAATATAGCATTCATTAACCAGTGTATCACACATCCTGTCATGGTGGTGAATGTGTTTCCTGCTTTTTTCATCAGTGTCCATATTTTATGTCAGAGAGGCAAGAAATGAAAACCTTTTCAGTGTGTTTGAGAAATCCTATGAATGATTTATTCCTCTTCATTAACTGCATTATCGAATAATCCACGCATCTGCCCATTACTTCTGTTTGAAATTCCATCCTGGAGGATATTTCTACACAGGAAATGTATTAGCTCAGTAACTACACAGGGAAGTGACTGTGTGTCACGTAAATAGACCTCGCAAAACCCAAGCTAAGTGAATCCCCGGTGCAACATCCCTTTAGCTGTTTCCAAAAATGTCCTCAGCCACTCCAACAGCACTCAATGCAGGAGAAGTGTGTCAGGAAAGACAGATTGAAAATAGACAACCGTCTTAATGGATCACATTTTAAATATCTGTCCTTTGCAAATTTTACTAAAACACATGACCATGGGAACACATTGCCGCCTCCCAGGGCCTTGGAGGTGCCCTTTGCCCGTGAGGGCCCTGGGCGGCAAGCCCCCCAGCTTCATAGCGAGTGCAGCCCTGGCTAGCACAGGAGGAGCTCGTGGATGATGGAGCAGGCCCTCCTGGGCCAAGCATCCCCTCAACAATACAGACAACCCAGAGGAAGGAAGGGAGGAGTGGAGGAAGCCTTCCTGAAGCACAGCTCCCACGGCTCCCTGCTCACTGGCTGTGGAGAGCCTGTTTGGGCACAAGTTGCATTCAGAGGCTAGCTATGGAAGGTCATTTTTTCAACTGGCAGAATTTAATGGCAATACTCATCTTCTAAAATTCCAAACATGGCCTGTGGCTCTCTGGAGGGAAGATTATCTCACCTATCCTGGTAGCCTCTGGATTACAGAAAGAGGCAGGGATTTTAGTTACAGACTTTGTCCCACAGCTTCCCCACTGGGGGTGCCCAGTCTCCTGTGGGGGAGCAGGGGAGACTGCAGGGAGTGCTTGCCTTGCCCTGCCCTGTGTTGGCACTATGAGAAAGATGGCGCCTCCCTCAGAGACGATGTCACCTGAGCATGAGGGCTCGGTGAGATTGCTGAACGGCACAAGCAGTAGCCTCTATCTGCCCTGAGGGGTGGCTGATTCATCAGAGTCTGCGTAATGACCATCCCCCTCAAAGCCATGGTTACGTGATTGCATCTGATCATGTAGCACGTACAGAGGCAGGTCGAAGACTAGCAGGGAGTAAGAAAAATGGAAACATCTGTGTTGGAGAGAGAGCATTACGGCTGATTTTTAAAAATTCTTTTAATGTCATTATAATCTTGCTATAATAGATAAAAATTGAAAAAGGATAAGTAAAAGAAGCAGGAGATTTGGATACAGAGAGAGAAGGACTACAACTCAGTCACAGAGAAGCAGGTAGTAAATTGTCAAATTGTGAGATGAGAAAAATCTCTCCTTGGTGCCCTTCTGCCTTCTTTCCCTGGCTCCATTTCTTCCTTTCGCTTGCCCATCCTGCTTCTCTGCCTACTTCCAAGAAGAGAATTTAATTAAAATTTGTGAATGGTGCTTGCACAATCACTTTTCATCATTCTATTGTTTATAAGAGTCCAATAACCAACTATGTCCTTTGTACCTCAGCTCAAATGTCACCTCCTTAGGAAGGTCTTCCTTCACCAACCAGTTTAAGCTAGGCCCCTTCTCCCTAATCACTCTTCACATTGCTTAATTTTTAACTTAGAATATTTGAAATCATCCAATGTGTTCGTTTACTTGCTTATTGTTTATGCACTTCTACCCACCTTGCATATTCACCACTGTGTCCCAGCTCCTCAATGGTGCCCAGCACAGCAGAAACAAGTAAATATTTGTTGAATGAACATGTCACACCCCCTGGGTCCTTGTCATGAGAGTAGGTATTTTTTAAGCCTGCATCAAAGGACCCGATTTAACATGAAGTGATCAACGATAATGACAGAAGTACAAACACTGAGTCTTATATAAGCCTTGGGAGGTGACTGGGAGGTGACTGGAGCAGGGATTACAGTCAACATTTTACAAATGAGGAGCCAAAGGGTTGACTTGTCCAAATGCATACAACTGAGTGGAACCCAAGTTGGGTGTAGAACCCTGGGCTTCTGACCCCTCCTCCTGTATTTTATCTACCATGTCAGGCTGTCCAACTGCCACTGGCATGTGGTAAAGATGTTTAACTCTTTTTATCTGAGGATCATGTCATTAACTTGCTACCAGATGGAATTGTACTTGGAGTTGCAGGAGGAATTGAAAATTGTGGTGGATTTGTGCTCAAAAAGAAGGAGCAAGTATCCCTTACATGTTCTCATCCAGCTCACAATGAGCTTTGGTGAAGACATTATTTAGTAGTTTCATCTCACTGAGACTCAAATGGATGAATTTGCTGCAGGGCACAATGAAAGTCAGAGAATTCAAACTCAGATTTACCCCTTACCAGTGACTCTTACATACAAACCCTTTGAGATTAAAAGCCTACATTTACAAGCTGACTGGCTGGGTTGGGAATTAAATATATGGTTATCAAATACAACTAAATTATTTGATGAAAGCTAGGCTGACGTATGATCGCCATCAAATTAAGAATGAAGTATTTTATTACCCATGGGTCTGGCTTCACAAAAACACAGAGTGGTCCCAACCTGTGGTGTGCTTGACTTGCTTTGTGAATTACCATTATTAACCAGAAGTTAGAGATATACCTCTTATCACCTATGGGAAATCTATATGTGCTTCCTAGAGAAGGGGGCTTATATCAGAAAATCAGCTTCTGGTCAATGGGTTATGTATTTTTTGAACAAGATCCTCTTGGGCCAGTGGACTTCTCCCAAGAATCCTTGACCATGAAAGTAGGGACTACAGTGAGATGAAAGAAGCAAATTCACCTGAAACTCATGCCCATGATGCCATGAGCCCCCCACTGGTATCCAGTAATGTGCCTAATCTCCTTATCAACAAATGCAGTTTGATGGTAAAGGAAGAGTGGAAATGTGGGATGAGGCTGGATTAGAAAGGAGCATAGCATTTATCCTGGTTTTGTTCAGTATTTCTTAATTCAAATTACAGTTAAAATATTGAAATTCTCCATTTTGAACCATTCAGTGCTATAAGAATGTTACACATATTTGGTTTTCTATTAAATTCATTAATTAATAAATATCCAATGTTACCTCCTATGCTTTTATCAGCAACCTAAAATGTTAACTCATATTGAAATTATTTTTTTTTTAAAGAAGAGGGAGAGAGAGAATCCTTTTTTTTTTTTTTAAGATTTTATTTATTTACTTGACAGAGAGAGAGACAGCCAGCGAGAGAGGGAATACAGGCAGGGGGAGTGGAAGAGGAAGAAGCAGTCTCCCAGCGGAGGAGCCTGACGTGGGGCTCAATCCCAGGACTCTGGGATCACACCCTGAGCCAAAGGCAGACACTTAACGACTGAGCCACCCAGGGGCCCCTGAAATTATTTTAAAGCAAGTTACAGAATTAGATCAAATATCTAAACTGGAAATTGAAGGTATGATTATTGTCATTGATCTGTGCTCACTCATTTCTCTATTCTTGCAGTTAAAAAAAATGGGGCTGCAAATAAGAATTAGGTTAGGTCACTGGACCATATCTAGTTAGGGTATGCTTTGTCTTCTGCAACAATAGACACCTGGCCTAAAAGGTTTTGGAACTATGTACTTTAGCAGTGGAAGCTATACAATCGTCCCTGAGCTTACTAGTAATCACCAACATGGGCTCTCCTCTCCTTGCTCAGCATATGGTCAGATTAATATTTATTCCATATGGGAGCAGGTACGTAACCAAGTTCTGGTCAATGGAACATGAGTAGAAGTGAGGAGAACCCACTAGTCTTGCTCATACAAACCTCCTATGTCTACTCCTTGTTCTTCTACCATCCACCTGAACAGTAAGGTCAGAGACGAGCCACCAGGTGGAAGGGAAATGGGTCCTTAGGAGACCACATGCAGCAGAGCCATAACTCCCCTTCTGACCTGCACTGAACTGTGTTGTGAGCAAGAAGTAAGTTTTTTTCTGTTCAGCCACTATCAATTTGGGGTGTGTTGTTAACACGCTTAGCCCATCCTGGCTAATACATTGAACAACATGTGCTACAAACATGCAGAAGGAAAATTCTGCAATTGAAAATGGGATCTGTTAGAGGTTTTAAACCAGACGCAGTGCATGATCAGGTTTGAGAGGATGTAAGGCCTGAACACAGAGCACATTAGATGAAGTCTCCTGCTCTGGGACAAGCACGCAGGACCCAAGCAGGACCCAGACAGTAGGCCTAGAACCTGGATTCAAACCAAGGGAAGCAGTTGGCATTAAAAAGCATGCTAGGATTCATCCTCCCGGAAACTGGGGCTTTGTAGTAAGAATCCCAGCCTGGAGTCCAGGGCAGGAAGCTGGGTCACTGGGGGAGTAGGACATGAGGGAGGAAACTCAGCCAAAGTCAATCTTGAGAGAAATCTAATCCTTTTCTGAAACATGCTAATATAATAAGGGTTCCAGACACAGGGGCCTTGTATCATGCTTTCAAGGCTTGAATCACAGAGCAATTCTTAAATAGGCATTTTTTCTTTGCAAGTTTTTGTATTTTAATAAAAGAATCAAAGGTTTCGAAGTAGGGAGATGGAAAAAGATCAGGTGGTAGTTTCTTCTTTTGTGAGGTCTTGAGTTCATAGCAATCGTTTACTCTCAGGGCAAGAAAAGATCTTTAGACATATACCCAAGGAAAATGGACAGAGATGTGGATTCGGTCTCTTTTGAAAAGTGCTGAGGACACCAAACTGCCCTTTCTTGCCACATATGTTATCTCTCTCTCTCTTTTTCTTTTTTTTTTTTTTAGTTGTTCATTCACTTGACAAATATTGAGCCCTGATTCTGTGTCCCCAAATCTGCCAGAATCTGAGGGGGTGCAAATGAATTGTAGGATGAATCACCACCCCCCTATCGTTAGGAGATTCTTTAATTCATTCAGTGACTGTATGAAGCCCCTTACTGGGGACACACTGTCTGGCCTTAGGGAAACACAGATGACTAAGAAGTTCTCAGTCTATCAGCTGGGTAGATGAAGAATTAGGCAATTGTACAAAAAAAAAAAAAAACCACACACACACACAAACCTCACCACAAACTCAACTGTGCAAAAAATAAAACATTTTATATTTGTAATTACTCACTTTAATTTATACTTTAAGTCCCCTTTCAGCTAGTGGGACATAAACTGAACCCTCCGCAGATCGTGATTCCATGTAAGTTCAGGGCAGCATGGGGTGGGGGCGGGGGGTCCAGTGCAATGCTAGGGCTCCCACAGAGCATTTGGTTCCTCATCACCGCATACACGGGCTGGCTTCCACTAAGATGGTCACCATCCATCAAGCACATGTACAAGGTCTCATCCAGCCCAGGATCTTTTCGTGCTATGTCTGTGCTGTTCTTGAGCTCCTGAGAAATATTTGGCTACTCCCAAACCACACCAAGGCATGAAAATCTCCTGGCGGATGTCCAGGTCCCATTTCTGCTTCCAGGCACGGCAAGGCTTAGAAGCAGGACAATTCTATTGCTCACTGTCTGCTTTGGAGTGCTGGGAACTCCACGGAACTGTCAAAGCATGGGTGCCATGTGACCTTTGCTTCTCTGGAGTCTTCCTGCATACTGGGGGCCTGGGTACCCCCTTGCTCTTGGGTCTCACCCCACTTGCTGAAAAGATGCCCCTCTCTAAGCACTCCTTGCTTCTCCTCCAACTCCTCTTCTTCACCCAAGCTGGGAAAGCTTTATCTTTCTTCTGGAAGTTGGAACCTTTGCTTTTTGCTTTTAATCTTCCCAGCTTTTTTTTTCTGGGCTTTGGTTTCAGAAACTCAAAAGCCAGAAGAGGCTCTCCTTTCTCTGCTTTCGGTTAACTTCTTTCCCTAAGTCAGTAAACCACAAACAGCAGTGAGCTTTGCCTGATTGGGGGTAGGGCAGCAAAGGGGTCAAGATGTAACAATGTAATTCTACTATAAACTAGTGCTGGTGTCTATACTGCAGCCTCCAAACTGCACAGAGATAACTGCCCTGTGGATTCACCGAATGCCCCTCATCACAAATGCACTGATAAAATCTGCACCACAATTGACCACAAATGACACCTTTGCCTTGTCCCAGCCTGCATTCTTGTATTCGGTGTTACTGTTTTGCATGATTTGCCGATACTGTCTCTGTTCTGCTTTGGTCCGTGTCTCAGCTTAACCTGGCTGAGTGATTTTGTTAACTACAGAGAATTCTGCCTCTCCGCCATGGTACAAAGTTGTAACATCACAGTATAGGCTTGAGACGTTAGATTCTTTAACAACCACATTTCTATAGCACTTAGCTAATTCCTTTCCTGGTTTATCCTGCACAGGTATGAGCAAGTGGGGAAACTGGAGGAGGCTGGAGTCTCCTCTAAAACGGAGTCTATGAAATAATTGCTACAAAATGTCTTCTCTCTCTGCACTGTTATGGGGGGGAATGGCATCCTTGGCTCCTCTGACTTGGGGACAACAGTTGAAATTTTTTCTGTTTAGAAATGATGTAGTAAGGAGGGCACGCATTGCATGGTGCACTGGGTGTTATACGCAACTAATGAATCATCGAACTTTACATCAGAAACCGGGGATGTACTGTATGGTGACTAACATAATATAATAAAAAAATCATTAAAAAAAAAAAAAGAAATGACTTAGAAAGGCCATCTCTTCTTTCCTCCACTCATTTAGAGTCATTTACTCTCTGATTACTGCCAGCCTTGCACTGTCTTCGTTCCTCAAGGGCAGCAATGGCGGGGGCGGAGGGGAGGTGAGGGTCTCTGTCCTGTGTTGCTGTAGTGTTGTTACTTAACTGTTTGAAGTCTAAGCCTATGTGCATAAACACCATTAAAATGCGTGTAACACTCTGGGGGTGGGGATGGAGAAGAGAAATGATTCATTCTGCCTGGGGAAGAAAGGATATCAGCTGGGGGCACTGGAGGCTTTATGGTGGAGATGACACTGGAACTAGGTTTGAAGAATGGACACAATGGCACCATTCAGGGAAGGTATGTGTCTTGGAGGTGGCAAATCATGGAGAACACAGGAAAGGAGGTGTCACTTGGAAAGGAGTGTGAGGGAAGGCATAGGAGCAGGAGAGGCTGTGCAGTGGAAAGAACAGAGGCAGTTTCTGGTAACCAAAGCGTGGAGTACTTGTGTCAGAAGAGAAGTATCTCAGGCTTAGCCCTGGTCAACTCTATGTAGAAAAGAAACTGAAAATCTTCAAAAAGTAAACACCAAAGTGTAGAAAAAAAAAACACCACACCCAGAAACGAAGAAAGCACTCCTTTCCCTTCTATTTCAAGAAATGCCTTTTGCTTATCAGAGTTTTGAACGGGAATCACAGGCTCTGAGGCATAAAGAGCACTTTGCTAAGTGCAAAGTTAAGGGACTAATTGCTACCCACACCCCCAGGCATGAACACACACACACAGCTGCCAGTGACCCTCCTTAGCTGCCCTTTGATGAAGAATGTCAGCATCTGAAAATGTAACCGCTATCAACCAGGATGTTAAAACCATATAATGTGGGGCTTTCCTGTACCCTGCCCAGCCCCCTCTCCACCCTCCCCACCCCGCTTCAGCCATATCACTTCAATAATGAAAACCAAAAGAACAGTGCTGAGTGAAACTCTGAGACAGCTTGAGTATTTGATTTGGGCAAATGCTCCAACGAGTTCTTTATACATCAAACTCCCAAATTATGGAGAGAAAACTGTGGTCCTAAGGAGGAGAGGTGAGAGCTGTCAGCGGCCCCTTGGAGTTTTCTGTCTCCTCCCATCCTCCCTGATGTCAGTCCCAGGCTCCTCCCTCATCCTTTAAATTTGCCCACGGGTGCCGGTGCCGGTGCCGTATCCAGAGATGAATAAGGCAGGCCCACCCAGAAAGGGACCCCTAGCAAGCTAGCAGTGGGGCTGGGCTCTCCATTTGGAATGATTGTTGAGGAGGCTTTTAAACTTCATGGCAAGAAGGATTGTGGCCTTGAGAAATATATAGCCTGCGAGAAGTTACCTTTATTCTTGGGAAGTCCCGTTCAGCCTCTCCTCACTTTTACAAACTCGTGTAGATAGTAAGGGCACAGGCATGCCCCCTTTGGATCCCAGCAGAGAGGAATGTGGGGAAACAGCTGAACAGACAGGGCCTGCTCTCAGTAGCTGGAGCTGCATGCCAATACAGGCCTCCCTCCACCTTCTCACTAGACAGCACCCTCCATGAGGTTGCCCCAGATGTCCTCAGCTAGTCCCTGCGGTCACTCTGCAGCAGCATGGAGCTGCCGTGTGCCCTTTGCAGTGGGTCACAGCTCCACGGTATTCATCTTTGGGAGTCCTTTCTCTGTCTCTGTTTTATGTTGCAAGAACCTGTCCACCTTAGTAACTTCTGCATCCATTAACACAAGAGATCGGTGACTCAACACTGACCTCCACTGGCTGGCATAGAAATCCTTAATCCCTTTCTCTCCAAACCTTGCGCATTTCCACTGGCTGAGCAGGGAGCCCGCCAGCACTGAGCATGGAGAGCTAGCATTTCACTGTTGATTGAAAGTTAAAATGATTATAAATTCACCTGCTGGGGGTGTGTATGCAGATTCTGCAAAACTCTGGTCCGACAACATTGAGCTATGGGACCACAGACCTTGGAGTGCTTCAGGCCCCCCATGCTGCCAAAACCAAAACAGGACATGCCACCATTTTGCCTACACCAGGTTTGGATGCTCAAGGTGGAATTCACAGTGATCTGAGAAATCTAGGCCAATCTGCTTCCAGGGTGGTATCAATGACTACTCAATTGCCAACCCATGTATTTTTTTCTTTTAAATACCTTAAACTCAAATTGGCAATTGTAACCCCCTTTCCAATTGGTGTAGTAACCTCACCTGCAAAACACAAGATGTGCTAGATGCAATGTGGCAGATGCCTCTGCTGTCCCCTGGCAGGTGGGCGAGGAAGGTCCCCTTGGAGCAGTGCCACCAAGGGTGGGTTGTGATTCTCCTCCTGGGAACCAGCCAGGATTTTCTGGAGACATGAAAGGTCAAAATCAACAAGGGGGCCTGGAAATATGTCAGGAAATACTTACTGTATGCCTTTCCAATCCAGAATGGCCCTCCAGAAATTTGGGTGCTTGCTGACTAGAGTGGGAGCCTAGCTGTGACCTCCCCACTCAGGAGCTTAGAGTAAAATGAAGGGTCTATTGGTGGAGGAGATTCTGACTTGGAAATAACTGCCATTTGGTCCCACTGAACAGAAAGGTCTAAGTAAACAATATAACAGGTGTTCCTGACTGCTGAGAAAACCAAGCCAAAAACTGTAACTCTCAGAGAGTAAACCTGTGTTATTCGGGTTAGGACCTGCATTTGGGACAGGATGTTGCCTTAAAACTGCCATGTTGAGGTGAACTTTAACCACAAATTTTAAAATATCCATTTGCAGCGGATACAAAACATTTAGTGAAATAGCTTCAGTAAATATTCTTATTGCTTCAATGCCTCTTATTAGATTTAAATATTTTATATAAAGTTTGAATAGGAAATACATACTAGTGGTACTAAATTAAAAGCCATAAAAGGACAATAAAAAGTAACTCCCCTTCTTATCTCTGTTCCAGAGTGAAGCAGTTCCTCTCCCCATAGGCAATCTCTATTCCTAATTACTTATGGATCTTTCTAGACATTCAATATGTCTGTATATACGTATATAATATATATACATAATTTTTGCACTGTTGTTACTAGACTTGGTATTTATATTTGTCTGTGCCTTCCTTCCCCACCCCCCCATAACAATACAGCTGGAATGACCTCCTATATGATTACATGAAAACACTTCCTTAGTTTTGATTGCATATTTCATTTATAGTATTCCATAATTTATTTAACCTATACTCTACTAGGCACTTTCCAATTTTTTCCACTTAGAAACAATATCTCAATAAATCATTGATACATAAAAATTTTTCCACATTTGCAAATATATCTGTAGGAAATCTATTGGAATTGGAGTTGATAGGTCAAAGGTATATGTACTGGTCATTTTGATACTTACTTCCAAATCTCCTTCCACCCAACTTATCCTCTTATCATCATTATATAAGATGGCTGACTCTCCTCTTCCTCATGGACCCAGCATATTCTAAAAGTTATTGATCTTTGCCAATCTGAGGTAAAATGGAATATTCTTTTCTTTTCTTTTTTTTTATGTAAACTCTAGGCCCAACGTGGGGCTCCCGCTATGACCCCGAGATCAGATCCAGAGTCACATGCTCTACTGACTGAGTCAGCCAGGTGCCCCTGGGTTATTATTTTCTCACCGTATTTCAACTTGAAATTCTCTAATTTTTCGTGAATTAAAATGTTTTGTCCTTTTTTTTTTAGGTTGTTAGAGGTTTTCTTACAGATTTATGAGAACTCCATGTTAAGATACTGTATGTTAAGGAAATGAACTCACTAAAGCACTGTCAAATATGATAGCCAACAGCTACATATGGCTCTTGAGCCCCTGACACGTGGCTCATCCACACTGTGATGTACAATGAATTACAAAATACACACCACGTATATAAGTAGAAGAAGAAAAAGATTAGGAATGTCTCATTTATAACATTTTATTATTGGTTACCTATTAAAATGAAAACACTTTGGATGGGTCAAGTTAAATATAATAAACTATTAAGATTATTTCATCCATTTCTTTTTACTTTTTTGACATAGCTACTAGAAAATTTGGAATCACGAAAGTATTTTGCATTATATCTTGATTGGACAATGCTAGTTATGAGTTGTTAAGTTTTGCAGAGTTATATTTTTATGTTGTCAGATTTATCAGTCTTTTCTTATATGGCTTCTGAGTTTTGTGGTATACTTTGAAAGATTTTCTCCACTATAGTCCTTTTGTAACTTTCCCATAGAGTGTCCTAGTATTTTTATATTTTTATTATTTACATAGAAATCTTTGATTCATCAGAAAATTATTTTGGGGGTGCCTGGGTGGCTCAGTTGGTTAAGCGACTGCCCTCACCTCAGGTCATGATCCTAGGGTCCTGGGATCAAGCCCCACATCAGGCTCCCTGCTCAGCGGGGAGCCTGCATCTCCCTCTGCCACTCCCCCTGCTTGTGCTCTCTAGCTCTCTCTCTGTCAAATAAATAAATAAAATCTTTTTAAAAAATTATTTTGATGCAAGGCGTGAAGTTAGAATCCAATATTACTTTTGTCCAGAAGGCAACCCAACAGAATAAGTGAAATGTCTCACTTATTATATCTGATATATGTTAATATCTGGTGGGGCTAGTACTACACACTTTTTTCCCCCCTGAATTTTCCTGGTTATTCTTGCTTGTTTATTTTTCTATATGAACTTTAGAACCATATACAGATTTCAAATTCCATTGTTATAGTAACTGTATTAAATGTTTACATTAATTTGGAGAGAAATTAAAGCTGCATGATATTGAGTTTCCCTTCCAAGAATATTGTGTATCTTTACATTTATGCTGGTGCTTTTCTGTGTCTATGAGTAGCATTGTAAAAATTTCTTCATATAGATCTTCCACATCTGATATATTTATTTCTAAATATTTTCTAGTCATGTTGTTATGAAAAATGAAGGTTTTTCTTCTATTAATACTTCTTTTATTTTAATATATGAAGGATGATGATTTTATATATTAATTTTGTAATCAAGGGCTTACCTACATTCCACTATTTTTTGTTAATATTTTTTCAGTTGGATTACTTTCAATTGTAATTCAATATTAAATCTTCTAATCCACAAACAAGTATGATTTATCTTTTTCTTTTCTAAATTGCATACCTTTTGTTTCTTTCTTTTATGTTATTGAGTTGGCCAGGATCTCCAGGTCAGTGTTTACTAGTAGTAGTGATAGTAGACATCCTTGTCCTGTTCCTGATTTTAATATGAATAGTTCTGAGGTTCACCACTTAACATGATGCTAGATTTGGGATTGAAAAAATGCATTTAATTATGTTAAGGAAGTGTCAATTACATTTTTATTGATAGGGTTTTTTTAAAAAAGAAGAAGAGATGTTGGGTTTTATCAAATGCCTCTCAGCATCTAGGAAAATGACTTTTAATCTATTAGTATGGTGAAAATAAATTAATAGGCTTCCTAGTATTGAACCATCCTTGCATCCTTGGAATAAGTCACACTTGGTCATGGTGTGTTAATTTTCTAATGCACTACTGGGTCTTTTTTAATAATGTTTTGTATTGATTATTTTTGTGTAATATTCCTTAGAATGGTGTCTATTATTTCAGTTTTCTTCTTTAGGAACATCAATTATGTAATCAATTATGTTTAATTTATTTTGTACGTATTCCATATCTATCACATCATCCCTTTAACTTCTTGTGTGTTGATTCTTTATACTCCTTTTTTCTGATCCTGTCTTCCACATCCCTAGCTGTCTTTCATCAGTTCCCACCCTTTGTGCAGCTTCCAAGCTGCACTTGACCTGCATTCTGTGATTTTTTTTTCATATTCTGCCAGTACATGAATACACTACTTCTGTTGCTTTGTCATTCTTTCCTGTGAAACTGCATATTGATTTTAAAAAATTGAGGAATATATTTGGTTACCATTTTCATTTCTCCCATTAGACATCTTTTCTGGCAAATATTTCTTGATCATCATTTAGTTTTCATTTCTTTTCTGCTTTTTTCCTTCTCTTATTATCTTTTTATAGACCCTGAGTTTATTCTTTTTGATTAATCACATTAGAATAAGGCAAGTTTTTCCAAATCAGCTATTTTCAAAGGGCTTCTGTGAGAGAGAGGTGTAGACCGTATTCCAACTAGCAAGAGTTTTTCTTATGAGGAAGTGGGTTATGTTAGCCTTTAACTTTGTCCCGCCAATTGACAGCAGCAGATCTGGGCCATTCATAAAGCAAAGTCACTTTCCTCCTCACTGACACACCAACAGACGGCTTTCAGCAAGTATGGCTTTTTTGTACAGCTTTTCATTCAGCTTCGTCTCTTCTCCTTTTTCTAGAAATCTAACCAGCCTGAGATCCAGACCAGAAGAGCTCTCATTCGAGCTGCTATACTGTTATTACTATAAAACAAGGGTCAACAAACAATAGCCCACAGGCCAGTGGCCTGTTTTTATAAAGTTTTATTGAAACACGGCCACGTCCATGTGTTCACATACTGTCTACAGCTGCTAGAGCTCTACAGGGGCAGCGTTGAGAGGTCGAGACAGAGACCGTATGTCTACAAAGCCTAAAATATCTACCATTGTGCTGTTTAAGAAAAAGTGTGCTGGTCCCTGTTGTAAAAAGCTGGGTTTACATTTCGATGTGTGTCACTTACGACTCTTTCTGTGCTCACTTCCGCAGACAGTCTCCCTCTGCAGCTGGCTTTGCTGCCGCTTGACCTTTCACTGAGTTTGCAAGTCTTTTATTTTATTTTTTGTTTGGGGGTTTCTGTTGTTTCCTAGATTTATAAAAGATAGATAGCCTTTGCTATCTGTTTTTCTTGTTTTCCTTTCTGCTTTTGAGTGGTTTTTCTGAGATGCCTGAATGAGAAAATGCTCATTTCACTCTGTATTCTTTGGTTGGCTGGTTTTTGGTCATTGGAGAGTGATCCCAGCGTCCTGTCTTTGTCCTAGATACAGGTAGACTTTTTTCTCATTAATTTAGTGCTTTTTATGATATAATCATTTTGTATTTAAATATATACATTTATATAAGGTTGTGGCAAGGGGTGGGGGCGGTCCATGAAAGGTGAGAATATTTCTGGAGGAAATGTCACCTGAATGTAATTGCTATGAGGACAGAGCTCCACATCTGTCTTGTACACAACTGTATCTCCAGGACCCAGAGCAGGGTATGGCACATAGTAGACAGCCAATATCCATGTGCAGAGTGAAGGGGTAGAAAGGCAAGCCTCTGGCTACAAGGTTTTTCATTTGGGTAGGTGTGATGCCAAAAGACGAGATAAGATCTCCAGGTAGAGGAGTCAGTTTGAGATGGGTAGAAGTGAAGATGAGGACTGATTTACAAACCAGGTTTAGAAGTCAAAAGTTAAGCTGTAGCAACTGGGAATAGCATAAGGTATTCAAACGAAAAATTGCTGATATTCTTTGCAAACTGACCTTTTCTATCAAATCATGAAATTAAAATTCTATCTTCATTTCAGAGCAAAAAAAAAAAAAAAAAAGAAAGAAAAGTCAAAAGGAATAATAAGGGAAATAAAAAAGCCACAAAGAGAAACTACTATGGTATCTGGAGGTCCATTTTAAATTGGAAGGCACTTAAGCAAAATGTCCTTTCTGTGAGGACATTTAAAAAAAAATAAGATCAATTTCCAGTTTCCCAGGTAATTCCCCACATCCAGAAACTTACCTACCTTCTTGACTGACCCAACCATGAAAATGATAGTAACTTAACAGACCGATAAAGCTTGGTGACTTTTCCTAACCAGTCGCTGGCCCCACAGGAAATATTAATCACTGCAGTTTTTATCTTGTATCTGATATTTTTAAAGTAAAATCTAAGAAATTCACTTGCATGTGTTTAGGTTGAAAAAAAAAGAAAGAAGTTTCACTCAATCTATTTCAGAAAATATAGGCACCTTGAGACTGAACATTTCTTTCAGTCTTGGCCCAAAGGCAATCACATTAGGGACATTGCATGCATTTGGGGTGATAAAAATTGAGCTGTGGTCTATCCTGTTGCATAATTTTCATTCTAAAATTACTTGCACTGGACATAATGACCCCATCAGTCAACCTATCATCTGGTTAGTTAAATGAAGTAAAATAATCTCAGCTGGTCTCAGAGGAGTGGGGCTGAGATTTCCTGTGGGTTTGTTCTAGATCTCTGTCGGCCAGCCAGCATTGGCTCTTACCTTCAGTCTCCACGGCAAAGACTACGCAGGCCGAGGGAGAAGCCGCTTTAGATGAGGTCTGTAACCCAAGATGGAAACACTTAACGAGGCCAAGTTTTTTGGGTTTTTTTCTTTCTTTCTTTCTGGTGGATCTAATGCACAGTGATTGTTCCTAATTAGGCGGTCTTACTTGAAAAGTCCTCCCCAAATGCCAGGAGAGAGCTCTCTTTAAGTGTCTTTGAAACAAAGATATATTGGGGTAGAGAGTCCGTTTTCACTTAAGAAATCACAGCTGCATAAACAATGTTTGTTCACTACAAGAAGAAAATTTATAGTATTTGTCAGGAAAAAATAAACACATTGGGGACTGTTGGTGACAGTGTCACACTTTGTGGTCCTTTGAGCCAGCCAACACAAGAAACAGATCAACAACAGAGACAACTTTCTCATAATGTTTTGAAGCAGCATTTTTTGTTTGTTTTTACCTTACCCATTTTCTGTTTCGCATTTCAAGAAGACCTATACTTCTATGGATGTTGGGAAAAGAGAGTAGGGTAGGGTCATGGATCCTTTGCTATTCTCATTCTATACTTCCTCTCCTTAAAAAAAAAAAAAAAGATAAATTCTCAAGAATTTCAGTGGTTGTAGGCATTCGCTCCGGCTCTTGTGTTTTGACTCAGACTTAGAGCAATGTTTTCCAGAGTAAATTTCATGGAGAGTTAAAATTTGTTTTAAAACCAATACAGAGTTTCCATCTTTTAATTTTATAAAGAAAGGTCATTTAAACAAAACAGAATATTCCTATCGTCTACTATAACCCTCACTTTTTAGAAGAAATGAACGTTTTAATACCAAAAGAGAAAGGCAAGAAAAGCAAGCATAAAAATCTCAAAATAAAATTTCGCCAAATACATTTAACCATAGGAGACAATTCAATCTATTTTCCTGATCCTTCTCATTTCACCATGGGAAGTTGAAGACCATGTCAACAATTGGCCCCTGGCCATGACTGGCATTTGGGATTCACTATAGAGGGAAAGGCCACAGAGGACTTCTAGTGCCAAGCGTTGTAGAAAGGGGAGGTGTTTGTTTGCATGCTGCCCATGCCTGGCCCTTTCATGGTCATCCATCACTACCCCATATTTCAGCAATCTCAAAGTGTTTAAAGGGGCCTTGGGGGATTCAACTGTTGTGAATTTTTTAGTGTAAAGATATGGCAAAATTTATATCTAACACCCCAAAAGTTTAAATCTTTAAAGCCCAGTGGAATTTCAAAGAGCTTAAATAAAGATGTTTTCTTTTTAATGATTAGAACCTAGAAAATGAATTTTAAAAGTAGTATTACTGTAAAAAGGGTTCTGAACATTTTTAGGACAACTTGTGGTACCAGTGAGAGCACATAGACTTCCTGGTGCTTTCATGCAGGAAGGGGTGCGTGTGTGTGTGTGTGTGCACAAACGTGTGTGCCTATGTGCGTGTGCCCATATGCATGTGAACGTGCACACGCCCATGTACGCACGCCCTATGCATGTATGCGCGTGCATGTGCGTGTGCACGTGTGTGTGGCCACTGGAAGCACCTGCCAGGGAGCACCCTGCTTTTGTTTGTGAGGGCCCCAGAGACTTGTTGCCATGACCTAATAGACTAACTCCGAGCTTTTGGTCCGCTACCGGGGGCGGGGCGGGGGGGAGCATCTAAACAGAAAAAGGAGAGGCAGAATGGAGGAGTGTAGGCAGAAACCGAATGTTAAGGACCCAGAGAAGAAAGCAGGTAGCAGGGGAAGTAACCAGAGGTGTGCATGGAGGAAGCACACCGAGGGGAAGTAGCGCCTACCTCAAGCTGCTTATACTGAGTCCTCAGGCCTCCACGGATGCGTGGCTGCACTGAGCGGGGCCTCAGGAGTTGTCTTTTAGGGAGTACTCCTATCTGTTTAGCAGAAATGCTTATACTGGGTTGGACCCTTCTGGCCGAGAAAGGATTGTAATGATTGACATTTCTGAGAGGGAAATCTGCTCATCTACAAAAATCCCCGGCAAAGATTCTATGGTTAGACCCGGGGAGAAAATGGACCCTTCCTACAGGGTTAGCCTTCATGCTCCCGTCTGCCTCTCACCAGCTTTTCCACCACGAGCCATGGGGCTTGGGAATGCTGAGCTGAGTATGGAAAGACTGGCTACCTGGACAGCCTGATGTGTTTGAGTTTCAGGGTCTACCAGAGGGAAGACTAGATCAGGACTCAGAAGAACTGGAGGGTCTCTATGATCTTGAAAAAGTCACCTAAATTCTCTAGCTTTGTATTTAAAAATCTCTAAGACAAAGAAAACTGCTGTTTATCAGTGGTTTGGGTTTTGTTTTTATTAATCTGATTGTAGTATTTGCTTGGTACTTTTTCAATAGCAGAATCCTGTTTTCCCTAGAAATGCTCTTTGAAAATGGATTTAAATTAAATAACCATGAAGCCAACCTGATAATGCGGAGAATGGCATGGGGATGGGCTCTGGAAGCCATACCTGAGGCACCCTGTGGGCTTAGCCCATCTTATCTGCTCTGAGAAGCTCTTGTGGAAGTTGTGGGGTAGATGAGATCTGGCATCCTTCCGCCCCCACAGCAGCTAATGCTGTGCTCCGGTCCTAGAAAATCTGTTTGGGGGTGTGTGTGGTTAACGTTTCAAAAATGAGTTTTAGTCTGTACATACAGGTACAGGGTAAATGGCAAGATAAACAGCTTACTCTTCAATGAGCACGAGAAGAACAGTTATGAAGGTCCTGAGGTCCAGCACAGACCCGGTACCCGATATGTAAGTCACACCAGCAGAAAGGCATAAACCTTAGTCTACTGAGTAAAAACAATTCAGAGTGTATTTTGTTGATATATGTGAATAATCACATATAGTTTTATGTGCAGAAATCTACTTCATAGATTAATATATTTAAAGTAATGAAGAAAATCTTGATCTGGATGTAGTAAAAATTATAGAATGAATGGAAAAAATAATATGTCTTAAAATTAAAACTTCTGTTCAAAGTTGAATATGAGTTGTTGCCTATGAAAAGCAAATTCTCTGAAAAGATAAAAATGAAATAAATTATTCTCCTTTTCACTGAGAAATCTACAGATATCAGAAGTCTTCAATGGGGTGATATGATAGCTGTGTCAGGTGAAATACACACTTAAATTTATGCATCTGAGTTTTATTGAAAATGCTGTTAACCTTGGGAAGAAGGATAACTAAGAGTTTAAATATTCTTTCTTGAATAACTAAAACATCTCCATAATTTTTTTGTCATTTTTTAATATCCAATATGTAAACACTTAAAGGTAAACAATAGAGATAGGGACACCTGGGTGGCTCAGTCAGTTAAGCATCTGCCTTCAGCTTTCGTCATGATCCCAGGGTCCTGGGATGGAGCCTCGTGTCCCGGCTCCCTACTCAGCGGGGAGCCTGCTTCTCCCTCTCCTTCTACTGCTTCCCCTGCTATGCTCTCTCGCTCCGCTCCCTCTGTCAAATAAATAAATAAAATCTCAAAAAAAAAAAAACGTAAACAATAGAGATCTTTGGTTTAAATATTGAAGTGATGATTCTGGAACTTTATGGTAAAATAAACAGGTGCTGTGTTTTATGGCTCAACCATCTTAGGAGACAATATGCATTATTTTATATAAGTTCTATTTATTTAACATGAGATACTTACTTTATTTAAATTATACCAAGGTTCCCTCTGATTAGGTTGAAATACATTTTCTAAGAGATATTTCTGTCTATAAAGTCTTTCTCATCTATTTTACAATGAAATAGCAAATGCCATATTTTGATCTTTGAAATACCAATTTATATTAAAGAGACTAAGCTTTTATATCTCATGGCTAGGATAACAAAAACACAAAAATGGCATCTTAAACAATATGTATTTTTAAATTGAGTGGAGCCTCAACATGGAAAGTTTTTAAATTAGCAAAGTATTACCAACCACACCTGGTAAGATCAAACAGGCAATATTTTACAATCGAATTTAAACTCCAGAAAAATGCATTAGAAATGTGAAAGGCTGGCTCTGCATCTATTTGAGCGAGGTCATTGTCACCACTATAATATTTTAAGAGGTCTCTTGTGAAGTGAAAATGTGGGAAATCACTTAAAAGGACAGAGTCACACTTGGAAATATTTAGTTCATGATATGTGTCATAAGGGTTTTGGGAGAGTAGTCCACATGTGGAAATTCATTCTACCAGCCCAAGAAAAGAAAATGCTTTCACTCTAATGACTTTGATGAGGATTGTGATGGCAGTTGTTTTTGTCACCTAGAATTAACCAGCTTAGCAGAATTTCCAGATATGAGCATTATATGGATTTTACAAAGCTCTTTCATTTAAGAAATGAATTTTGGAAACAAGAAAGTGAGACAAATAGAAGTTGACTCCATGAGTCGTTAGCTCTCCTCTGCAATCCAATTTAGTCTCAGTCTAGGAAAAGCCCGGCCTGACATTGATGGAGCGCCGAGCAACCCAGATTGTCCATCTATCCATCCATACATCCATCCATCCATCTAATCATCCACTAATATTTTTGAGAGAACAACTATGGTGACTGAATTGAGTTTTAATTAATTCATATAAATTATATGGTTTATTCATTAATATTTGGTAAATGAATACTTACTGATTTATTGTTTATTCCTATAAGTTATGTTGTCTCTATAACAAACTAATAATAATGAACAATTATACTTAACATTTATAAATAAATCACAACTTTTCAAAGTCCTTTTGTCCTACTCATGTCAGCTAATCCATGCATGGTGTCTGTCAGTGGCGTCTAAAATGGAGTGATTATCATCCCCTTGTGCAGACAAGATTGAAAAGCCAAAAGCTAAGGGACATATCTGCAGTCACTCTATAAGTTAGCCCTAGAACCAGAGCTAGAATGCATGTTTTCTGACACCTGATGCTGTCTACTTCTTACTTTGATTCCCTGGTTCTACCTTTACTTCAAGGAGACAAAAGAAGCCATACCATCTCTTCCATGTCCTCTTGTGAGGAGGGGAAAAAAACTAGCCATGAGTCATAGTGAGTAAAACAATGTGACATGGTATGACGACCATAAGCAGTGGAATCAGGCAGAAAAAGGTTTGTATCTTGGTATCAACACTGATTTCAGCAGGAGTTTGGGCAAGTTCCTACACCTCTCTGAGCCTCAGTTTCCCCATCTTTAAAATGAGGATAGTAATACTATTTTCACAGACTTCTAAGTAATAATTAAATGAGGTGCTTATAACATACACATAGTTTCAGGGTGCCTGGGTGGTTCAGTCACTTAAGTGTCTGCCTTCAGCTCAGGTCATGATCCCAGGGTCCTAGAATTGAGCCCTCATCGGGCTCCCTGCTCTGCGGAGAGTCTGCCTCTCCCTCTCCCTCTGCCCCTCTCCTCCCACCCTGCTGATGCGCTCTCTCTCTCTCTCTCTCCTCTCAAATAAATAAAGTTTTTAAAAATACATACACATAGTTTCTGGCACATGGTGAATAACAAGTGAATGAGTGGGAGACATTTTTCATTAATAAAGGGGAAGATTGAGTCTGCTTCCAACGAGACAATAAACAGTATATTATAAACATTGATTTAAAGTAGCCCAGCTTACTGGTCTCTATTGATTGTCCTATGAGAATCCCAGCCTTGTGGTCACTAGACCCCTTGGGTGACACACAGTAAAGCTGAGCAATAAATAGCCAGTCTGCCAACCCAATTAAGGGCCCACAGCATATGGTGCCCATAGCTGTCCCAGAAACATAAGGTGAACACTCAACACTGTCTAGACCAGAGGTTGCAAGCTCTGGAGCCAGCCTCATAAATTAAATGAAAGAAGCAGACTGAGGTTTGACCGTGGGAAAATGGAAAGCATGCGTTCTCTTGGAAGGAGGGAGCAACACTGAACTCCAGGACACTGGAAGGGGTAGGGAGAGCAGAATGCATGGGCAGTGTTTCCACCTCAATGTTTCAAGAGAAACTGGAAGTCCGGATTATGTGAACTCACCCAGTGTCTAAATGTGGCTGACAAAATCACTCTCTCTGGGTCCCATAAAACACATCCACATCCCAGTTGGGCACACAGACCAGTATTTGGGACTCTATTCTGCACCTCCAGGTAAGGGAAAGAACTCACTGGATTTCAAAGGAAAGCATAATGGCTTTTCAGTTCATATTTGTCTGCCCTTCTGTTCACATCAAATCACATGAATGACTTTTTCTGAACACAGAACATAATATCTACATTCTTATTGCCCCAAGGTAGCAGAGTGAGAAAGTTTCGTGATCAGAATCTTGATTTGTGCAAGAAAATTCCTTGTGCTATTAACACTCATCCTTTGATGGAGTCTTAACTTATTTCTAAATTAAGTGTCTGCTGGCCACAGTCTCCTGATGGACCCCTGGGAAAGAATCTTCCTTCCAGCTGGAGCACTGGAAGTGGCAAATCTGACCCTGAGAAACATGTTTGCCTACATCTTTAGACTCTGAGCTGTATAACCAGCTGTTTTTCTCTTGTAGTGACTGCCAGGAAGCTGAAAGCCAAATTTTCCAGCAACTCTTTACATGTATTTTGTGTGCTTACCTTAGTCCTGCCTTCGTATTAAATTTTTTTAAAAATCATAAATTTATTATTGAAGTGTAATTGATATACATTGTTATAGTAGTTTCAGGTGTACAGCATATTGATTTAACAATTCTGTACATTACTCAGTGTTCACCATGATACTCAGATAAGTATAATCACCATCTGTCACCATTCAAAATTATTACAATATTGTTGACTATATTTCCTATGTTGTACTTTTCATCCGCAAACTTATTTTATAACTGGAAGTTTGTGCCTCTTAATGCCCTTTATCTATTTCACTCATCCTGCCTCCATCTGGCAACCACCACTTGATTCTCTGTATTCGAGTCTGTTTGTTTGTATGTATGTTCATTTGTTTTGTTTTTTATATTTTACAAATAAGTAAAATCATATGGTATTTGTCTTTCTCTGACTGACTTATTTCACTTAGCATAATACCCCCTAGGTCTATCCATGTTGTCACAAATGGCAAGATTTCTTGTTTTTTATGGCCAAATATTGTCCCATTGCATATATATACATAAATATATACCACAGTTTCTTTATTCATTCACCCATGGATAGATACTTGGGTTACTTCCATATCTTGGCTATTGTAAATTATGTTGCAATAAACACAGGGATGTATTTATCTTTTTGAAGTAATTTTTTTCATTTTCTTTGAGTAAATACCCAGTAGTGGAATTACTAGGTCAATATGGTATTTCTATTTTAATTCTTGGAGGAATCTCCATAGTTTTCCACAGTGGTTGCAACAATTTATATTCTTATCAGTAGTGCATGAGGGTTCCCTTTTCTCCATATTCTCGCCAACACTTGTTATTTCTTATCTTTTTGGTACTAGCCATTCTGATAGGTGTCAGATGATGTCCAATGGTTTCGATTTGCATTTCCTTGATAATTAGTGATGTTGAGCCTCTTTTCATGTCTGTTGGCCATCTGTATGTCTTCTCTGGAAATATGTCTATTCAGGTTCTCTTCCCACTTTTTAATCAGATTTTTTTTTGAGTTGTATGTTCTTTATATATTTTGGATATTAACCCCTTAACACATATATTATTTGCAAATATCTTCTCCAATTCAGTAGATTGCCTTTTTGTTTTGCTATGGTTTCCTTTTTGGTGTAAAAGCTTTTTATTTTAGTATAGTCCAAATCGTTTATTTTTGCTTTCTTTTCCCTTGCCTGAAGAGGCATATTTCTAAATATGTTGTTAAGGCTAATGTCAAAGATTACCGCCTATGTTTTCTTTTAGGAGTCTTGTGGTTTCATGTCTCACATTTAGATTTGTAATCCATTTTGAGTTTACTTTTGTGTATGGTATAAGAAAGTGGTCCAGTTTCATTCTTTTGCATGTAGCTGTCCCGTTTTCCCACCAACATTTATTGAAAAGACTCTCTTTCCCCCATTGTATATTCTTGCCTCCTTTGTCATAGATTAATTGGCCATATAGGCATGGGTTTATTTCTGGGGTGTTTATTGATCTGTGTATTTTTGTGCTTGTACCTTACTGTTTTGATTTCTATAGCTTTGTATCACAATCTGGGATTGTGATACCTTCAGCTTTGTGCTTCTTTCTCAAGATCGCTTTGTCTATTTGGGGTTTTTTATGGTTCCATACAGATTTTAGGATTATTTACTCTAGGGATTACATTGAATCTGTAGATTGTTTTGGGCAATATGGACATTTTAATAATATTAATTCTTCCAATCCATGAGCATATTAATTTTTTATTCCTGATTCTGATTTTCTCCTTACATATTTTTATTTTGCTATATTGCATCTATTTTAGTGAGCTGCTTAATTCCTGTTTTGGGAATGTGCTGTGGCAAGAATCAGTTTTAAAAATAAATAGAAATAGAATGCTGCTTAACAATTTAAAGGAAAAAACTATTGATACATGCAACAGTTTGTATAGGTCTCAAGGACATTATGTTTAGTATAAAAGTCCAATCTCAAAAGGTGACATACGGTATGATTCCATTTTTATAAAATGCTTGAAAGGCAAAATTATAGAGCTGGAGAACAGATTAGTGATTGTCAGAGATATGGTGGGCGGAGAGGGTGGATTCAACTGGAAGAGGGTAGCACAAGAGAGTTCCTTGGAGTGATGGAACAGCTTTGTATCTTGATCGTGGTGGTGATGACAGAAATTTATAATGGAATCAAATTTCATAGAACTACACACACACACACAAACACACACATGAGGACAAGTAAAAACTGATGAAAACTGAGTGAGGTCTGTAATCTGGTTAGCACTATTGTACCAATGGCAGCTTTCTAGTTTTGCTGTTGTTCCACAGTCATATAAGATGACATCATGGCAGAAAGTTGGGTGAAGTTCACAAAACTCATGTGCTGTATTTTGCAACTTCCTATGAATCTATAGTCCCTGGATAATCTATTAATATAATCTATAGATCTAGGATTATTTTAAAGTAAAAGATTAACAAGTAAATAGATGCATGACAAAGAGTTACCTGGATACATATAAAAGCACCTGAGTTATTTATTTGGCAAATTCTTTTCTTTGCAAGTGATATTGATTTTGCTAAGGGCCTCTCATTTTCCCAGAACTCACTTTATTTGCAATAAACAGTCTTAAAACCTGTAGCTAAAGCACCCCTGGGAAATTGTGATGTAATAATTACTGCTCAAAAAACCCACTTGGAAACATGTTAGATATGTAATCTTTGCTTAGAACTAGACGTCACCCTGGTATTTCTTATTTTTACCCATAACCATTGCTAATAAAGAAATCTCTCCACTCAAAAGTTTTTTTGAGACTACTGAAATGAGTGAAGAAAAATGAGAAGGGACACCTAAAAAGTATGTGTATATTGATATAGAAAATTACACATAACCACATACATACACATTCCCACATTTCCATTTAATTAAACAAAAGTGTGAGGGAAATTACATCAATTCCGAGCACCAATTCCAATGTGTATGTATGTTTGGGGGGGGGAGGGGTTCCCCACGCCACCAAGCAATTCTTTGACACCAGTTGGGTGTCCTACAGTTCAACTGGATTCTGATACTACCCACCAGAGAATACATCAAGTTAACCCACAGATTAAGGGCTCAGTCCCACAAAATGCCTTCCCCACTTCACATGCCAATCCCAACCCCCAGTTGATACCTGTGCTTCTGACTGACTGGCTGTGAATCAGACGTTGCCATCAGCTCCTTCTTGGGTTCTATTAGTTTTCTCCCAGAACTCAGGAAACTAACACTCACTAGATTATCAGTTTCTTACAAAGGATATTAAGGGATATGAATTAATAGCCCAATGAAGAGTTACACAGGGCAAGGTCCCAAGGAAGGGAGCTGTGCCCTCATGAAGTTTGAGGCCTGGCACAATGGCACACAGAAGTATTCTGGTTTGCCAACCTGGTAGGTCTCAGAACACTGTCTCAGAATTGAACTATACATGTATGTAGCAGGAATTCCTGTATTCCATACACGTACAGTTCAATTCTGAGACACGTTCAAAATGTGAACTCTGTCATGTTTTGGGTTCTTACGGAGGCTTCATGACATAGGCGTGATTGGATATTTTGTTGGCCACTGGCATTCGATTTAACCTCCAGCCCGTCTCCTCCCAGAAGTTTGGGTGGCACTGAAAATTCCAGCTCTCCAAACACAAGGTTGATTCCACTGGCAGTTAGCCTCCATCCTTAGGCGCTTTCAAAAAGTCACCTCATTAACATAACAAAAAACACGTTTACAGTTCTCAAAACTTAGAAAATTCCAAGAGTTTTAAAAGCTCTACAAGGTTTATCTCATTCTCTCCTTTTTTTTTTTTTTTTTTTTTTGGTCTTTCCAGCAACATTGCCTCAAGGCGAAAATGGTTAGAAGAGCCTTATTCATATTATTCTAGGTAACTATTCATTCAATGTGAGTATAAATAATTTCCTGCTATACACACATATAGTTCGATTCTGAGTCACGCGGGAAATGGGTGACTAACAAATATCATATAGTCTGAGACTGTATGAAAGGCAAGAGAAAATATGAAAAATTGAGAAAAAGAACAAGAAACCAATATCCATTTATTTATGCATAAGATAATGTTTAGATACAAAAACCATAATGCAATTAATAGCCTTATGAATGTCTTTGCCCTCAAATTCTATGGAATATGGTCCAAGACATGGAGAAGATTGAGACTGAGAGATGACAAGATGCTGAAGACAGAGAATTGAATGAGATTGTGTATAAAATACCTGTCACATCAGCACTACCCAGATTATAAAGGTGACATGAACAGCTTCATGTGTGAGAATCACTATATTTTTTATTTGAGCAAATCAACAAATGAACCAAACTCATTTGATGAACTCTTCAAGGTGAGTCAGTGGATATCCCCAAGGACATTAACTTTCCAAATTATTCTGCTTTCTTCATGTGTGGGATTACAGCACCTCACCTCAAGTGTACTTCCTTGCCTTCTCACTAGCCCCCCCACATACACACACACACACACACGCACACACCAGATTGTCCCAAGTATATCCTGTACTCTTAAACTACATTCAGAGCTACAGTGACACATGCAGGAAAAAGAAGGGGATTTTGTAGAACCTCTTTTCTTCTCTTTGTATCAAACTTAAGTCAACATGGTTTTCTGTGACTTGTATCTAGGATCACTGTGAATTTACTTCTATACCAGATACTCTTAAGCTCCAGACATTTCACAATGCTTTTCTAAGGAAAAAGAAAATGAAGCCATAATGATTATCAAAGTCTTCACCAAGGCAAGGGGAACAATTAGTGTTACTTCTATGCCAGAAAAATTTCTGCAATTTTGAAAGTATCTCCTGATTTAGGACTATAAGCTCAGATACAAGTTTGTCTATAAGAAGAGAAACTTTAGAAACTATGGCTAAGTTTTAAATATCACTTCTATTGAGTATAGCAGAAAACAAGTCGCATCAGACAAAGGTAAACTCTCTGGTAACACATGCCAGAGCTGTGACAGCCCAGACCTTTGGTTCTTTTATATATGTGTGTGTGTGTATATATATATATATATATTTTTTTTTTTAAGATTTTATTTATTCGTTTGACATAGAGAGACAGCCAGCGAGTGAGGCAACACAAGCAGGGGGAGTGGGAGAGGAAGAGGCAGGCTCCCAGTGGAGGAATCTGATATGGGGCTGGATCCCAGAACGCTGGATCACGCCCTGAGCCAAAGGCAGACGCTCAACGACTGAGCGACCCAGGTGCCCCTGGTTCTTATGTATATTTAAGCACAACCAGGACTGTGGTAAATTTTTTGGCTGTAGAATGGAATACTGGGATCCCTGATGAGGATACCCAGATTCTATGGAACACTTACTTGAAGTTCTGCTAAATTAAATGTGTCTTGAAACTCATGGGTCCAAAGAATTTATACTCCTCTCAGATAGGTTTACTACATAAGTATCTGGCACTGGAGCATGAAGAACAATGGAAAATGGTGCTGATTGTTGGAGGGAAGTTTTGGATGTGAAAGACTTGATTCTCACAGTCCTATGCTCTGTATGAAAAAAGTATCTTACAGTTTTCTCCTCTCCCAAGTCCTTCATTTAAACCAAGAAAACGAATCTACTTTGGAGAGAAACTGTGCCAGATAAAAGAGTGAGAGAACACTTATATGGGGGAAGAGAACTGATTCAGAGGAGGCAAAAGAATATGAAACACAGCCAAAGGAACCTGAAGATAGTTTCTATGTCAACATAAGGCATGTCATCAAAAGATGTAGGAGGGGGTTGATCTGGAAGCCTGTGGGACTTCCAGAGAAGTAGAGAAAGCAGTGAGAAGACCATCTAAGGAAAAAAGAAGGTATGTAGGTACCATCTTGTCATTTTTTGCCCACCCTTGCTTAGGAAGTTCCCAGTATGGCCCCTCTTTTTACTCTGTAAGCAAATGTGTTTCCACCATCCAGAAACCTACCATTATGGAGCATTGAAACGTAAGAGTCTAGAGGAATAGAAGCATGAAGTATCCAAGGAGATCCAACAGAGAAAATATCAGATGACTCAACTTTTTCTCAGCATTATGAAGAGACATCCAGAACCTGTCCTTATGCAAGCATCACATACTGCTCAAGGCACTGTATGGTCTTAACCCAACAAACAAAAAAACTAAAGCCTGACACCAAGATGAGCAAATCTCTCCAAACGTTGCTGGAGCCACAAAAATGTGGTAATTTTTATTAAGATGGTTGTTATTGTTGTTGGTGGTGATAAAGATGATAATGATGATGATATGGCTATGGAAGAAAATAGCCCACAATAATAAAGTTTAAAATGTACCTTTCTAATCAGACACTTATGTAACATTTGAGATAAAGGGGGAGAGGAAAAAGACTGCAAAGAAAAGCTGAGGAGAAAAGAACTACTCTTCAGAGAGACTTAGACTGGCCCCATCATTGTTACAATGAGCACCATGATCATTAACCATTTACTGAATAGTAACTACATGACTGTTTTTAAACCAACACTTAATCAAAATGTTCTGAATAATTTAATTCTTAAAATTGTCCTTTTAACTTTTTTCTTTGTGTTTAAAGAGTTACTGAAAGATGTAAGACTTGGAGAATACTAGAGGAATCAAATTCCTTGGTAAAATGCCACTTCTGATGGCATTTAGGGTTCACTCTGATAATTTCAGAAAATCTAATCTCATTATCTGTAATGTAATCACCTGTTACTATCTAAGGTCATATTCACTTTTTTGGGATATATGGTAATAGTCACACATTCTACTGATTAGGACATGGACATACCCTTTGGGGGCCACCATTCAATCACTACAACGGTCAATATACACATAAATTTAGGCCATTACAAGATGGCTTTATGAAGAGAACAAAGCAGGGAGAAGGGATAAGAGAGTGATAGGGGGTGCTATTTTTGATAAGGGTTAGAGAGGGCCTCTTTAATGAGACTACTTGAAGTAGATGGGAGAGAAGTCTTTCAGGCAGAGGAATGAGTAACACAAAGGCCCTAAAACTAGTTGTGTTTGAAGAAGTGAGTACAGCAAGGAGACTGATGTTGTTGGAGTAGAAATGTAGTAAGAAATGTGTCAGAGGCAGAATTTGAATTTTAATCTGAGTAAAAAGGGAAGCCATTGGTGGATTGAGAGTAGAGGAGTAATCAGTCTGATTTATACTACTGTGGCTGATAGATAATAAAGAAAATAAGTAACAGGGACAGGGCACTGAAGTAGTGTAACCATTTAGGAAAGTACTGTGATACTCCAGGCAGGAATAGGACTAAGGTAGTGGCTATGGAAGTGGTGAGAAGTGATATGATTTGGGATATATTTTGAAGGTTGAGTCATTAGGATTTGCTGATTGAGTGCCTATATGTGAGGGTAATAGAAGAGTAAAGGATGATTTCAATGTTCTTTTTGCCTGTGTGGCTGGAAAGGTATAAGCCACCACCAAGTGAGAGTTAGAATATGGAGGAGAAGCAGATTTAGGGATCAAGAATTCTGTTTTGAAATTGAAAAGGCCTTTTAAACATTCAAGTAGAGATACTCTGTAGTGATTTGGCTACAGGAATCTGGAGTTCAGGGTAAAAGACATATGTCTTGGCATCATTAGTGAATAGCTGGTATTTAAAATCACTGTGGAGGGGTGCCTGGGTGGCGCAGTCGTTAAGTGTCTGCCTTCAGCTCAGGGCGTGATCCCGGCGTTATGGGATCAAACACCACATCAGGCTCCTCTGCTATGAGCCTGCTTCTTCCTCTCCAACTCCCCCTGCTTGTGTTCCCTTTCTCGCTGGCTGTCTCTGTATCTGTTAAATAAATAAAATCTTTAAAAAAATAAAAAAATTAAAAAAAAATAAAATCACTGTGGAGTAAGTGTAATATAGAAAAAGGACCAAGACCAAAACTGAAGAACTCTAAAATTAAGAAGTCAGGGGAATGTGGAGGAAGTAAGAAACAGTTCTGTGAGTGAGTTAATGAAGTAAAACCATGAGAGTTGGCTGACCTGAAAACCAAAATAAGATGATTCAAGGAGGGAGTGGTCAACCATGTCAAAGCTGCTGATAGATCAAGTAAGATGAAGACTGAGAATTTACCATTGAATTTATCAATGGGCAGTCACTGGGAGTCATGACCAGAACAATTTTTGGTGGAGTGTGGGCACAAAATCCATTTAGAGTGAGTTCAGAAGAGAATTGGGGGGAAAAAAAAGAAGAAGAAGAAGAATTGTAGACAACCAGTTTGGACAATTGCCATGAGTTTCGCCCTTAACAGGAGGAGAGAAATAAAGTAGTAGCTGAGGGGAATTGTTTTTTAAAGATTGGAGGAGATTCTATAAGATAATAGCAGCTGATAGAAATGCTCCTATTGAGAGGCAAGAAGTGATACTGCAGGCAAAGGAATGAGTGCAAGAGGGCAGTGCTCAAATAAGAGAGAGGAAACAGGGTCCAGTGCCTGAGTGGTCAGTCAGCTTTGGGTAGGAGTAGAACATATCTTTCTTATATAACAAAGGGGAACTCAGAGTATACAGTTGATCTGTTAGTGTGAAGATGAACATGTTCTTCTGAGGGCTTTTATTTTCCCTGTGCAATGAAAAACAAGGTCATCAGCTGAGAATGAGGAGAATGGAGAAAGAACAAACGTGAGAAGGTGTGGAAAAACCTTCCTGAGAGAGTAAATCAAGCACAGCACTGAATCGTCTAGTGAATTTTCTAAGACATCACTATCCATAGAAATACAATGCAAGCTGTGTATGGAATTTCAAACTTTCTAGTAGCCACCTTAAAAAGGTAAAATAAAACTGGTAAAATTAATTTTAATAATATATTTTATTTAACCAAATATATTCAAAATAGTATCATTTCACATATATCAGTATAAAAAACTGAGATCTTTTACATTCCTTTTTTTTAGTATTAAGATTTTAAAAGCCAGTGTGCATTTTACATTTTCAAGTGTATCTCAGTTCAGACGAGCCATATTCAAGTGCTCAACAGCCACATGTAGCCAATGACTACCATATTGGATATTGCAGGCCTAGGAAATGAAGTAGTTCTAATGGATAATATGAGGGTCCCTTGAGATTGGGAGCCATGGATTGAAGTGAGATTTGCATGGCTGTGTGTTGTTGTCAAGCGACATTTCAGAACTCATATAGAATGTGGAATAAGCAGAGGGTTGGTCTTGATCAGGAATGGAGTTTTGTCAGCTGTATTCAACCAAAGGAAAAGAGAAGAATGGAATTGGTGGCATGTACAACCAAATGATTATACAAATGGAGCAGAGAACATAAGCCACAGAAGTAAGAGGTGGGGGCAGTGTGAAAATTGGTAGAGACAACAGAAGTTCTAGTAGAGCCAAAGAACTTTTAGAATTGTAGTTGTTATGCAATATATAAATATGTTTAAAATAATCCCTGCCCTCAGCAAGCTGATCTTAGTTGCAGGTATACCAATAGCTTTGCTATAACACGGTATGTAATTACACCACTATGAGTTCAGAGGAAGAAGAAACCATGTCCTCCTAAGATGATCCAAGAGAATGCAAGGAGGAGGTGGTGGGTAAATCAGGACTTGAAGTATGGAATAGGGTTTTAATTGGTCTATGGTAAACACACTGTAAAATGAGGGAAAAAACACAAGAATAGATAGAAAGAAGCAAAAATGTTCAATATTTCTTGGGGATGAGAGTAAAAAAAAAGAAACAAGTCTTAATGTTACTATTTATTGAAAGAGCTATTGATTACAACGGGGAAAGCAGCCTATAAATAATGATAGGTCTTTAGAGAACAGTCCTGGGATAATTTCTCTGGGGAAAGAAAGACTTCACTATAAAATACGGTGACAGTCCCAGAATACAATGTTTCCTAGGAATGAGAGAACTAAGTACCAAAGACTGTTTCCAAGAAATAAATGCCCTTCTTTCCTGGCCCACCTCACCCTTATACACACACACACACACACACACACACACACGCACACACACATGCACAAACACACACCCTTCATCTTTCATTTAGAATTCATTCTCATAAATGCAATTTGCTTCTAGGGAATGGTCAGTTACATCTAAAGAGAAGCAATATATTTACCTTTCATCGTTATATCCTGGAATGAAGTTTTGGAACCAACGAGGATTAGAATATGTGGGATTAAAAAGTCTTTGACTACTACTAACACTTTATTTTTTAAAAGCAGATCTACTCTCACCATACAGACCTAGTTTTTAGTTCCTTCAGAAAATAAGTTGCACATACACAGTATATTCTTTTTTTTTTTCTAAATCTGATGCCATTTCTATTAAACTTTTAAGGGAAAGGCAGCATTTCAATTTACTTTGGTTCTCAATACAGTCATCATTAAACAACAGGAAATTTAATTTTTCCTAAGCATGTTCAGATCATTGTTGCAAAAAAAAAAGTTAGCCTCTCTTTTCCCAGCTCTAAATATTTAGGGAAACCTGCCAGTGTATCCACTCCCTCCTGTTTTTCACAAGAATTTCCTACTTCAATTGGAATATTTAGAAACAGTAAGAAGAGCTACATGTTTCCACATGAGACTTTAATAATACTGTACTTTGTATTTACATATCATATATCCTTGATACTTCATAGCTCATTATCATTGTAAATTTACAAATCAGTATATGAAAGCACAAGGCTTAGAAGCAACTCTTTTCCTGTCCAACAGTAAGTTATTAATGCCAGGATTGGAACTCATAATTACTGACACATGTGGTCCTACAACATCTTAAGATCATTTTCATAACATAAAATGAAGTGCTCAGCGAGTAGAACATATCAATTATCAAATATCCTATTTATTCAAGATAATTTTAAGAACCATGAAGCTTTAATCATATAACCATATATAAATAACCATATTAAATAACCATATTAAACCTCATAGGCCTACATTAATGTAAGTACAGATAAATGTATCATTTGATCAAAACTAATACTTAATATGAATGAGTAAATATATACATATATAAGCCAATCAGCCCCATGAAGTAGAATATATTTCAATCAAAAAGTAAGCAAATACATCAACATAGTTAAAAATGTGAACTACTGCTTTAAAAAATTTCACCAACATGCTATAATTCTAAAAGGTACATATGACATTGGTCAGACTGCTGTATATGTCATCAAGTCTCTCCTTACTGGGGATAAAAGCATCCATTGTCTGCTGATTCAATTAGGAACGTAAGACACCAGTTCTCCTGGCAGTACCAGCGGTGGTTTTAATTCTGGTGTCTTGAACATTCATATGTCTGGGAGATTCTGTAAGATCTGTCTTAAAGAAGCACAGGCTACCACGTGGGCATCTGAAGGAAGATTAGCAAGTGACTGAATCAGCTTCTTGACTATTGTCTTCAAACACTGGTGGGCAGCATTCAAATCTCTGTCAAACTGTTGTCCTTGAATTTGTAGAGCCAAATGACTGCAGATGTTTCTAAACTCAACACTATCCTGAAATAAACAGCAAACATAAGCAATTAGATAAGTTATGGGGACATTTGTTCTGTTTTGTCTACCCAGCTTCTATTCCCATCTCTTCTCATCACAGGACCTCAATTTTTTCTCTGAGAGAACTACTCTTTTCCATTTTCAGCCTCTGTGACTTGACCAAAGCTGACCCCACCCACTCTACAACTCCAGGGGCCACGCCAGTCAGAGACTACCACCCTTCAATCACTTTGGATTGGTCAGGAATGGACAGGTGATCTAACACAGACTGATAAGCCACAGTTCTAGAATGTCTGTTAGACTGGGAAAGAGAAGCTCTTTTTCAGTGAGACTTTTGGAAAGCATTCTGCCACCATAAGGGGAGAATCCAAATGAAAATGAAGCCAGCACAGGGGAAAAAAAAAAAAAAAAGGCAGAACCAAGGGATTAAAAGAGATTGATTCTAATTACATTCTCTGAGCATATTGATCCAGCTATACTTGAAAAATAAACCCCAGGATTTTTTGGTTATCTGAGTCAATAAATATGCCTTTTTACTTAAGCCATTTGGAGTTGACTTTTGTTATTTGTTCCTAACAGAGCTTTGAAGAATACACAAATAGCCTCTGTTCCTATTATTCCATACTCATAGTCTTCAAAATTCCAACACAGGATTTGGTATTTAATTAACATAGTGTCAAGAACTTTCCAATGCAAATTTAGAAGGAACAGTTCCCAGGTAGTTTAAAAGAACAAAATAACTAAATAGATTTTTTATATTTTATTTATTTTTATTTTTTTATAATAATTTTTTTTATTATATTGTTAGTCACCATACAGTACATCCCTAGTTTTTGATATAAAGTTCCATGATTCATTACTTGCGTATAACACCCAGGGCACCATGCAATACGTGCCCTCCTTACTACCCATCACCAGCCTATACCATTCCGCCCACCCCCCTCCCCTCTGAAGCCCTCAGTTTGTTTCCCATAGTCTCTCATGGTTCTTTCCCCTTCTGTTTACCCCCCTTTCTTCTTCCCTTTCTTCTCCTACCGATCTTCCTACTTCTTATGTTCCATAAATGAGTGAAACCATATGATAATTGTCTTTCTCTGCTTGACTTATTTCGCTTAGCATTATCTCCTCCAGTCCCGTCCATGGTTTAATTCCCAAAAGTTTCACATTCTAAAATCCATTGTATAGAAATGGTACATTAAAATCATTCCAATACGAAAACAAACAAATAAAATTATTCCATATCAGAGATAATGTTGAATATATAATTTATTTTAAATACATGTAAATGATTCTCCACAGACTTCTGGTTCTGGTAACATGGCACACTTAGTTTCCCCCAAAACCCTTTGGGGAAACTGAATTCTAAATAAAATAGAGCAAACATCCTTTCTGATATTGCAAGAAAACAATGGAAATCCCTAAGAGCAAGAGATAAAGGAAAAGTAGATTATTTTAGCTGCCCACCAACATTCATCAAAAAAAGAAAGTTAGTCTAGAGCTGGGTTTGGGGTAGAGGATAAAGTTGGCCCAAGAATGCATAACTGTTGACCTATACTATTCAGCAGCTGAAGCTGGGAGCTGCCCTCTATATCATACACATGTGCGAAGAAATTAACTTAAAAATTGGAACTGGACTGAAATATCCATGGACGCATGGTGAAAGCAAATAAAAGCCTATTTCATGGGGTCATGTCCACAACCCATGCCCCACAGTAGTATTCCCATAACACTCTGTCAAAGACAAACTCAGAATATGAAATTTAAAATATAATCCACCATGATAAGACAGATACCAATACAGGGCAGGATTAAACTCCAAGTATTTCAGCTAGAAACTATAAAATACTTTTAAAGTGATTAAAAATATAAAAGAAGGAATAAAAAACATTTTAAGTAAAAACAGGCTTGGAAAAGAACAAAATACCATTTCTAGAAATGACAACTATTGTGACGAATTAAAAACTCAATAGACAATTTAAACACCTGAATAAATACATTCGAAGTGAGGAATAGTAAACTGGATGATGAATATGAGAAAATTACTCAGAATGCAAGATAAAAAGCCAGACATGAGAAATATGAATTTTGGGAAGTTAAACAACATAGATGATAGAATGATGAAGCCCAACAGATAACACTTCCAGGAGAAGAGAGGGGCTGGTGCAGAAGAGGAGAGACAATATTCAAAGAGAATAATGGATAAGAATTATTCAGAATTGATCCAAAACATGAATTCAGGTTTATGAACATAGATTCAGGAAGTAAAATGAGCCTAGAACAGAATAAGTTAAATGAGATTCAAATCTAAACTTATTAAGGCAAAACTACTCATAAAAGCAACCAGAGGGGAAAAAAACTGATGGTTTTCAAGGGATGATAAGACAGACAGCTACTAAGCTACAACGACCAAAGACAGAAAAGAATGGGATAATTTTTCAAATAACTGTCGACATAGAATTTTTTTTAATCCAACAAAACTATTATTTAAACCATCAGGGCAAAATAAATATGCCTTCATCTAAAAGGACAACAGGAGTTACTACCCTCACTGTCATATTTTCCTAGAGATATAATTCAAGATGGGGGAAATTCAAATCAAAAGGAAAGAATAAGATATAAGAAGAAACAATGAACAAAGAAACTTAAAAACTTGATGTAAATCTAAAGAATTGATTGTTCAAAACCAAAATTATAAAAATTAACTTGGGACTTAAAAAAGCAAGATGGTTCCAAAACGCTGAATAGTAGTAATATATGGGATGGAGTGGCATTCTAAGGCATTGTACATATTCAGAAAGGTGGCAAAGTTGATACATTTCAGACTTATTAAGTATGCATGTGAGAAATGTAAGGGTGTTCATTAAAGTACAGAAATAATATGTAAAACTTCAAAATCAATGGACAAAAGTTATATTAAAACTTAACTGATCCTATTTTTAGAAGATAAAAATGAAGAAAGATACAAACGTAAATCAAGGTGAATAGGAAGCATCAAATAAGACACCTTTTGAAATATAGTGGTTACCAGATTGGATTTTTAAAAATCTATTGATAAGTTCTTCACAAGAAACACATTCAGAGGGGGAGGNAAACTAAAAATACCTAAAGGCTTAAAGTAAATGGATGCTAAAACATATACAAACCAAAGAGAAGCCAAAACAAAGCCAGGAAAATCATTATTAGGGATAAATAAAGTATAATTAATAAAAGGAATTATTCTCCAAGAAGGTATAATAATTTTGTACTCCGTGTGTGCCTAAAATGATAATCTTACATTCAATCCACAAACATAAAAACTGATTTTTACCCAGCTTCCTCAGACACTGATAAATCAAACAACAAAATGATTAGCCTAGAGAGAAAAGACTGAAACACTAATCACAAGCTTGACCCAATAAAAATAAGCAAATAAAAATTATTCCTAAAGATATATGGAATATTTATGAAAGCTGACTATATTATAATATGCCAAAAACAAATTCTCAATGCATATCCAGAAGTCTGTATCATACAAATCACCATGCAAATAAATGAGAAATCAATAACATAACCTTCCCAATACATACATGACTTAAAAATCTACTTCCAGATAATTCATGGATCAGTGAAAAAATAATTGAAATTTTAAAAATACTTTATACTGAACAATTATGGAAACAGTATATCACAAATTTGTAGAATTCACCTGCATTGAGAAATCCATACACTTAATGCTATATAAGTAAAGAATAATCACTGAAAAAGCATGAGCTAAGAATTCAACTCAAGAACTTAGGAAAAGAAAAAACAGATAATCCAAAAGAAAATGAAAGAAAGAACTAAGAGCTAAACTGAAGTTTGGACTAGAATTTTCTTCCTAATTCTGTATAGAAAGAGAAGCTGTTCTTCCTAACAAAAGCCCTGTGTTTTGGGTTAGAAGGACCTGGGTCTCTGGCAAAGTGTTTAGTAGAGAAGATCTTCTGGGAAACAAAACAAACGTTCATCTATAGAGTTGGGCCAACAATGGCAGCAGGACCCCAGTGTGAGTGAGGTGCTGGGACAGAAAGATCAACACAACACACCACAGTTCCTTTACTCAAGTATTCACAGGCTACCATGCTTCTTGTTTTTTCTTCCTCTTTAAAGCATTCTTGCTTCCCTGCCTTTGCGTGTTGCTCATTTCTGCTCAGAAGGTATCAAGGGGCTACTTAGATAATCCGTCCCATAGTTTATGGAGTAACCTATGTTACTGGAGCATATTGGTTGGGAATGGGAAAGTTGAGGGGGAAAAAATGTCTCTGGACTACTTCCCCTAAATCCACATCAAGGGAAATTGTCTGCTTGCTTTATAGAAGTAATCCAACTCTAAGTACAAAGTGGAAGGATCAAAGACAACATGCAAAGGGAAATTCAAAATTGAAGGAACCACTGAAATGTGTGCTGACGTGTGCCTATCAGCCAGTCTGCAAAGGCATTCATCACCCAAATAAGATTAAAATGCCTTTAAAAATATGTTGTGGGCCTAAAATCTGAAGTCAATTTCACGTTTACTGTAAAGAATCAAAGAAGGCATCGTTTGGGGAAAGTATACATATAATAAAATTCCACTGCTGGGCTGTACTGGTCCCTGAGGCCCTGGGTAAACTTCAAATCTCTGGCAAGCTTTGCAAAGTCTCTTTATTTTACTCTTTTAGTACAGTATTTCTTTTTAATCCTTTCTCAAATATATTAACAGTCAAAGAAAACAAATTAATAGGCATAGGCTTTCCATGGTACTCTTAAGCCTAGGGATGGAAAAATAAAACAGGTGGTTGCTTTTCCTCCTTTCTGAAGGGTCTGAAGGCCAACTGTGGATCCAATGATCATGGCCTCCAACCAAACCTCTATTGATTCTGTTGCATAGGCGGGGGCCAAAAATTCACAGCGTTGAGTCAGTGACATATTGAATGGCTCATGGGCTTTCAGTAGAAAATCACATGATCGATATTCATGATGATTTCATGTATGGTGCTTTCCATTCAATGACAGAACACATCCTCCCAGCAGCTTTTATTTAGCAAGTCCCAAATGCTTCCAGAAATGATGTAATATCCTACGTGGGGTTTTGAATGTCTGTGGACATTGCCAACATTAGAACACTATGACTGAGCAATCTAAAGACAGGTTTTGGAACTTCTAAAGCCTTGTGTAATTTCAGATTCTGGATATGAAATGTCTTGGTTGCTCCAGTGGTCCAAACTGACAGGCAGCATTTACATTTTATAATGACTCAACTAATCTACTGGGGTAATGGCCTCAGCCTGTTGGACTCAGTTAATGAAACAGTTAAATTTATTTCAAACATGTGAAGTCTCCCCTACATTATTGACCACACTGAGTAAAAAGCAATAAGACTTGGGTACCTAGTCTCTAAAAAGCTTATAACCTAGTAGGAGGATTGAGACACATAGAGCATATATCCAAATGCCCAGTGAAATGAAATGGGGGCTATGGGGAAAATGCAAAAACCCAATCCTACAGAAGAACAGACATTTATAGACTCATAATCCAAGTGCCGTAGAGGGTTCATACAAAGCTCTTTCTGATGTGTGAATCCTTTCTAGAGCATACTGCGGTCACTGTTTGCCAGGCAGGAGAAACTCAACACTTGGTTCTAGTTTTCAGAACATTTTTTCTTAATTCTTAGCCAAAATCTGCCCTGTAATAGACAGAATAATGGCTTCCCAAAGACGTCCATGTCCTAATCCCCAAAACCTATATGCATGTTACCCTGTATGGTAAAGGGACTTTCCAGATGTTAGTTAGGATGGCAGCCCTCCAGGCACCTACAAAATCCCTGGGATGCTGGGATTATTCCTTCATGAGCACTGGACTTACCATCAAAGCCTTGGTTCTGCCCCTTTGACAGGCCACCTGTGGACAAGACATTTTACCTATGGAATCTTCAGTTTTCTAATGGGTTAAATGGAAACAAATAGCCACCACATGGGGAGACTGTGAAGGTCAAATAAGCTCATGGTCATGCGAACTCCGAATTAATAAGGCACTCCATCCACCTAAGGTTGGGCATAAAGTACTCCACTAAATGGAAGGTCAGCAAGAAGGAGAGAAGGGGAAGGAAGGACCGAAAAGAAAGGAACAATAAGCTCTATGGAAGCTAGGAATCTAATCGGTGAGATGAAACTATTTAAGCCATTCAGTAGGGATGTCACACAGAATAAGGCTCAAAAAGATTGGTCAAGTTCACCTCATATCCATTAGGATGACTACTATCGAAAAAACCCTGGAAATAACCAGTGTTGGCGAGCATGTGGAGAAACTGGGGCTCTCGTGCACTGCTGGTGGGAATGCAAAATCATGCAGCCAGGAAAACAGCATGGAGGCTCCTCAAAGAAATTAAAAATGGAATTACCACATATGATCCAGCAATTCCACTTCTGGAATATATATTCAAAAGGATCGAAATCAGGATCTTAAAGAGATATTTGCACACCCCTGTTCATAGCAGCACTATTCACAATAGCCAAGAGGTGAAAGCAACTCAAGGGTTCATTGACAAATGAATGGATGAACAAACTATGGTATACACATAGAATGAAATCCTATTTAGCTTTAAAAAGGAAGGAAATTCTGATACGTGCTCCACACGAATGACCTTGAGGACATTATGCTCACTGAAATAAACCAGACAGGACAAGATAAATACCACATGATTCCACTTACATGCAGTACTTAGAGTAGTCAAACTCACAGAAACAGAGAAGAATAGTGAATGCTAGAGGCGAGGGGAGGAGAAATGGGGATTTGTTGTTTAATGTGTACAGAGTTTCAGATTTACAAGATGAAAAAATTATGAAGATTGGTTGCACAATAATCTGAATGCTCTTGATACTGCTGAATTATACACTAAAAATGGCCAATTTTATGTTATTAAAACATAACCACAATATATATTTTTTTAAGTTGTCAAGACCATCAGAGTGCTGCCGACCTTTGCAGCAAAGGGAATGGAGGGAATGGAGAAGGGAATGGAGGTTAGGATGAGGCATCAGGTAAGGCTGCACAGATGTTACAAGACAGCTGGTGCTAGGGAATGCAGTCTTTGCCTCTCAGGGAAGAGATGGCCCTCACAATTAGAATGAATAACACAAGCAAAGGTCTGAAGTCAAGTAGGGGCTGGGACTGGGAGGAGGCCAGTCTGAAAGGAACAGAGCTTTGTGCTGGGAACCAGGACACAAACTAGTGCAGGAGCCTTGAATGCCACAGTAAAGTCCTTGGGTACTTCCAAGTATAGGAATGACATGGCAAACCAGCATTTTAAAAACAGTGGTCTGGCCTAACCTGCTAGGTGCAGGACCCAAAGCCAGGCTCCTGGTCTACCCTGTCTCACTCAAGCCTCACAACAGTCCAGAAAGACAGATGAAGAAATGTGTCTTAGAGAGATAAAACAACATACCCAAGTCGCACAGCAAATGAGGGGCAGAGTTTGAAATATCCTCTTTTCCCAAACACAAATGTTCATCAAAGACTTGCCCCAAATTAGAAACTGGGCTAGGTACAGTGATGACTCTGAGAGCAGAGCTCACTACCCAGGGTGGGAGACAGACTGAGGAACTGGAACTAAGAGCCTCAGATGCCCCAGTGGGATGGGCAAGGATACCATGAAAGCAAGCAAGGGAGTCACCAAACTAGCTTTGAGATGGAACAAAAATGTCTACAAGTGAATGTTTCTTTTTTGGCCATATTCACACTATTTTTCTTAAGGTTAACAGAGTGTTACAAAGCTCCAATTGGCATTGGTCACATCCAAATTGAAGGTGGTCTGTTGGCCCATCCCTCTTCCCTGCAACATAATTGAGAGGGTTTGGCTGTCTGGAAGATATTCAAGGCGTGGAGCCGTCTACTGCCCGTGTTAAGCCAATCTGTAACTAATGAGAGATCCCCTAGCTGGAGCTCTCCCTTCTTCTGCTCCCTCCTCTCCTGCCCGGTATAAGGGAGTCTCTTAGAAAAACCGCCACACTTGCACTTTTCTGCATTATGCATTGTGTTTATTAGGGATGCACACATCTGGAATCCTTGAGCAACTGCAAATGCACCTGCAGAGTCCAAAAGGGAAGAAAAGCTAAGACTTTTTTTTTAGCTTTGTACTGAAAATAAACACTCCCAACAAAACTGAAGTCTTGAAGGCAAAAAGAATCTGGCATCAACAGTCAGTTTCAAAGCTTATTTTCTGAAACCAACACCAATGGATAATAAAGTCAAAAATACAATATGACTTTATAGGCTCTACAATGCAGATAACTTTTAAACAATCCACAAGGAAGATTTTTGGTTTTTTTCCTACCTCATCACCTTCAAAATCACTTCTCGATCTACATAAACTATAAATCAGCTCATATCTCCTTCACCACTGGCTTTAAAATAAGTTGGTTCTTTTCAAGACAGTCTTGAGCTATATTGTCTTACACTGGCCTCCACAAATTTGTTTCTTCTCACATTTTCCTTTCTCGTGCTCCCCCTGAATGCCTAATGCCCCCTATGGAGAGCATTGAAGAGAGAGCTTTTCCTGGGCCTCCTGACCTTAATGAACTTCAGGAAACGACTCTCCACTAAAGGTGCCCGGTGCTGGTGCTGGGCCGTACAAAGGAGCACAAATCCTTTCCCCAGGCCCATCACGATCTTCCATACTGGATGTGTACATAAAATGGGAATACCATTTCTCTATTTAGAGGGGTGTTGTGAAAACCACGCTATCAGAAACAGTATACTACAAATTGCCCCCTTGGTTCATCAACATCTGGCTTTGAACTACAAGCTCACGGGGCCCAGGGGAGCCACCAGTTGCCTGAAGCCACGGTCAGTCTCAAATAGATATGTAACTGTGTGTTAATAAAACACTCAATGAAGAACCAAAGTATCTGCCAGTCACCATAAAAAGTCTATCGTCCACAGGAAATTAAACATTTTTACTTGTGGCGTACCCAGTGTAAATGCTCACAAGTAACGAAGGTTCCTTACGCATTTGCTTTGGTACCATTTTCATTAGAAATGTCCACTTAAAAGCACTTTGTGATGGATACAAGCACTTGATTCAGGTATGTTCACAAGGCAAACCCCAAAATAATAAAACAAAGCATGGCAGCATTTCCACCAAGATGTTAAACACAAGTAGCTTTGTTTTAGGGCCTTCCTGCAATATCTTTCCCAAAATTTTCATTTTGGCAATTGTAAATGTCCTGATTTTCCTATCATTCACATTATGAGCAAGGACAAGGCTATAATTAAGCTACTTGTAGTCACTGGGCCTTTTTGTCACAGAAAACCACCATTTTATCCCGAATGAAGAGCAATTCCCTGGCTATACGACTAATCGTATAACCCTGAGCATTTATTTCTTCAATAGTTTGTTAGTAATTTTTATGGACACGATTCCCAGATTTGCAGAAACTGGCTTCACACTCATGCTAATGGGGGAAAAAAGCACTTATCACCAATGTCTTCCTCTGAGTGACCCAATGTTCACACTTGCAGCTTGCAATGAGCATTAGCAGTGACCGTGAAGCCAAAACCAGTGGTTTTATAACTGCCATGCTTGGTATGTAAAATGAGAAAACCAGCAAGGACGACTGAACGTGATGGAATAACCCATACCAGAATCAGCTAATTGGAATGGGAGAACTCCCAGGCAAGTTTAATCTGTAATAGCAGGAAAGTTCTCCTGCCTCTCAGAGTTGGCATCAGCCATAGTTTCCATGAAACTTGCATCAGAGCAGAACTCTTGGAAACTATAAATGCTTTTGACTCTCAAAGGAAGACAGAAAAACTCAATCAGAGTGACTTCATAATTGGCTTTGTTGATGGTGTCTATGTGAGTTGGTCATTTTCAGCAGTTCTTAAAATCCTAGACTGGCTTCCCTCTGGTCCTCTGCACATTTCTATGCTCCCTTTGAGTGGTGAGTGCCTAAGACATTCTTTTTTTTTTTTTTAAGATTTTTTTTATTTATTTATGTGACAGAGAGACAGCCAGCGAGAGAGGGAACACAAGCAGGGGGAGTGGGAGAGGAAGAAGCAGGCTCCTAGCAGAGGAGCCTGATGTGGGGCTCGATCCCGGAACACCGGGATCACGCCCTGAGCTGAAGGCAGACGCTTAACGACTGTGCTACCCAGGCGCCCCAAGACATTCTTGACAGTTATTACTAGCTTGATAATGATTTCCTACATTCACCTAGTGCTTTGGGTCACTAGGTAAAGTGGCCATCATATAAAGAGACACACAAATCACCCAGTATAATGGATTAAATGGTGTCCCACCCCACGAAAAAGTGCATGTGTTGAAACATCACCTCCAGTGTGACTACATTGGAAATAGGACCTTTAGGGAGGTAATTAAGGTTATATGAGGTCATAAGGGTGGGACCCTAATCCAATAGGATTGATGTCCTTGTAAGAAAAGGAAGAGACATCCAAGATCTCTCTCTCTCTCTCTGCATGCACAGAGGAAAAGCCATTCAAGACAGAGCAGGAAGGTGGCAGTCTGCGAGTCAGGAAGAAAGACCTTACCAGAAAGCAAATTTTTGATCTTCAGCTTTCCAGCCTTCAAAACAATGAGAAAATAAATGTCTTAGGTTTAAGTCACCCACTCTATGGCATCTTGTTATGGCAGCCCAAGCTGATCATGATACCCAGTCTGCAAGGTGACTGTTGCAGCCCAAGCAGTGTGCAGTGCACAGCACGTCCAACCCTGCCCCATCAACCAACCATACATGCTCATGGACTTTATTTCTGCATGATGTTCATCACACCTCTCTAATCCAGCACTGTGATTTGGTAGAAAAAGCCAGATAAAACCATGTTTGAATCATGGGCCATCACTTCCCAGCTGTGAGATCTTTAGCAAAATCCTAAATTCCTCTGAGTCTGTTTCCTCCTGTAATAAATGTTTGTCTAGCTGCTTAACTCTCAGCAAATTTAACAAGACTCAGTACTGTGAAGCATTTTTTATCCCCTATAAAGAAACTCACTTCACGTATTTTTTGCACATGTGTGATAATCTCTAATTATTCAAAAAGGAGATTAAGTGTTGGTTTCTTTAAAAAAAGAGTAAAATACTATAAAAATGTCCATTAGTATTGTGCTGAGAGTTTCTCTGCCTTCATGCCTGAAAATTTCACTTCCTTAAGCCTCAGTTTGATCAGCAAGTCATTCAGTGGCAACATCTCTGAGTCAGTCATCAGGCATAGGCTAAAGCCGACCTCTGGATAGTGGAGGCTTCTTGGAACTCTCCTTAGGTCATCCTAACTCTGCTTTTGTCAACACTCTCAGAAAAGTAAATAGAGTCCATGGGTCAGATCCATCAATATCAGGACTGGAACTCACAACAATAATAGTCAATGAGAACATGAGGCATCAACCTGTTTAATAATAATAATAATAATGAAAGTTCAAAGGTATTAAGAGTTTATATGGGCAGCCACTAGCTAAGACTTCATGTTCCTTATCCTAATAACCCTGTAAGGTTAGATACCTCTATCCCCACTTTAAGGCGAGGAGACCGAGGCACAGGAAGGCTATATAATTTTCCCTGGATCCTACAACAGGAAGTGGCATAGTGGGGTTGAAAGGCTCCACAGGACCGGATGCCTGAGCTGGGCTGCACTCAGTCTACTTTGGGTCCCTAATGCCTTTCATCTGGGCCATGGGCTTTAGTTCAAGTGAGTCCTCCTCCTCTCTGTGGCAAGTAACACTGTGGGAGAGAACTGATGTTAGAGGGATGTTTCCACACACTTCCAAGTAACACACAGGTGTTATTTCCATTAGCACAGATTCTCCTGAAATCATTCTGTGTATAAAATCAATCCACATGTTCTTAATTTAAAAATATAGAAAACATGAAAGGAATTGGAGAAGACACACATAAATGGAAAGATATTCCATATTTTTGGATTGAAAGAATTAATATATATTTTTAATATTGTTGAAATGTCCATACTACTCAGTTCAGTGCAATACTTATCAAAATTCCAATAGCATTCTTCACAGAACTAGAACAAGTAATTCTAAAAATTTGTGTGGAATTACAAAAGACCCCAAATAGCCAAAGCAATATTGAAAAAGAACAAAGCTGGAGGTAGCATGCTCCCTGGTTTCAAGATATACTACAAAGCGACAGTAACTGAAACGGGATGATATTGGTACAAAAACAGACACACACATCACTGGAACAGAATTAAAAGCCCAGAAATAAATCCACAGAGATATGGACAATTAATCTACCTCAAAGGAGCCAAGACCATACAATGGAGAAAGGACAGTCTCTTCAATAAATGGTAATGAGAACACTGACCAGCCACAGGCAAAAAATGAAACTGGACCACCATCTTACACTACACTACACACAAAAATTAACTCAAAATGTATTAAAGACTTGAATGTAAGACCTGAAACCATAAAATTCCTAGGTGGGGAAAACATAGGCAGTAAATTCCTCAACATCAGTCTTAGGAACATCTTTGTGGATCTGACTCTAAAGGCAATGGAAAGAAAAACAAAAATAAACAAATACGACTACATCAAACTAATGAGATTCCGCACAGCACAGGAAACCGTCACCAGAATGAACGAGCAACCTATTGAATGGGAGAAGATATTTGTAAACCAAATATCTGACAAGGCGTTCATATCCAAATATATATAAAGAACTCCTACAACTCAACAACAAAAAAATAAATACACTACTGGTTGAAAAATGTGCAGAGCATGTGAGTAGATATTTCTTTAAGAAAACATACGGATCACTAACAGGCACAAGAAAAGATGCTCAACATCACTAATTATGAGAGAAATGCAAATCAAAACCACAGTGAGACACCTCCTAATACCTATTATAATGGCTACTATCAAAAAAACAAGAAAGAACAAGTGTTGGTGAGGCTGTGGAGAAAAGGGAACCGTTGTACACTGTTAGTGGGATTGTAAATCAGTGCAGCCACTATGGAAAACAGTATGAAGATTCCTCAAAAAATTAAGAACAGAACTACCACATGACCCAGCTGGGTATTTATCCAAAAAATATGAAAACACTAATTTGAAAAGATATATGAACCCCTGTGTTTATTGCAGCATTATTTACAATAGCCAAGATATGGAAGCAACCTAAATGTCCAGTGATAGATAAATGAATAAAAGGTGGTACACACACACACACACACACACACACACACGAGTGGAATATGACTTAGCCAGAAAAAAGAATAAAATCTTGCTATTTGCAACAGCATGGATGGACCTCGAGGGTATTATGCTAAGTGACATAAGTCTTACAGAGAAAGGCAAATACTATATTATTTCACTCATATATGAAATCTAAAAGATGAAACAAATGAAAAACAAAATAAAGACAAAGTCATAGATACAGAGAGTGGACTAGTGGTTCCCAGAGGGGAAGGGGGCTGAGGGGTGGGTGAAATGGGTGAAGGTGGTCAGCTGTATGCTGATGGAAGGTAACTAGACTTACGGTGGTGATCCCTTTGTAGTGTATGCAGATGTCAAATTAACACTAGTAATAATGAAGCCAAGTCAGCATAACCAGCCCCCTAGAAAGACAGACTACTGTATCTTTAAGTCTCAGTTCTTTGTAATCACTACTCTACAACCAAATAGAAATACTACCTTTTCTCCAAAAGGAAAACCAAGCAAAATTCCAAGATATTGGCCAGGAGGCAAATCATCCAGAGAAACTTCTCCCTATTTCTCTCCCCTCTGAAAGCACTGGCTGTTCTCAGGAGCCCTCAGAACTCATTACTCCCCTACAGGTGATCAGCAGACTCCTTTAGGTTGGGGGTTGAGGGGACCAAACAGCATTTCCCTATTAGAGAGAAGAAAGAAGAAAAGTAGAAGTGAGATTTTTTAGGTAGAAAGGAAGATATTTGTGTCCGATGGCCTCAATTTTCTCAAAAGAGGAGTGAGCAGGTTGAGGTTTGGATAAAGAAAGCTTGAGAAGGTTGGAAAATGTTGACGACAAAAAGTCAAATAAAAAGCGTTAGGAGGGTTACCAAGTAGAAGTGACGGCTGCAAGTGGCATGATCTGTAGGCCACAGCAGAGAGCTCCAGCACATCGGAGCTGGGCCCGGCCCTCGGACAATGGTCTCCAGCCTGACCGCCCGGTTGCAACCTCACTGCTGTGACTTATCTAGGGTTAGCTTACCTAGGGTTAGATCCACACCTCAGTCATTTCAATGTTGCCTGCAAGACAAGCCAAGGTCCTCTGCATGACATGCAGGCCTTTCTTGCCATCTGACCCTGCTTACCTGTCCCGCATCCTGTATACCTTCTGCCATAGTGAACTAATTTTAGTTCCCCCAAAGGCCCTTGCCTTTTCATTGCTTCTGGCCCTTGGATCACACAGCTCCCCTGAAATGTTTTTTCCCTTTCATGCCTGTGGGGCAAACATTCATATTTTTTTTAAAAGACTACTTCCTCCAAGAAGCCTTCTGAGATCATCTGAGGTAAAACTGATCACTCAGTCCCTCCTTTTGCCACCCTATCTGTGCCCTGTATATGCCCCTAACATCACACAGCACTTCCTATCTCAGCAATTCTAAGATGCACCCTTTTGCACGTTTCAAAAATCCCTGACGTGATCTTACAATAGATGGTGCATCATAGTTTAATTGGCAGGATTTTTTATTTCTTTGTGGTACCAAAAAAAGGTGCATTCTATACGAGAGCATTAGTGAAATGCAGCTTCATGTTTTAACTTCCTAACATGAGTGGGGCAGTGCTTTGCATTTGGAGGCGATCTTATTTCCCTTCCCCCAACACACATTTGGGAATATTTGGTTGTATCAGTTTGTGGGTGGGTGGGTAATGCTGCTGGCATCTCCTGGGTTGAGGCCAAGGACGGTGCTAAACATCCTATAATGCACAGGACAGCCCCACAATTATCCAACCCAAAATGTCACTAGCGGGAGATGGAGAAGCCATCGTGTTAAAGTAACAATACTTACTTGGGTGTATCCTATGCTTAATTATATTTAATTTCAAATCAATCTTTTACAGTGTATGGTAACCTAAAACATAGCAATTTTTTCCAAACCTTGGCTTGTAGAGCAGGAATAGCAACTCTTGAGAACTGCTCTAAGCTTTCTTCATCATTCCTCCCCTCATTTCCTTCTGCTAGGCTCCCAAGGGGAAGGAAGGAAGCAAAATTGGAAAGCCAGAAGATCTCAAAGAGATTTGTGACCTTAAACCAATTAGGTTAGTTAATGACAAGGCAGAGACTGGATGGCCAGACTTCCAGATTTCCACAGTCCCACTCAGCCTGAGAGGCCGCCGCTGCGCTGCTCCCTGGCTAGACTGACTAACGCAGTTTGGTACCGTGAGAGGAAACGTGCCCTACAAATATGAGCTGCGTGACTTAGCAGGAGTTTAGCATTAGTATTCACGCTTCAACACCCGGGACCCACCCGGCTCTCACCCCACTTTATGAGAACTTAGGCTGAGTCTGTAAGGCCTCTGAACTCTGAAGGGAATTGGGTTTATGCAAAAATAATTTTGATTCTTAAGTGTGAAGGAACTTTAAATAAATCTAGGAGATTTTGTCATGCAAAAGGCAGAGGGGACTTAATGCGTGTATTTAAGGCTCTGGAGAAAGGGTTATTAATTTGGAGGGGGGAGCAGGGGCAGCTGTCCTCCAACCCTAGGAGCTGCACTTGAGGAAAGGGCCTTAGCTGCAGCAGGAAGCTGATTTATGTGAGAAAGAGAAAGGAGTTCCAGAGGAAGGTTTTGGCCAGGCCTCCCCGAGTCTCAGTTCCGCAGTCAGGTGGGCCCCAGGTGGGCCCCGAGTTCCTGGACTCAAGTCCCAGGGGTGTCACCTCCCCCCTTCCCTCTCACAAAGGCTGAATCCCAGTGGACCGCTCAGCTTTTCAATGGGTGGCCCCTCCCGGCTTCATCCCGGCCCCGCAGCCCCGCCCTGCCTCGGGATCCTGCGCCCGAGGCGGGTGCTGGAGGCCAGACTCACCTTCAGATGGATGGGGAAGGACCGTTCCTCCTGGAGGGGGCCCAGCAGCGTCTGCTCCACGCTGACCAGCTCCGAGGTCGAGTCCACCACGCGGGCCAGCGCGCTGCGCATCGCCATCTGGGCCAGAGTGCAGGGCCCCCGGCCCCTGGGGAAGGGCAGCAGCTCCGCGCCCCCCTCGGCCCCTCGCACCACTTCCACTTCTGGGGAGCTTGCTCGTGCCCCAGACTCGCCATCCCTGGCCCCCCGCCTCCCGCCCTCCTCTTCTCGCCCCGGCCCCGGCCGGGCCCGCCGCGGGCCTCTGCGACGCGCTGGGGCGGCAGACACGTGGTCTGGATCGCGCGGGATCCCGGGGTCGCCCGGACCGTCCCCCCAGCCCCACTCCTGCTGCAGCAGCTGCAGAGTCTGCAGAGCCACCATTTGGTGGCTGATGGAGGCCACTAAGGGCGCAGGGCTAGCCATCGCCTCTGCCGGCGGCTCTCCGCGCTAGGCGGGCAGGTGCAGCAGTGAGCGAGAGAGGCGGGGGCGTGTGGGGTCGCCAGGGTCACATTTCCCAGCCCGCTTATCCGCCTTCTTGCCTCTCGAGGGTGGGGCAGGGCCCGCCCCAGGCCCGCAGAAGGTGACCTGCGCTGGCCCTGGAATTCTTAGTCCGAATGGGCGTGTCCGGACCCGCGGCTGCCTAAGGCACTGCTCCTTGTGCGCTTGAAAATCAGCCAAATGCTGAGCACTGGTTCTTCCTCTTCTCCAGGCTTCGCTGTGAAAAGGTACCGCTCATTGCAGATGCATCTATCGGCAGGGATACCCCGCCCCCCTCTCCTCTGAAGGATGCCTGTCAGTGACCATTCCTGCCTTGGGTGCTGGGGCTGGTAGGTAAAAGACTAGCCCTGATCAAAAGTGCCTAGAGCCAGAGAAAGCTCACAAAAGGAAGACCGTGCCCGAGCCTCCTCCTCCCTTTTCCAACCCTAGGACAATTTTCAGCAACTTCTTGGAGTAACCTTCAAGGCCTCGTGTCCCCCAAACAAAAGAAGACTTGTGTCTGTGGAAGTTCTGCTCTTCTCTGCTTCGCGCATGCCACATGCGCTGGGGGAAGCTGACGGCTGAACTCGGGAAGCGCGGGTTTGGCACTGCCCAGACGAGGAGCTGAAATGGCTTTGTGTGAAACTCCCCAGGGACGTGGGCAGCGGGGTTTGAAGCTAAATCCTTTTACAAGGCATGAACCCAGGGACAGCTGTACAAATAGTTGCTGCTTTTAATTAAACCTAACTTCTCTGCTTCCTTGACTTAGGAGAAAAGACTGGGAAATTTACGCTTTGATAGATTGGAAACTATTGGTGTGTGATTACATTTTAGGGGAAAAAGCAGCACACGTTTGAGGAGAACGGAGTGGAAGAGTGTTACAGAGTAGCACTGCTTTCTTTCTGCATGGGAAACCATTTACATAACTTCACAACGCAGGGAACCGGGGTGCAAGCACATGGCAGACACTGTACCCTCCCGCCCTGGAGGGTGGGATTTCAGTCGTCTTTTCGAAGGGGGAGTCCCCCCCTTGGTGTGGTGGAGTAAGAACTGGAGAGGCCTTTGCGTGGGAAAGCTGCTCCAGTGAGCCTACTAGTCTAAAGGGCGGTCATCAGAGATATGGGGGGAATTCGGGGTCTTTAAGGTTTCTTCAACTCTAGGATAACATGACCCCGTATAATCCTTCCAACTCTCCAGCGAAGGTTCCTTCTAGTTCTCAGTGCTTTCTTCGCCTATGAAAACAAATCTGAATGCCAAGGTAAAGAAAACCTTTCTTAAACAAAAACGAGTATGTTCACACTAATTATAACGAAGTAAAAATGCATGTCTGTGCATTGACAGGAAATTACTTTGGAGGGAAGTAAATAGTTTGATGTTGATTAGATTCTCTTGATGAAGTTACTGAAGTGCATGATAAAAAAAATAGAAAAATTCTCCTTTGAGTGTGTGTGTGCGTGTGTTTTAATCCTCAAATATTGAAATGCATTAGCTTTAGCAGAGACTAACCAGGAATAGCAAAACTAACCCCTAGTTTTCAGAGCATGTCAGATCTCCAGGGGTGCTCCTCTTTCCAGATAGGCAGGAAATCCAGTTTCATGGGCTAACTCTTCCACTATCAAATGGCTGACTGCAAAACCTTCTTGACAGATGGAATTCCAGCCAACAGCAGAATTGAAATCACTAGACACAGCCTGACCTGAGGCCTCACTGTTCTACATCCCACGCTGACTCCAAGACCCATGAGACCAGCTGAACTTCAGGGAATATGAGAGAAGGGGCCAGAGAACCATGGGGCCTATGGGATGGTACATGCTGCTTTAATCACTGTCTGGGTTTCCTCATGTCTTTTAGAGAGCCCGGGATTATCCAGCGTCTCAAGGGTTGTCTGTCTCAACCATGGACCACATTTCTCTTTGCTGTGACCTTAAAATGGCTGATGTCCCAAAGCTGGAGATATGAGGCTGTAAGTGAGGGAAAGTATTCATAGGCTGTTGAGACGGGTTAGTAGCCCAGCAGATCTGCCTTTGATCTGAACACCTCCAAAGTTGTATATGCTGGGCTACCAGACCAAGTATTGAATTACACACTCCCTACTCTCTATACTGAGAGGTCAAGGCCACAGTGTAATAAAAGTCACACTCAAAAGGATGAAGTCCCAGACACCCGATATTTCTGCTTCACAGTGTCTATTTCACTACTTTATGGAAACATACCTTCATTTGCCAGTAGATATTCCTCCTCCTCTATGTTCAGTCCATATAGTCAGGTAGGAGGAAGCAGTCCCACTGCAAAAGTCGACTGGGGCATCTTAGGCTGGGGCCAATCACACATCACATTCTCATTGTGAATGGTCAGGAAGGGGCATGTGATGCACCTGGAGCCAGTATGACAATAATATTTAGAATGCTTTCAGCTGAATGTACTGGATAAAATAAAATAGTGGTACTAGAAGAAAGTGTAGGCCAAAAGAGGAAATAGCAACAAACATGAATTCCTTTCTAACAAGGAAACTTAATATAAAGTCATTTAATCAATAAGAATAAGTTTTTGTCTCTGATCACAAGTTTTAAGATAGGATGGCTTCCGGGCTGGTTAATCTCTAGGAGTGTCAGATCTCCAGGCATGCTCCTCTTTCCAGATACCCTGGAAATCCAGTTTCATGCAGCTCACTCTTCCACTCTCAAGAGGCTGACTGCAATGGCCTCTTCTGGATGTGAAACTAAGAAGATGTAAGTTCCGGAGCTTCTGCAGCTCTTTTGTGAGTCCGAGGGGAGAACTTGCCTATGAATGAGCCAACTTACTAAAGAGAGAAAAGCAAGAGATCTATAGAGAGAAGCCATTGGCCTTACTATGCCATCCAAGCCCTACAATTAGCAGTACAAGGAGACAGCCCCACTGCTGAGCTTTTCAGTTATGTAGGCCACTAAAATCTCTTTTTCTTTGAGCCACTTTGGGTTGAGTGTATGGCCTCTTGAAACAGAAAATCCGCAACTAAAGGGAACTGCTTGACGTATATTGTAGTGCAGATATGATGTTAATGGAGTGATCTGTGACCCAGTGCCTCTCAGGCAAAACACCCCTAAAGGTGCCTCTGGCCATTTCCAGCAACACTTCTGTCATTCACCTAAACTTTCTACTATTCTAGCAATTGTGGGAAAACCTCTCTGAGCAACTCTGATCATTCCTGACAATTGATGGGAGCATTACTAAATGAGCAATGGAAATACTCATGAGCCTGGGTAATGTGGGATGAAAACTCAGTGAAGTGAGCAGTGTTCTACCTGTTAATAAACATGGTAGAGTGTGGTTAGAGAAATGAGCATTCTGGCCCTTCTGTGAATCTAAAGGTTCTCTTCCACAGGATTCTTTCTTTCTTTCTTCTTTTATTATTTCTTTCGTTTGAGTGTAGTTGATGCACCACATTACATTAGTTTCAGGTGTACAATGTAGGGATTCAACACCTCTACACATTGTACTGTGCTCACCATAAGTGTAGCAAGATATGAACTTGGGCACAGAATCCTGAAGAAGCCCAGCCCAGCGAGAACAGAAGGGAGATGGAAGAGGGTGCAGCCATGTGAAGCCTTCCTCAAAGGACTCAGCAGAGCCCAGATACATTTGAGCCCTCCTTATATACTTTGGCACTTTTCTCCAAAAGGGATCCAAGAGAATTCCAGAAATGGAGCTGTTAACCTTCAACACAACCTGGCAAAGTTCACAGGCGGGAGCAAAACAAAACATGTCCAAAGAGACCAAAGAGTTATTATTTTTGAATGAAAATTATGGTTGAGGAGAAACAGATGCCGAAGAGATATAGCAAAATCTGAAAATGGACTGTAAAAAAAGAAAACAATGGCACCGGAAAAGATGGAAGCCCAAAGAAGAAAGAGCAAAAAAGATCAAATTCCTTTTGAAACATACAATTGTGATGTTTGAATATGCCAGGTCATCAAAATGCACATGCAATTCCAGCTTTGGCCTAAACATTTGATTTTCAGAAAAAAAAAATGCAATCCTGCCATGAAACCTCTGAATTGCCAAAAACAATTGTTTACATAGGGCAATGTGTTTTCAGGACGTCATAGAATCGCTGTCTGCCCAGACCCTATTAAACTGGTGAAGCTAAGTGCGGTTTAGTACAACTAAGTGTAGAAAGATAGGTAAGTGTAGTAAAGGGAGGGAAAGAGAAGTTCAAAATGTTGAAGCTCACGTGCCTGTGCCAACATAATGGGAGGTACAGTTCACCTCCTTAACACAAAATGCAATTCTTTCCGGACGTATAAATTGGTTTACTTGGTTCTGTTCTTACTAATAGTAAGTAACTAACCTTTTTCAGGAGGAATTCCTGACGTTGGCAGAAAAAAATCAAAAGCAGATTCTAAAAGAGCAGATATGATTTTTCCTAATTCTTGTAGCTTTGGTGGATGATTTTCTGTTGAAGAGTGATGCAGTGGCCAGGGATTTTCCTGCTGCCTGCACGTAATTTCAACAAGACGAGCTTGCTGGATTTTCCCCTCAATTTCTGATTATAAAAAGTAACCCCTGAAGACTATCCTTTCCCTTGGAGGGGAGAATTTAAAAGCTGCTTAATTTCCTGAACTATTTGCAGGTTCTTTAATCTTAGTGGGGGGAAGAAAGTCTGACCACCCTCATCACTTCCCATGACCGCCCTCATATTTTCAAGTTCTAGTAGGCACTCTCAATATGATTGAAAGAAATGCTTGACTTGGGTTAATATACTTAAAACAAAACAAAACAAAACCCTCCTTGATTCCTTTCCTTCTATTTATCCTCATTTCCATATGCATGTTTTTCCTCTAAGGAATTTTCTTCTCTTATTCCCCAGTTTCTCTTCTGTCAGGCTTTATGGTGGAACAGACCTTGGGGTTTTATGCATCCTCTCATTTCCTCCTCTCTCCCTTCTATTTTTCCAGACCTTTCTTTCCTAAGAAAAGTGAGAAAAGGGGGCAGGAACGAGGGATTTTGGAGGCACATGGTTCTTCTGTGTAGCAAGATCGCTATGCTTATGTTTTTGTGAAGTCAAAACTTCTTACTGGGAGTTTTGGTCCAGTTTCCAACTCTTAAACCCTGAGTGTGGCAAGGGGGAGCTCCTGCAGTTTTGGGAACTGGATTAGTGCCTTCCCACATTGGCTCTCTGCGTTAGGAAAACAAGAGAGGACTGCAGATCTGCTTGTTTTATTTGTTTGGTCATTTCAATCCTTTTGTTTCAAAATATTATTGAGAATAGTCAAAAGAGTTGAAATAAGGTAAAAGATTTTAAAAATAAAGATTTGTTGAACATGATTGAAGTGATCCATTTTTTTTCCCCTTGGAGGAAAAAGATATAAACTACTTTAAAACTTATGTGTACATAAAAATATGACATTGCATATTTTAGCATAAAGAATGTCTGCATTTTAATTCTCATCATTTGGTTTTGTTTTGTTTTGTTTTGTTTTTTGACTGTTCACTGTTCATTAGCAAAGTGGGGTCTTACAGATGCTAATCTGACCATAAAACGCCAATGGTCCATAGATGTGGTCAAATTTCAAGGATTTGTTCAAAAAATATCACATGTAAAGTTTATTTGGTCTGTACTCCCCATTTGAAAATTGAAACCACTTTCAATAGGAACTTTAATGCCTCTGTTCAAATATCTAAGCTTACTCAGGCTTAAACTGCGGTCTTTGATGGATGGTTCATAGATTATTGTAGATAATCTGTTAAAGCAGTGAAGGACTTCTTAATATCCTATTCATTTCAGCTAAGAAAAAAATCTAATGCTTTCCAGGTAAATGTTAATTTTAATATATGATTCTATTTTACAAAGGCTTAGTTTTAAAAGTCAGCACAAGAAATAAAATGTATGTGATGGGTTACCTGGCTGGCTCAGTCAGGACAGCATGTGCCTCTTGATCTCAGGGTCATGAGTTCAAGGCCCATGGGCATAAAGCTTACTTAAAATGCATATGATAGGCAAAAAATATACCTTAAAATATTTTATTTATTTATCACAATTTACACTATGCTTTAAAATAAAACTTGTGTTAGCTTTCTTAAATTTCCATGCTAATATTTAAATTCCCAAATTTAACATTCACAGGGCAACAATGTAGCATGGAAGCTAACAGATTGGGCTCTTATGGATGATAGAAACATCTGCCTGGGGAATCCAAAAAATCAACTTAAAAACTGTAAGAACAAATGAAAGTTAACTTCAGGTGTGTGTAGTCAACATACAAGAACGGATTAGCTTTCCCGTATACCACAGTAACATTAGAAATGTCAGGGGGGAGATGGTCCAGTTCATAATAACTACAAACGTACAAAAGAGCTGGAAATATAGTAACATGAACATTTTCAAGACTTATGATAAAAACCATACATATAAAACAAAATTATTAAAATCTGTAAAAGAAGGGGCACCTGGGTGGCTCAGTCGGTTAAGCGTCCTACCCTTGATTTCAGCTCAGGTCATGATCTCAGGGGATCAAGCTCTGAGTCCTGCTCCACGCTCAGAGGAGCGTCTGCTTGAGGATTCTCCCTCTCCCTCTGACCCTTCCCAATCTCTCTCTCTCAAATAAAATAAATAAATCTTTTTTAAAAAAAACTGTAAAAGCAGATCTAAACAAATGGAGCAAAATACTCCCTTTCTGATTGAACATTCAAATATATAAAGCTATAAATTTTCTCTAAATTTTCTCTAAATTTCTCAATACAATCCCAATAAAACCGCAATAAGATCTTTATGAAACTAAGTAAACTCATTCTCAAGTTCATCTAGAAGAGAAAGCATCAAATAGCTAAGGAAATGTTGAAATAAGAACAATTAGGGGGTGCGTGGGTGGCTCAGACAGTTAAGCGTCTGCCTTCAGCTCAGGGTCCTGGGATTAAGTCCCGCTTGGGGCTCCCTGCTCAGCGGGAAGTCTGCTTCTCCCTCTTCCTCTGCCCTTCCCCCCACTCGTTTTCTCTCTCTCTCTCTCTCATTCTCTCTCAAATAAATAAATAAAATCTTTTTTAAAAAAGAACAATTAGGAAGGACTTTCTCTACTGTGTATCAAAATGTGCTTATAAGCTATACTAATTTTAAAAGTGTGATAATGTAAGAAACAAAACGGGATCATAGGGGAAGAGAGGAAAAAATAAAACAAGATGAAATCAGAGAGGGAGACAAACCATAAGAGACTCTTAATCATAGGAAACAAACTGAAGGTTGCTGGAGGTGTGTTGGGGGGAGGGATGGGGTAACTGGGTGATGGGCAATAAGGAGGGCTCCTGACGTAATGAGTGCTGGATGTTATATAAGTCTGATGAATCACAGGCCTGTACCTCTGAAACCAATAATACGTTATATGTTAATTAATTGAATTTAAATTAAAAAATGTTTTTAAAAAGTGTGATAATGGTACTCAAATGGACAAATAGTTTGAGTCAGAAGCAGGGCTGCCCATGTGGAAAGGGCCTTCAGCAGCAGGAAACTGATTTATGTGAGAGAGGAAGGACTTCCAGAGGAAGGTTTTGGCATGGCCTTCCCGGAGCTCTGCTCTGCTGTCAGGTGGGCCCCGTGTGGGCTCCAAGTTCTTTACCCCAAGTGCTGAGTGCCCATAAATATATACAAGATACAGGATGTATACATCACAAAGGAGAACCTGGATAGATTTTATTATATAAAATTATAAAACTTTTATTTGATGAAAGACCATAAATAACATTTAAAAACTAGTGCAGTCTGAGAAAATATATTTGCAGCATTAAAAAAAGCAAAGGATCAGTATATGAACATACAGAAAGCAACTATACAATTTTGTAATGATACAGATTTTGATCAAATATAAGCAAAAGATATAGAGAAAATCCGTGGTCTAATAAACCTATGAGAAGATAGTCAACCTCACCGGTTCTCAGGAAAATGCAGCTGAAATCAACATTGAGGTAGGGCTTCCCACTCCTCAACCCCTCAGACAGGCAGAAATAAAAGCCGATTAATATACACGTGACCAACAATGTCAGATAATGGCTAGTTTCATACACCATTCGTAGGAGTATACTAAGTCCATCCTTTTGGAGGACAACTTTTATCCTACAGAAATAGTCACATGTGAGCACAGTTGTATGTACAGGAAAAATGCAAAGAACTAACATGCCTATCTGTAGGGGAATGGATAAATAAAATCATGGGACACCAAAATAGTATATACCCCTGTTACAAAGAAAGCTGATACAAAAAATAGGTAGAGCTCTAGTCATTAACACAGAAAGGACCAAGTCACAAAGCCTTCACCTCACAAATATTAATACTGATTGAGTATCTCAACTGGTCAGGCACTGTTGTAGATTTGGGGATACAGACGTAAGTAAAACAGATCGAATTCCTCCCTTGAGCAGCATATATTCTAATGTCAGTTTGACAGTAAACAAATCAACAAATGAATGTAGCTGATAATGCTCAGTAAATGCTGTGAAGAAAAATAAAGCATGCTGTGTCATTTTTTACTGCGTTCAGCTGTGGGAGAAAACCCAATTAGCCGAGGCTTACATAAATAAGGATTTATTTATCACATGTAACAGAAATTCAGGAGAGGGAGAGGGAAGCTGGGGGTAGCTTTCCAAAGAACGAAGCTCCTTTCGGGTTTCTCTCTGCCATCCTCAGTATATGTGGTTTTTGTCCTCTTGGTTACAAAAAGGCTACTGGTCACGCTAGGTCAGCGTTCCAGGCTGGGGACCATTTTTCTTTTTTTAGTAAGCTCTGCACCCAACATGGGACTTGAATCCTTTAACCTGAGATCAAGAATCATTCCCATGGAAATGAATATGGGTGAAATCATATAGTATTTGTCTTCCTCTAACTTATTTCAGTTAGCATTCTACTTCCTAGCTCCATCCATGTTGTTGAAAATAGCAAGATTCATTCTATTTATGGCTGAATTATATTCCATTATATGTATAAATCTTCTTTATCCATTCATCTATCAATGTACACTGGGCTGCTTCCATAATTTGGCTATTGTAAATAATGCTGCTATAAACATAGGGATGCATGTATCCCTTTGAATTCATGTTTTTTTTGTTTTTTTTTTTTTTTTTTTGCATTTTGGGGGTAAATCCCAATAGCGTGATTACTGGATCATAGGATAATTCCACTTTTAATTTTTTGAGGAACCTCCATACTGTTTTCTACAGTGGCTGCACCAGTTTGCATTCCCAATGGTGCAAGAGGGTTCCTTTTTCTCCACATCCTCGCCAACACTCGTTCTTTCTTGTGTTTTTGATTTTAGCCACTCTGACAGCTGTGAGGTGTTATCCCATTGTAGTTTTGACTTTCATTTCCCGGATGATGACTGATGGTAAGCATCTTTTCGTGTGTCTGTTGGCCATCTGTATGTCTTCTTTGGAGAAATGTCTGTTCATTTTAAAATTGGATCATTTTGTTTTTCCGGTACTGAGTTGTATAAGTTCTTTATATATTTTGGATAATAACCTTTATTGGATATGTCATTTACAAATATCTTCTCGCATTCTGTAGGTTGCCTTTTATTTTTGTTGATTGTTTCCTTTGCCTTGCAAAAGTTTTTTTATTTTGATGTAGTCCCAATAATTTATTTTTGTTTTTATTTCCCTTGCCCCAGGAGACCTATCTAGAAAAATGTTACTACAGCCAATGTCAGAAAAATTATTGCTGGGATTTTTATGGTTTCAGATCTCACATTTAGGTCCTTAATCCATTTTGAGTTTCTTTTTTATATATGGTGTAAGAAAGAGGTCCAGTTTCATTCTTCTGCATGTAACTGTCCAGTTTTCCCAACACCATTTGTTGAAGAGACTGCCTTTTTTCCCATTGCATATTCTTTCCTGCTTTGTCAAAGATAAATTGATGATATAATTGTGGATTTATTTCTGGGTTTTCTATTCTGTTCTATTGATCTATGTGTCTATTTTTGTGCCAGTACGATACTGTTTTGATTTGATTACTACAGCTTTGTAGTATAACCTGAAATCTGGAATTGTGATGTCTCCAGCTTTGCTTTTCTCTTTCAAAATTGCTTTGGCTATTCAGGTCTTTTGTGGTTCCATATAAATTTTAGGATTGTTTGTTCTAGTTCTGCTGAAAAATGCTGTTGGTATTTTGATAGGGATTACATTAAATGTGTAGATTGCTTTAGGTAGTATGAACATTTTAACAATATCTGCTCTTCCAATCCATAAGCATGGAATATCTTTTCATTGTGTCATCTTCAATTTCTTTCATCAGTATTTTATAGTTTTCAGAGTACAGTAATGTTTCTCCTCTTTGGCTAGATTTATTCTTAGGCATGTTATTATTTTTGGTGCAGTTGTAAATGGGATTGTTTTCTTAATTTCTCCTTCTGCTGCGTCATTGTTAGCATATAAAATGCAACAGATTTCTGCACATCGGTTTTGTATCCTGTGACTTTACTGAATTCATTAATCAGTTCTAGTAGTTTTTCTGGTGGAGTCGCTAGGGTTTTCTATATTTAGTATCATGTCATCTGCAAATCGTGGAAGTTTTACTTCTTCCTTACTAATTCGGATACCTTGGTGTTTCTATTTTTAAATTTTTGAGTGAACTCCATACCATAAAGACAATTTTTAAAAAACATCAGCAAGGTCTGAAGTCAGACAGATATGGTTTTAGGCCCAAAACATCTCTTACTAGTTGTGTAAATTGAAGGATTTATTTATTCTCTGTGATATAAATTCCTCATCTGCAAGCTGGGAGTAATATTAGTATTGTATGAATTAAATAAGAAAAAAATACATAAAACAGTACACAAAGCAATTCTGAATTCTTTTTTATTTTGTTGTCTTTTTTTCCCCTCGTAAGTTTCTAACTGCACTCTTTATAGTGTCTTCTTTCAATCAAATATGCTTATTATTTTTCACAGCTTAAAAATTCCATCTTCCCTCAGTCCAGCTTCCTTCCTTCCTTCACGCCTTGAAAGACCTGCCTGTTCTCCCTGTGCTTGCCTCCTCACTTTGAACTCCATCCCCACGCTGCAGGAATCTACCTGTCAGCCTTCCTCCACTCCAGAAATGGGCCCTCCCCAAGGTCCGGTCATCCTCCTGTTGTCAATCCCGTGGCCACTTGTCAGTCTCTTAACCTTTCCGTTCTTGGAAAGCTCTCTTCTTGTGGCTTTTGCTACCTTGTCTATGGATGCTCTCCCAAATCTCAGGCCAGGCCTTTCCAGTCTTCTTTGTGGGATCCTTTGTCTCTTTGGCCCTTAAATGTCAGTCTTCCTCTGGGTTCAGTCCTCAGTCTCCTTGTCTCTTGGCTCCAATAGTACAACATCTCCTCAGAGAGCTCCTTCCCTGAACACCTGATTCTCCTGCTCCCTCTGCCGCTTCCCCTGCTTGTGCACTTGCTCTCTCTCTCCAATAAATAAATAAAATCTTAAAAAAATAAAATAAAATAAAATTTCAGTTAGGAAAGGTAAGAATTATGAGGTTGTGGTTTTCTGGTCCAAGGGCGCTGCCCAATCCAAGTTTCTATGGCTCCCTCTCCCACTCTCCCTGCTTGTACTCTCCCTCAATCTCTCTCTGTCAAATAAATAAATAAAATCTTTTTAAAAAATTATTTTAGCAATTGAATCCAACAATCTATAAAAATTGTAACACATCATAGTCAATTGATGTTTATTCAGGAATGCAAGGNTGTACCTGAAGCCAGTCAATATTGACTCTAAGCAGCCAGGATTATGTTAAATATTGTAATGCATAAGTAAAATATAAAAATAAAGCAAAAGGTTATAGCTAGGAAACAAAGAATAACAGTGGAATACTATAAAATATCTTATTTTAAAATAAAAATGAAGAAAGAATAGAGAAACAAAAACACAGATGAGGCAAAAGAATAAATATCAAAATGGCAGCCCTAAACACATATTGCATGGTACACTGGGTGTTATACGCAACTAATGGAGCATCAAACTTTACATCGGAATCCGGGGATGTACTGTATGGTGGCTAACATAATATAATAAAAAATCATTAAAAAAAATGGCAGCCCTAAATACAACCACTATACCACTGCAAACTCTACAAATATTAAAAGTATATTAAGAAATTATTATGAACAACTTTATGCCAACAATTTTAACAACTTAGATAAAATGGTTAAATCCTTGAAAGACACAAGCTACCAAAGTGCATAAGAAAGAACATTTAGCCCAATTAGAGAAAAGCATTAAGAAATTAATATATATTTACTACAGAAAATTAATGTATAATTAAAAACATATCCATAAACAAAACTCCTTGTTCAGGTGGCATAGTCCACCAAGCACTGAAGGAAGATACAGTATCAATTCTATACAAATTCTTCCAGAAAATCAAAAAGTACAGCATACTTTCTAATACATTCTATGAGCCAAGTATTATCCTGATAACAAAACCTGGCAAAGATATTACAGGAAAACTGCAGATCATATCTTTCATAAACATACCTCATAATTCTAATAAAAATTTTAGCAGTTGAGGGGCACCTCAGACGGTTAAGCATCTGCCTTCAGCTCAGGTCTTGATCCCAGGGCCCTGGGATCCAGCCCCACATGCAGCTCGCTGCTCAGCAGGAAGCCTGCTTCTCCCTCTCCCACTCCCCCTGCTGGTGTTCCCTCTCTCGCTGTGTCTCTCTCTGTCAAATAAATAAATAAAATCTTTTTAAAAAATTATTTTAGCAATTGAATCCAACAATCTATAAAAATTGTAACACATCATAGTCAATTGATGTTTATTCAGGAATGCAAGGTTGATTGAATATTTAAAAACCATTCAGTGAAACACACCATGTTACCAGTCTAAAAAAGGAAAACTATATGATTGTATCAATAGATACAGAAAAGGCATTTGACAGTATCCAACCTCCATTCTTGATAAAACTTGTAGCAAACTGAGAGTGGAAAGGAACTTCTTCAATCTGAAAAAGTACATCCTGGAAAAAATTACAGCGACATCTTACTAATGGTAAGAGACTAAAGGTTTTCTCACTAAGATTTGAGATAAGGAAAGGATATTCACTATTACCACTTCTATTTTATATTGTTCTAAGAGATTCTGGCCAGTGTTAACAAGGCAAGAAACATAAATTATGCATCTAGATTGGAAAGGAAAAAGTAAAACTATCCTTCTTTTTGCATTCAACACGACCATCTATGTAGAAAATCCATCGGGAGCCTATAAAAAAAAAATCACTAGAACATGAATATAGCATGTTTACAGGAGAAGGGTCAATATTCAAAATCGATTGTATTACTATACATTAGCAACAAATAATTAGAAATTGAAACTTTAAAAGAAGTGTCATTTATAATACAACAAAAAGTAAGAAATAATTAGGAATAATTAACAAAATGCACATTAACAAAATATGTGCATTACTTGTATGCTGAAAATGATAAAGCATTGCTCAAGGAAATTAAAGAAGATACAAATAAATGGAGAGACATACTATGTTCATTGATTGAAAGCATTAAATATTATTAAGATATCAACTCATCCTAAATGGATATACAGATTCAACACAATTTCATTCAGAATTTCAGCAGGATTTTTTTGTATAAATTGAAAAACTGACACTGAAATTTATATGGAAATGCAAAAGCCTAAAATAGTCAAAGCAACTTTGAAGAAGAATAAAATTGATTTCAAGACTTTTTATAAGTCACAGTAGTCAAGATGGTGTGATGTTGGAATAAATTAGGCAAATAGATCAATGAAACAGTAGAGTACAGAAATAGACTCACACATATGATCAGTTGGTTTTTGACAAAATTGCTAAAGTAATTAAGTGGGAAAAGAAAATCATTTTAACAAATGGTGCTGGGATACTTGCAAAGGATTTAAAATAGTGAGAATTAATTCTGAAAAAGAAGAATGAAACTAGAGAACTTCTATATATATATTTCAGGTGATTTTTTTTTCAAAAATCAATCAATGGGGAAAGGGAAGTCTTTAAAAAAAAAGATTGATTTATTTATTTTAGAGAGAGCACACCCTCATGCATATGTGAAGAGGGGGAAGGGCAGAGGAAGCAGGAGAGGGAGACAGAATCCCTACAGACTCCCAGCTGAGCACAGAGCCTGAAGCAAGCCTCAATCCCATGACCCTGATATCATGACCTGAGCTGAAACCAAGAGTTGGACACTCAACCACCTGAGCCACCCAGGTGCCCCAAGAAAGTCTTTTTAATAAAGGAAAGTGCTAGAAAAAACTAATATCTATATTTTAAAAATAAACTTCAACCCCCGTGTCACTCTGTAGAAGAGAATTAACTTAAGATGAATCATAGCCTTAAATATAAACAATATATAATTATACAGCTTCTAGAAAAAAATAGATATTCTTTGAGAGGGCTACAAAAGCACCAACAATAATAGCAAAAATATTGATAAGTCAGACTTCATGAAAATTAAATTTTCTGCTATTTAAGAGATATTATTGAGAAAATGAATAGGCAAGTCACAGACTGGAGAAAATATTTACAATTAATATCTGACAAAGGACTTGTATCCTGATATACACATATGAACAATTGAGAAAATCCTGTTTTGAAAATCGACACAAAATTTGAACAGACATTTCACAAAAGAAGACATTAATAGCTGACAACCACAAGAAAAGTAGCTGAACATCGTTAGTCATCTGGAAAAGGCAAATTAAAACCACAACGTGCTACAATTTCACACTCACTAGAATGCCTTAAAAAAAAAAAAAGAAAGACTGGCAATAACAAATGTAGGGAGCATATGGAGCAGCTGAAACTCTCATACATTGCTAGTGGAAGTGTAAAAAATTGTACAAGCAACTTGGAGAACTGTTTGGCAGCTTCTTATAAAATTAAACATACACGTCCCCTATGACTCAGCAGTTACATTCCTAGGTACTTACCAAGAGAAATGCAAACACATGTTAACTAAAGGACTTGTAAAAGAATATTCACAGCATTCTTATTCACAATAGCCAAAAACTAATAAAACACACATGTCAATCAATTAGGAGAGTGGATAAACAAACTATGGTGTATTCATGGAACGGAATACTTCTCAAGAAAAAAAAAAGTTTGAAACTATTGATAATTGCAAAATATGCCTAAATCTTACAGATATTAATCTGATTGCAGCAAATGAACAAAAAAAGAACACTTACTATAGGTGAGAAAATTTTTGCTCCATGACTTTGGTCATATTGTTATGCTTGTGAATATGTTACATGAGTTGGCAAAGGGATTTTGCAGGTGCAATTGAGGTCACTCATCAGTTGACTTTAAAATAGGGAGATTATTCAGGATTATCCTGGGAGGCCCAGTTAATCACATGAGCCCATAGAAATAGAGGCCGAAGGGGATGTCAGACCGATTTAAATCTAGAGAGGAACTCAGACTGGATTAAAGGTGGAGGAGTCCATGTGGAAAGTGTGAGAAGGAAATGGATTCTGCCAACAACCAGTGCTTGGAAGAGGACCCTGACCCCAGATGAGAACTCCCCTTAGCCAACACCTTGATTTTGGCCTTGTGAGACCCTGAGCAGAGAATTGAGCCATGCAGTGACAGATTTCTTACCTATAGAAACTGTGAGATGATAGATGTCTGCTGCTTTAGGCTGCTAAGTTTGTGGCAAAGTTTTATGCAGAAATAGGTAACTAATACACATTGTATGATTTCATTTATTTTATTACTAGAACAGCAAAACTAATCTACAATAATAAAAGTCACAAAATAGTTGCCCGTTAAAAGAGAGGGAAGACTCAAAGGGGCACAAGGCAAATTTCTGGGGTAATAGAAATGTTCTATATGTTGTTTTCCATGGTGATTGCATGTAATTAAGTCATCAAAACTCATTAAACTTTATATCTCCATCAACAACAAAGAAACATAATGAATGCCCATTAGAATGGCTAAAACAAACAAACAAACAAACAAAAATCTTGTGTTGACAAGAATGCAGAGCATTGCTGGCGAGAGTATAAAATGGTACAACCAATTTGGAGAATGTTTGGCAACATCTCATAAAGTTAAAGATACATTCTCCCCATAACCCAGCAATTCCACTCACAGGAATTTATCGAAGAAAATTGAAAGCTATGTCCACAAAAAGGCTTGTGTAACAGTGTTCAAAGCAGTCTTATTCATAATGGCCCCAAATTGAAAAAAGTACCTCATGTTCACTCGTGGGACAATGGAAAAACAAACGGTGGCATACCCATACTGTGAATACAATGTATACTCAGCAGCAAAAAAAAAAAAAAAAAAAAAGAGTGATATGGCAACATGGATGAATCTTTAAAATGATAGATTGAGCAAAATAATTTCTGCACAAAAGAATGAATATGGTTGATTCAATTTTTTTGAAGTCCACAAGCAGTAAAGACTAGCTATGGTGATAAAAATCAGAGAATGGTTGCCTCTGGGTTTGGGAGATGGGTAATGAATTGGAAAGGACCAGGAAGAAACGTCTGGGTGATAGAAGTATTCTATATTTTGTTTTGGGTGATGATGACACAGGAGTAAGTAATTAGCAATTATTAGACTAATAGCATAATGTATAAACTTGTCAAATCACTAAATTGTGCACCTGAAACTAATGTAACATTGTGTGTTAACCATGCTGAAATGAATAACACCACCAGAATTATTAGACTGGGTACTTAAGTTCTGTGCATTATATTATATGGCAATTGTATCTCATTAAAAATGAAAAAAAAAATCCTAAGGAAGCAGGGATAGTATTTATTTAGTCAGCAGTTACTCTCAATGTAATTCACTGAGTACCTACTATTTGTCCAGCCCTATGCTGAGCCTTCACACTGGAAGACCATTTTGTTTTGATATTCTCTGTCCTGTTACCTGACAGATGTGCTTCAAACCAGACATATTCCTTTCCTTAATGACAAATTTTATAATTTCAAACAGGTCTTTATTACATCAATAGTGGGAAGTTACATGTTATTAATATACTATTAACCTGAAGCATTTGTATTTCCCAACAACTACAGTATGAAACAAGATGCAGTTTATTTTCATGGGAAATAGAAATTGTGTATCTGAGAAAGGATTTGATTTAGAATTCTGAGTCCAACCAAACCTCATGGGTTTGAAAGCTTTGAGGTTAAAGTGAAGAAAGATAATGAGATTTATATTCCCTTTTCGCCTATTTTTACTCCAGCAAGTTGTCTGCCATAGATTATTTACTTACAGCTCCCACCCTTGCTGATACCATCCAAGAGGTTTTTAAAATTATATTGCGGTGATTGTAAAGATTTGAAAATTTGATAGAGACTAGAGGGATTATTATAGAGATATAAAGTTTACTTAAAAATTCCATTTTGCCCTTGCAAAGCATTTTGCTTCAACATTTAAAGCAGTTCCCAAAAGAAGAAATACAAAGGACTAATAAACATACGATGGAAGTTAAAGTATTCTAATAATAAGAGAAAAATAAATTGTAAATTAGATACTGTGTCTTTGCCTCTCAAATTATCACATTTTAAAAAGTGACATTATCCGGATTTGCTGGGATGTACCGTAGGCTGCTGGTGGAACATAAAGTGGTACAGTTTTTGAGGGGCAATGTGGCCTATGTATCTAGCCGTACAGATGCAGATGGCCTCTCTTTTTCATGTTGTCATGCTTAACTGAAACTCAATCCTATGAGAACCATATAAAGAGTGTCTGTATTGCTTTAGATACAAAAGTCCCAACTCCCAACAATCCATTTTGAGATATTAAATGGGGATGCATGGCAAGTTAATTATAAGTACATTTATTGAGGCAGTATTTATAATAAAAAAATGGGAAATAATCCACAATAATCTAACAATAAGGAATTGGTTAGATAAATTATGCTGCTTCCATATAGTGGAATGCTACACTTCCATAAAAATCATGTTTTCAAACAACAGCTAAAGACATTTGGAAATGCTTAGGATATAATATTCAATAAAAAAGCAGGATGCAAAAATCACATACAGAATGATCTCAATTTTATGTGCATCTGTGCAATCATGTTCCCAAGGAATATACACACATGATACTATTTTAAATTGAACCAAAATGTTAAGAAGGCTTTTTCTGAGTGATGAGATTATGGGTAATCTGTAATTTTTCTTATAAATTTCTATACTTCACCAATCTTTGTTATGAATCTATACATTTTACAGTACATTTTAAAAACCCGGAACAATAAACAGTAAAAAGTTAAAGTTTCCACCCTATGTACCCCTGCAGAGGTGACTATCCAAACCATTTTCTGTGTACTTGTACATGTGTACTGCAAATAAAGGTGTCTATCCATGTTTAAAAAATGACTTCGTTGAGGTGTAAGTTACATACAATAAACTGCATCTATTTGAACTGTACAGTTTAATGAATGTGACAGATGTGTATCCCTATTAAACTGGCACCGTCGTCGAAACATAAAACATTCCTATCATACCCAAAGGTTTGTTCATGTCCCTTTGCGACCCAATGGTCCATCCACTAATAATTTTTTTGTTACCATAGATTAATTTTCTTTTTCTAGAACTTTATATAAAAGAAACTATACAGTATATAGTTCTTCTCATTTAGTTGATTTTATTCGTCATTATGGTTTCAAGATTCATCTGTGTGGTTGTAAATATAAGCAGTGCTTTTTTATTGCTGAGTGGTATCTAATCACGTAGATACACTTCATTCTGTTTATATATTCACCTGCTGAATATTGGGGTTATTTCTAGTTTTTGACCAATATGAAAAGCTCTGCTATTATCATTTGTGTGTATTTGTGTAGACCTATGTTTTTATTTCCCTTGGGTACACACCCAGGAGTATGTATTAGTCTGAGTTCTCCAGAGAAAAAGGAAACAATTGGTTAGCTAGATACCTCAATAGATAGATACTTCTATGGATGAATTTATTTATCTCTTATCATATATACATATATGTATTACACATACATTATACATATACACATACATATAGGTATAATACATAACATGTATATATGTATAATACATATATACATAATTTGTGTACATATAATACATAATAAAGTGATCTGTGTTGTTATCTCTTTGTCTATCTTTATGCCAGAACTACTGTCTTGATTAATGCAGCTTCATACTCAGCTTTGAAATAAAGTAGTGCTAATTCTCCAACTTTTTCTTCTTTTTCAACGTTAATTTGGCTATTTTAGCCTTTTTGCATTCCTATATGCACTTTATTATTTTTTTTCCTATACGCACTTTAGAATTGGCTTGTGATTTCCTACAAAAGAGCCTTTTGGGATTTCAATTGGAATTGTGATGCATCTATAGATCGGTTTGGAGACAATGGCATCTTTTTTTTTTATTAATGATTTTTTTATTATATTATGTTAATCACCATACAGTACATCCCCGGATTCCGATGTAAAGTTCGATGCTTCATTAGTTGCGTATAACACCCAGTGCACCATGCAATACGTGCCCTCCTTACTACCCATCACCAGTCTATCCCATTCCCCCACCCCCTCCCCTCTGAAGTCTTCAGTTTGTTTCTCATAGTCCATAGTCTCTCATGTTTCATTCCCCCTTCTGATTACCCCCCTTTTCTTTATCCCTTTCTTCCCCTACCGATCATCCTAGTTCTTATGTTCCATAGATGAGAGAAATCATATGATAATTGTCTTTCTCTGCTTGACTTATTTCACTTAGCATTATCTCCTCCAGTGCCGTCCATGTTGCAGCAAATGTTGAGAATTCGTTCTTTCTGATAGCTGAGTAATATTCCATTGTATATATGGACCACAGCTTCTTAATCCAGTCATCTGTTGAAGGGCATCTCGGCTCCTTCCATGATTTGGCTATTGTGGACAATGCAGCTATGAACATTGGGGTGCATATGGCCCTTCTCTTTACTACGTCTGTATCTTTGGGGTAAACACCCAGTAGTGCAATGGCTGGGTCATAGGGTAGTTCAATTTTTAACTTTTTAAGGGACCTCCACACTGTTTTCCAGAGTGGCTGTACCAACTTGCATTCCCACCAACAATGTAGGAGGGATCCCCTTTAGGAGACAATGGCATCTTAATAGTAAATCTTTCATCTGTGAACATGGTCTCAGTATATGTCTATCTTAAACTTTGTTAAAACTATCAAATAATGATATGTAATATATATCTACATAGAGAAATATATATAATAAATTTTATATATGATTTATCGATAAACATAAATATATATATGATATGATAAATATACAAATACCTAATATGTAAATAATATATAGATAAATTTATATGTATATATCAGCAGGGGGTACACACACATTGTTAAAACTACTAGACACTGCTGAGATATATAGCAAATTTTATGTTGATGTTTTTCTTTTCTTTCCACTTTTTAAAAATGTTATTCGATTGTTTTCTGTCCTCCATTTTTCTTTCTAAAGAAGAGAAGTCATTGGGGCGCCTGGGTGGCTCAGCCATTAAGCGTCTGCCTTCGGCTCAGGTCATGATCCCAGGGTTCTGGGATCGAGCCCCACATCAGGCTCCCTGCTCCGCGGGAAGTCTGCTTCTCCCTCTCACACTCCCCCTGCTTGTGTTCCCTCTCCCTCTCTTTCTGTCTCTCTCTGTCAAATAAATAAATAAAATTTAAAAAAAAAGCAGTCATCATTCTTATTGATATTCTAAATGTAACATGTATTTTTTTCTTGGGATATCTTTAGGATTTCCTTTTTACTTTTGGTTTTCAACAGTTTGACTATGATATGCCTGGATGTGTCTTTTGTATTAATCCTGCTTGGTATGCACTGAACTATTAAAAGTGTGGCTTGGTGGGTTTTTGGTTTTTTTTTTTTTTTTAACAATTTTGATAATTCTTGACCATTTAAAAAAAATTTCTTCTGCTCCATTTCCTCTTACCTCTCTTTGTGGACCACTGATTACATGTTTTTTTGTTTGTTTGTTTGTTTTAGTTTCATGTTTTTATTTAAATTCCAGTTAGTTAACATACAGTGTGATATTAGTTTCAGGTGTAGAATTTAGTGATTCATCACATACATCACCCAGTGCTCCTCAAAAGTGCCCTCTTTAATTCCCATCACCTCTTTAACCCATTCCCCACCCACCTCCCCTCCATCAAGCCTCTGTTCTCTGTAGTTAAGAGTCTGTTTCCTGGTTTGCCTGTCTTTTTTTTCCCCTGTGTTTTTCTGTTTTGTTTTTTAAATTCCATATATGAGTGAAATCATATGGTATTTGTCTTTCTCTGACCGACTTATTTCACTTAGCAGTATACTCTCTAGCTCCATCCATGTTGTTGCAAATGGCAAGATTTCATTCTTCTTATGGCTGAATAATATTCCATTATATATTCCATTATATATACTTAGATATACCACATCTTCTTTATCCATTCATCAGACAATGAACAATTGGGTTATTTCCATAATTTGGCTTTTATTGATAATGCTGTTATAAACATCAGGGTGCTTCGAATCAGTATTTTTGTACCCTTTGGGTAAATACCTAGTAGTGCAATTACTGGTTCATAGAGTAGTTCTCCTTTTAAATTTTTGAGGAACCTCCATACTATTTTCCACAGTGGCTATACCAGTTTGCATTCCCACCAACAGTGTAAGAGTGTTCCCCTTTCTCCACATCCTTGTCAATATCTGTTGTTTCCTGTGTTGTTGAGTTTAGCCATTGTGACAGGTATGAGGTGATACCTCATTGTGGTTTTGATTTGTATTTCCCTGATGATGAGTGATATTGAACGTCTTTTCATGTGTCTGTAAGCCCATCTGTATGTCTTCTTTGGAAAAATGTCTATACATGTCTTCTGCCCATTTCTTAACTGGATTGTCTTTTGGATGTTGAGTTTGATAAGTTCTTTATATATTTTGTATACTAACCCTTTATCAGATATGTCATTTGCAAATATCTTGCAGGTGTTTTAAAACAAGCTTTCTTAAGAGAATAGTTTTAGATTACAAAAAAAAAAAAAGTGCAAAGATAACATAGTTCCCAGATACTCCACAGCCAGTTTCCTCTATTGTTAAAATCTGAGCCATCTGTGGATCTACTTCTAATAACGTTATTTTTTCTTGACTACTGGTCACGTTGTCCTATTACTGTTAGTAGCTCATGCTTTTGTTGTTGGGTTCTGGTCAATAGGGATGGAAGTAAATAATATTTACTCCTATCATACAGCATGGACCCTACTCTGTCAGTCCTCTGGTTGAGGGGCTGGTCAACCTGATCTGCAGTTGGTCAGGTTCCAAGCTTTGTTGCAAGTATTTAAATTCAGTTTATGACTGGTTTGGTGAGTTTTGAGAGTGGGATCAGGACTTTTCTTTCAGTGTGTCTTGCAATCCTAGAGCCTGCAAGACTCTAGAAATTTCTTCAAGCTTTACAGCCAGCTCCCAGTTTTCTAAACTATGGGAAACCTCTCTAAGTTACAGAGCCCAGCCACCAGCTTTTTTGGGTTGCTGTGGCTTCTTCTTTGCATTCCAACTCTGCCTCGCCATCATAGAAGTTTGGGATATCTCCTTTCACTCTGAAGCCCTTCCCCCAGCTTTCAGGTCAGAGTTAGGATGTTCTCAGTAAAGGCCTGCTGTGCGTCGGGGAGGGGGCATCCCTGTCAGTTCTTCTGCTTTGCTGCAGTTCCTACAGGCTGCTACCCGGCACTGGGGGAAAGCCCTTGCTCTGAGGAGAGGATTCCTTTCTGCTCTAGTGCCTACATCCAACTTTTGCAAGTCAGTGCCTTGCAATCAGTGAAATTCATGTACATGGAAGAATCTCTCTTCCCTCTCCTACTTAGCTTCTACCTTCAGCAAGCCACTTTCTTGCACTGGGGAAGACTTGATGTACCTCTGGGGGGATATTTTTCAGCCCTTCTGCACTGGCACCAACTCTCAGTGTACTACTCCCATGTACTTGGCACAGGCTGAGTGGGTGCAGACTGTTCCTGGGCACCTCGTGTTACTAATCCATTATGCCCTCCCACATATAATCTTTGAAGGTGTATCTAAAAATAGGCTTCTCTTCCTTCCTTTTCTATGATCTTTCCAAACTGTCCTGGAGATGAAAGCAGTTGTGGGACTCCTTTTCCAGAAAGTACTTAATTCTTTCTAAAATTTAGTTAATTTAGTTATTTTTGCCTTATGAATTCTCTGATGGGTATAACACAAGTAAACAAAAACAGCAACAAACCCAACTATGATTTTGTAGCATTTCTGGCTGTTTTCCTTTTCAGGATAAGAGTGACAGACTGGTAATTTTTTGTGTCTTATATGGAAATTAACTCTTATCCTCTGTCACAAGGTTACCTGAAACACACACACACACACACACACACACACACACACACTCCTTTTAAATGTGACTAAACAGTGCTTTAAAACCTCAAATTTCAGTGTCCATACTAAATGAAGGAGCTTAAACTTTCTTTAGTCTTCAAAAATGCCCTCTAGAATCTCCCATATTTGTAATAGACTTCATATACTATAAATGCTTTTTGTGTGCCTACTGTGTGCTGGGGACTGTCTCAGGGCCTGGAGGTACAGGATAAAAGTCCCATGGAGCTTACATTATAGTGGACTTCTAGAAAAATAAAAGAATCATGATTTAGATGGGAGAACTCCCACAACGTGCGAGTTTACCATGGTCTAACATTTGAAACAGCTATTTCAGGAGCCAAATTATTAAGGATAATTTATTCCAGATCTCTGCTGAAATAAACAATGCTTCTGAGTTCTGTACAGATGTGTAGCCAGCAGGGAGCCGCCTGACTCCATCAGATTCTAGACATCTTTTAGCAAAGTCAGAGCTCCACATGGAAAGCCGAGTATTCAGGGCCTCTGTGCATATTCAGGCATGCCCTGGGGTCGCAGGCTAATGAGGGGATTACACTCCTCTCTGTGTGTAAGTTTTTCATTGGTGACAGATTTAATGTGGATAATAATGCTTACTTAATAAGCAATCCAGTATAATTTAACAGAAGTTATGAATATAAGTTAAAATGAATCTTCATCTACAGTTTTAAAAGTATCATGTCTATGGCAGAGAATTACAGTGAGCAAAGAACTAACCTAGAAATAGTAACATCCTAAATTATGTTATTGCATTCATTTCTTTGACTTAAACTTCTGAGACTATGAAAAGCGGAAAAATGCATTTCATGATTTGGGTATGCTATTAATAGCTTAAGCCAAAAGATTGTACTATTCACCAAACATATCATAAGACATGAAACCCTGTTTACGCACAGAGTTTTAGCATATTGACTCAAGCAGGTTCAACAAACTTTCTCTGAAGTTCCGGATTGTGAATAGTTTAGGCTTTCTACCCTGTACAATCTCTGCCACAACTACTCAGCTCTGCTGTTCCAGCATCAAAGCAGCCACAGACAATAGGTAAATAAACCAGCATAGCTGTGTTCTAATAAAACTTTATTTACACAACCAGGCTGTGGGCCGGATTTGGCCTGTGCACCAACCCTTGAGCAGAAGATTTGACAGCACTGGAGTTGAAGTTAGATTCTTCTCTCCAGAAGAAATTACAGGTCATGCACAAAACGTGTTGATCCATGGCTGGTTATGGGCAGAAATCAGTGGTTGTTGGTGTGTTATACATAAACTATGACTCTATCATGCAGATATTTCCAGACCTCTGTGATGGGATTCATGAGTGGTTATCCTATCAGTACGTAATGACCCTGTGCCTGAGTGTGGCCAGGGAGATAGATTCTCGATAGATTCTGCTCTAGTAGCTTTCCTCTGGGTGGGGATAATTAATTAGATTAAGATCACTTCAAAGTTACTTAAAGTTATAGATGTTTTCAACACCATTCCTTCACTCAGCCAGCACTAATATTGTTCACATCATGCTGGGATCTGGGGATTCAAAGGTAAACAGAAAATAATATCAGCTCCCTAGAGCACACAGTCCAGTGACAGAAAGTGATGGAAAACTTAATAATTAGAGAGATTTAACAAGTTCCAGAGTAAAAGAATGAATGAGGTACTCTGATATGGGGAAATGGAAGCTCTCAACTTTTCCTGAAAATATGAAGGAAGACTGTGAAAAAGATGTCATTTATCTGGTCTTTAAAGACTGAGTGTTTGCCAGGCAGACAAATGGAATAGATAATTTTAGACAAACAAACAATTTCATTTCACTTTCTTCACTTTTTCTTAACTCCCTGTCATCTGGCTTCTGTCTCCACGACTTAAACTATTCTGTCCTGAAGGACAGCAATCCATTAACTATTTCTCAAGCTGCATTTTCTCCTTGACTGTTCTGCATCGTTTCACATTAGTAACCACTATCTCCACCACTCTTTTTTAAACAGATTCCTGCTTTTGGAAGACCACTTAGCTTGAAGTATGGAAAATACTTCAGGGAGTATTGTGTTGTGTTGTTCAAAGTAAGAAATGAGAGGGCTTGACCCAAGACTTGGAGTGCTAATAGGCTGAATTGGTTCTGGAGTATTAGAAAAACTGGCCCTAGGGAGTAAGGACTGCTTGGAAGTGACATTGTGGGAGGTGGATAGGGTCTGGCCCCACCAAACTGTACTTGGTGTCTTAGAACCTTGATAGAGCAATGGACTTCTCTCTCAGAGGTGCTTTCATCCCTGAGCACATTATAAAACAGATCCAAAAATAATTTTACTCCTTTCTTTCAATTATTTTAAAATTGCCTTAAGATACACCTAACATAAGATTTACCATCTTACCTATTTTTAAGTGTAGAGTTCAGTGGCATTATCATGCCACCATCATCACCATCCACTTCCAGAACTTCTCTAATCTTTTGCAAAACTGAAACTCTGTCTTCATCAAACAATAACTCCCCACTGTCTTCTCCCTGTATCCCTGACAACCACCACCTACATTCTACTGCCATGAATTTGATTACTCTCGGTCCCTCCTATAGATGGAGTCATACAGTATCTGTCTTTGGATGACTGACTTATTTCACACAGCATTGGCAGACCTCAAGGTTCATGCATGTTGCAGCATATGTCAGAATTTCCTTTGAAAGCTGAATAATATTCCATTCTACCTAGATAGTGTATTTTATTTCCTGTGTATTCATTGGTGGGTACTTGGGTTGCTTCCACCTTTTGGCTATTTACTTACTTTTTAAAGCTTAAAATTCCATTTTAAAGATGCTTATGCTATTCCAAATTTAAAATACCTGCAAATTTTCCACTTTTTAGAAAAACCATAGATTTGTCATTTTTTAACTAATTCACATAATGGAAAACAGAGAAAAGCACCAAATATGATCCCAGCCAGCACAGATTTCTCAGTATCTTCCACCTTCTATTTAGTCTTTCTGTTATTTTCTCTGCTTTTCCCTGACTTACCTTTTATGATATAGTTAAGAAGAGACTGGCTATTAAATAATGCTTAGAAGAACTAACATGCATTATGATTATTGGTTGATAGCCAGTATTTGTTTTGTTTCATTTTTAAAATTTTTTTATTTAAATTCAATTAACATGGGGCACCTGGGTGGCACAGTGGTTAAGCATCTGTCTTTGGCTCATGGCGTGATCCTGGCATTATGGGATCAAGCCCCACATCAGGCTCCTCCGCTATGAGCCTGCTTCTTCCTTTACCACTCCCCCTGCTTTTGTTCCCTCTCTCGCTGGCTGTCTCTTTCTCTGTCAAATAAATAAATAAATAAAATCTTTTTAAAAAAATTCAATTAACATATACTGTATTATTGGTTTCAGAGGTACAGGCCTGTAATTCATCAGTCTTATATAACACCTAGTGCCCATTACATCATGAGCCCTCCTTAATGCCCATCACCCAGTTACCCCATCCCCCACCCTCCTCCCCTCCAGCAACCCTCAGTTTGTTTCCTATGATTAAGAGTCTCTTATGGTTTGTCTTCCTCTCTGGTTTCATCTTGTTTTATTTTTGTCCTCTCTTCTCCCATGATTCTCTGTTTTGTTTCCTAAATTCCACATATTAGTGAGATCATATGATAATTGTCTTTCTCTAAAAGACTTATTTCACTTAGCATAATACCTTCCAGTTCCATCCAGTCATTGCAAATGGCACGATTTCATCTTTTTGATGGCTGAGTAGTATTCCATTGTATATATATTCATCACATCTTCTTTACCCATTCATCTGTCGATGGACATCTGGGCTCTTTCCATACTTTGGCTATTGTGGACATTGCTGCTATAAACATTGGAGTGCAGGTGCCCCTTCAAATCACTACATTTGTATCTTTGGGGTAAATACCCAGTAGTGCGATTACTGGGTCATAGGGTAGCTCTATTTTCAACTTTTTGTTTTATTTCAGTTGCATCTTTGCCAGATAAAGCAAAGATGTACTGCTTCTTGTATCCTAATTCCCTCATCTGGTTTTAATTTTCTTCTTCCTGAGGTGTATCTTTCAGTGGTTCTTTCAGCAAGAATCTAGTAAATGTATCAGGCTTTGTTTCTGTGAAAGTCTGTTTTGCTCTCACTCTTGGATTAAAATAATAAGGCCATAGCTAGATATAGCCCAGTGAAACTTCAGAACACCAAAGACAAAGAAGTCTAGAAACTTAAGAACTTACATATAGACATTTGAAACAACATTACAAGTTAGGAGTCTTGAGCAAATTGGCTATTCAGACAGATGAAAAAACCTGCAGGTAAGAAAGCAATATTATAAAAGTTTGGCAGAAAATAGAAAATAATTTTTATGGCATTGGAATAAAAAAGTAATTATTATATAAAATTCAAGAATATAAACCATAAAATATATAATACACTTGAATATCTTAAACTTAAAAAAAAATCCTCCACGTACTATCATATAAAAGTAAAAAAGCAAATAAAACAAAAACAAGGTTAAAAAAAAACAAGCAAAAGCAAAAAAGCAAGACACACACTAGGGTATTTGCATAGCACATAACAATTATTAGTATGTGAAGAATTCTGACAAATCAATAAGAAAAAGTGATAACCCAATAGAAAAAAAGGGCAGAGAATGTGAATAGGCAGTTTACAGAAGATGAAATATGAATGACCAATAAACAGGTGAAAAGATGGTTAATCTCACCAGTACTCAGAGAAATTAAAACTAAAACAACATTGAAATGGTCCATGACACTCACGGGCTTTACAAAGAAAATATTTTAACCTGACAACACAGAATGTTGGTGGGGATGTGGGAGAAGAAAAACTCGTAAAAATCTTTGGTTATAGAGTAAGTTGCTACAATCACTTTGGAAACAATTTAATACTACCACAGGAAGTTTACTGGGGGGTGCCCTCAGGAGCAACACCTGTAAGGGAATGAGGGAGCTGAACTGACAGAGGACAAGTTGAACCACAAGTCAGCTGCAAAAGAGGCTGTGTTAATTCCGTGGGAAGCTCTGGAGCTGGATCCCGCCCTCAGAGTTGCCCCACACTGAGGCAAGAGGCCAGGTGTTTTGACTGGCTCTCCTTCCTCATCCAGATGCTCCCAGGTAGGGGGTGTGCCTTTGGGCAAGGTATTTCCCTTTGGCCAATGGAAATTGTCCAAGAGGCAATCAACCATGGCCAACACTCCCAAATGGGGGGAAGCACCTTGTTCTGAAGGTCTGGGTGACCACATCACAGTGTCCACTACAACGAATAAACTGAATATTTAAAATACTTACAATATTGATATAGTTTATGAACACAAAAAAGAAATGTATGTTGTTTATGTTAAATACATGCTAAAATTACAAACGACCTTGTTCATCCTCCAGTTAGGTTAACTGAGTCAATCAGCAGGTGTTCCTCGTAGCTTCCACTAGTTTCTGATTGGATGTCTGTCACTTGCAACAGAAAGAACTCTGCCTAAAGTAGACACTTCATTGTGAGGCATTTCAAGCATTTTGTGTAATTAGAAGAGGAATAATAAATAAAGTAAAAGTATTTATCTAAAAATTTTTATTTTGGGATGCCTGGCTGGCTCAGTCATTATGCATCTGCCTTCGGCTCAGGTCATGATCCCAGGGTCCTGGGATGGAACCCCGCATCTGGTTCCTTGCTCATCAGGGAGCCTGCTTCTCCCTCTCCCCCTGCCCCTGTTTGTGTTCCCTCTTCGCTGTCTCTCTCTCTCTCTATGTCAAATAGATAAATAAAGTCTTTTTAAAAAAACAGATAAAAATAAATTAAAATAATGTATTTATTTGTTCTTTAATTTGTGTTGGATAACTGGTCTATTTTCAAAGTAATTTCACAGTATCTTGAATACATGTTGTAAATAATGACACTATTAGAAGACTTCGCTTTTCTTTATAAAGCCACGGAGGCAGTCCTACAGTTTCTTTACAAAGAAAAACAGATCATGCTCATGCATGAGGGGCTCTGGAGTTTGAGGGGCTGCTGTATGGATGTGCTTCTTAGCAAGCAACCTCAGAGCAGGACCCTCAAACTGGCAGACAGTGAAGTGTGGGATAACGCATTCTGGACATGGACCTATAGGAGCACAAGAAGGCTCTTAATTTCCCCTACTGTCTTTCCTTATTTATAAAATGAAGATAACAATAATAATAATACTAATAATAATAAAATAGTAATACCTCTTCTATTCTACCTGTCTCCCAAGGTTTTAGTGAGGATCCATGGAAACACTGTGTGTAAAAATGCTTGGTAAATGGGAAACAAATATTCTGTAATAGTACAAAAAGTTTCCATTTGTGGTCATTGGGGCAGTGTTGGTAACTTGAAACCTGTTTTATCTTTTCTAAGACTATACTATGACTTTTTGAGCCTTCAAGCCTTCCCTTGCCTGGAATGGCTTCTCCTCTTTCCTCCATATAGTGAAATTCTTAGCAACTTTCAGGCACGCTTTCCCCACAAAGGGACTCTTCTGAGCTTTTCTGAGTCCCTTCAGTGGAGTTTGTGGATAACTACAGCATGCTGTCTTTCTCTGGCCATTGCTTTGGGTCTCCTTCTCCTTTGTCAAGGACATTATTTTATACACCCTCTTCTCCCATGGTACATAACAAAAGCCATGGACCTACATTAGGTAAATGTTTGGTGAGTAGTGTTAAAAGATAAACTGAGGCATATTACAATTTTTAAGGGTTTGAGCAAAAAATTGATTCGAATCAGGTAGTATCCAATGTAGCAGATAGAAAAGAACTGAGGAACCAAACAAAATGACTTTTATAGCCAGAAGGGAGCAGGATAAAGGAAGTGATATGAGGCAAAAAGGATGTTGGTTATTGCATTATTTTCCTTTAGGGGAGCACAGGGGTCTATCAGGCAGTCTACCTAACTAGTACTGATTAGGAGATTCCTAACTGACAGTTTCTGGGAAAGCCAGAACTGTAAGTAAATCTCAGTTTGGTGATGTGGGGCTTAGCATAAGGGACTCCATTTTGGATCTGTTGTCTTGTTTTTAACAGTAGTTTAATAATCTCTGAGGTGGCATGTGCCTGCTCCCAAGAGCCCATTATGCATATCACTTCCCAATTTTGGATTTAGTGATGCCAAGGTGATAGCTTGAAAGTAACAGTGCTGGGAGTATTTATACCACAGGAACTGGCAAATGATACAAGCTGTACGCATCCTCGCCCACTGCCAATTCTTAACCTTTACCAGCACACCATGCCCTGAGGCAGATATAGGGAAGGTCTGCAACAGGAAGAAAACACCGCTCCTAAGATGGAGTCCCAGCTGGTAAAGCTCCATGCAGGAGGGTGGCCTGAGCCTTTAAAGAGTGTCCACATTCAAATTAGATCTCCATAGTCCAACCACACATGGAAAGGCTGCTAGATCTTTCTACTGTAATTCCAGCGATGCCCTGTTTTCATCTTGTTTCCCCTTTTCTCAAGAGTATTACAACTATGATAGACATGTAGGAATGGGGGTGGTAAGGTGTTTTTATCATTACTGTCAGAGGTGTAGAAAGAAAAGTTTAGGTTTTTAAAAAAAATCTTTAAAAGTATATTTGAGGGCAAAATACAAAGGTTTGACCAAACTGTACAATTACCTAATCAGTTATGGGGGGAAATGTGATTGCTGGGCCCTTGTATTTGAGTCTTACCATTCATGACATTAAATATGTTAGTACAAAAGAGATTTTGTTTTGAATGAAAAGAAAGTGAGAGAGGATATAGTCTCCTGGATGGTACAAATGACAGCCTAAGGAAGGAGAGCATGGTGACCAGCCTGGGCTGATCAGGAAGAGAGTAGGTTGGGACAGAATGATCCATAATCTTTTCTATTAGTGTTTCAAGTCCCTTTTCTTATTGCCAATTACCCATTACATAAAGCAAGATAAAATTGAGATATTTTTTCCTCAAATTAAGGAATAGGGTTAATCTAAATCTTATGTTCCCCTTCTATGAATTAATACTTTTTTTTCAAAGATTTTATTGATTTATTTGAGAGAGAGAGCACACGAGTGCAGGGGAGGGACAGAAAGAGAGGGAGAAGGAGACACCCTCCCCCCCGGCTGAGCAGAGAGCCTGACATGGCACTTGATCCTAAGACCCTGGGATCATGACCTGAGCTCAAGGCAGAAGGACCAACTGAGCCAACCAGGCACCCCAAATTGATACTTCTTAAAAGACATTTTAGGAAAAGAGTACTTTATGGCAAACCTTCAGCCAAATACCTATCAAAATAATACTTTCCACATACGTTTAAGTCGTCAGTCACCTGATTGATAATAACATATAAATTATAGTATCATAACCTATCACCATTAAGGGCAATTCAAGACTAAACAAAGGCCAGTATTTTGGTTCAATCACTTCCCACTCAAAGAGTGACATGATTATTTTCAAAATACTTCCTACAATCTCAGGCATCCATGTCGCCATGTATAGTCCCACCCTCACCACCACCCAGGAAGCAGGCAGTGTCCCTGGGCCGCAAAACATGGTGCAGGGGTGGTGCTCATTGTCCCTCGCTCTTGCTCATGCTGTGTGGACATCTGCAGCTCATGGGACACTCATTTTCTCTGGGAAATCTCTTCCTCTGTTAAAGAAATATGAGTCAAAGAGGGGAAAGGAAATCGAGGAGATGGAAGAGAAAAGCGAGAAGGGGAAGATAAACTAAAGGGTCTGTGGTTTTTGAAATGCAGAGCCTGGATAACAGAAAATTAAAACAGAATAAAGGAATAAAAATCAAAAACTTTGGAGCAAAGTAATGAGAGAAATAAGGTTTCAAATCTGAAAAAAAACCCTGTCTGATTATAACAAATGACAGGAGACTGAATCTAGAGCTTCCTGAAATCTCGTCGATTACAGAGAAGGAAGAACTGGACCAAGGTGTTTCTCGTGTCTAAGGAGGGTACCTTTGAAATTGCAAACGAGGAAACACAACCTTGTAGAAGGAACCAGAGAGCTCATTTGAGTTAATACGAAAGTTAAACACATTCACTTTCTCTGAGGGCTCTGCATTACTCAGTTTTCCAATTCTATGAGACCATTACAATTCCTGTCGTTCTTGGGATTCTTTCACTTTATAGAGTTGGTACCAAAACCTTACAAATACCATTTGTGTAGAGAAAACAGCGGTGTTAAGAAAGCAATCATTCGTATGAAAAATTCCAGAGAGAGCAGTAACATAAAATGATGAAAATGCCAAAGATATGAAAAATAAAGACAATTGTTACAAGACGCAATAGCTCTGAATGTTTGCTTTTATGTGACAGATGTTTTTAACCAAAGCTCAATGTTGGCAGTTTGAGTACACTTATGATTTTAATTTGTGTTCGATTCCCTTTTCATATCGATGTCTACTTACAACATCTGTGAAGGCTCTGTAACCTGAATTTGACAGGGGAAAGTGAACAGACTGTTTTTGGAGTGTTTCCATTAAGTCCACATAACAGACTGTTAACAAAAATCTTAAATAGCTATTCTAATCATCAACAGCAATCTTATACAAATTAAATTAGACCCAAAGGGCCCGATTAACTTTAAAATGCCTTACAGGCATGTAACATAAATTTAACTTTTTTTTCCCTTTGGAGTAGAAGTAAGATTTTTCGGTGTGAGTCAGATACACAGTTAAAAAAAAAAAAGGTAGCATGCATGTTAGACTCATAATGACATGGAGACAGGATTTCATTTTCTTTATCAGGAAACCACACTTCTGTGCATAGAAATTCAGTTAGGCCACAACCAAACTCCCTGTTTATATGCAAAGTTGAGGCACTGAATGATAGGAAACATGGCTTTTCTAAAAAGCTCTGGAGGTTTTATTGCTAAAGAAAAGAGGCATGTCTCAATCGGCATTAACATTATAATGATGCCATGAGCCAAGGTAAAGCTCAACTTGAATTTCTGCAGTTCATCAACCCCACCTACCAAGAAATAGACTCAATTCATGATTTAAAGCATAATTATACCATTAATCAAAGAAAAACCATTAAAAAAAAATATCTTCCCTTCTCTGCTTTAGCCAAATCCCCAGGGTCTGTCCAAATGGATTTCTTGAATTTTCATTTATCCCAAATCCCATCCAGCAGGTTCACCATCTTTACATGTAATAGTCTCCATTCCTCACAAACCGTTGGCTAACTTCTCTTAGACAGCTTCCTTCCAGCTGCACCGAACATGTGACTTCTGCCCAAGTCAGTAGCAGTGAATGAGAAACTTTGTATTAAAGAACAGGAACCGTCAGAATTACCAAAGCTATGTTTTGGATGGCCTATTAGTTTGAGGAAACTGTGTCCGTTCAGCTCTTAGAAAACTATCACAGACACCCTCCGTGGCAATAACCCTGTGTTCTGGTATCCTCAAGGTAAGTGTTTGCAACCACTAGAAGATGCTCTCTTCCCCACCTCTCCAGACGCTATCCAGATGCTAGATAAGAGTCTTGAGGGATGTTCGTTGCTTGCAGAATCTTCATTAGTACCTTACAGAACGTAAGTGCTTTTCAGAAACCTACCCCTCTTCCACACATCTCAAGGGGCTTTGACCACCACCTGGATCACACAATAGAACCTGGCTAGTTCAAGTTCAAGTCAATGGTGGTCCCCCAGCCACTGTGATGAGGCCAGGCATGTAATCTGACATGATAAGGGCAACATAAAAAGGAGTGTTATGTCATGCCTCAGCTAGACCAGGGAGCACGTAGCTCCCATTGCCAGTGGCAGCCAAATTGTGAGCACAAACAGAACCAGTTTTAGGCGGAAACTAATGTCTCTCTACCTTTGGAATCTAGTTATATAAATAAATATTCTTACTGTTCATGCCACCTCGAATCAGAGATTTTGATTCCTTGCAGTTGAAAATACTTGACCGATTTAAGTGGTCTTCTGAGAATTTGTGCACCAATATCTCTGCAATTTTCCTAGAATTCCACCACTGGTCCACGAGGGCCGGGCCACAGAGGCTCTCAATAGCAGACAACGGCGTACTTATTGTCTCCATTCTCCAATGCTGGAGAACTGTTTTGAACCATGTGTATGCTTGACTCTCCAAGACTGAGTTATTTTCCCCAGAGACTTCTTCCTCACGCAACTGGGACTAGACTTCTTCTACCTACCCGCCAAATATTCCCAGGGATGCCCTCAAGTACGCCTGGTTGGGCTCAAGCAGGAACCCCAGATACATAAAGAAATGTATTTTTATATAACGTTTGAGCTGAACATGGTTGCTTTTTATTTTATTAAACTTAATTCCCCTCAGTTCTAGATAAAACCTAGACTGGGGACGTAACTTGACCTGATTTGACCCGGGAGGCGCTGAGGAGGCACAGAGACAGGACGGAGCCCGCATTTCCTGCTCTGCACTCGTCTCAGCCTGCTGCTCTGCAATACTGAGTCTTCAAGCGTAACCCTAATGCCCTTTCCCAGCAGCAGATGAGTGTTATGTCGGCATTATGTTGGGGATCTGACATCAAACTCTTGAGATTCTATATTTAGGAATTCTGAATTTTTCATAGCTCTGCCATGTTAAAACCACTACTGTTATTTTCTGAGAAATCACGCTTAGATGCAATAAAAACCTAAAGAAAGTCTAACCGTCAGGAAAAGGTTGTAAGCTCCAGGTTAAAGTTCGACTCACATTGTCTGACTGATGAGAGGACTATTTTCTTCAGCGTATTGTAAAGCAATTAGGCGTAGTCATTTCACAACAGCAAGAATCCTAAATTTTAATATAAAAATGAAGGAGAAAAACATGCAGACCTTTTATTTTATACCTAATCCACATGAAATATTTAATTGTGAAAATTGCTGCCAAATCAATCCTGGAACTGTGGTTCTCGGTACATCCCTACCCTACTCAAGAACACATGCTGGCTTCGTTCCCCCCTCCATCCTTAATTCTAGAACTCTCTGGCTGATTTCCAAAGCATTCTGTGACCACACAACACTAATCAACTATTTCACCTCATCACCTGTGTTTTCCGAAACATTGGCACTGAAGCCACAATCCTCCACGAACAGCATTCTGTGATATTCACGAATATTCCTTCCTCGGGTCTCAGTCCACGTTTAGCTGACATCTGAAATGCCCTCAACTCTTCTGTGACTGCTCAAGCTCCATACGTCCCACGGGGGCTCATCATAAATCCCTCCTCAACAACAGGGAGCCCAGCCCATAATCTTTCCTTTCCTTCGGTAGTGCTCCCCCTTGATTACCAACCATTGTGTTATGTTTTTCTAATTATTTCAAATGCGAGGTCTTTTCTAATTTGGTTGTGCACTTTTTAAGAATAAGCAGTGATGTTATTCTTTCCTATATTCATCCTGCGGAGTCCCTTGCTCAGTATGGATTTCAAAGGCTCCTGTACAAATGCTTGTTGACGGGTGGACAGAAATAACCGGGCGGACACATGAAGCTGTACCTGACCCTGCATCACTCGTTCCCTAGAGCCCTGGTCACCACTGGTCCTTTGGGATATGACAGCTTCTGATTAGTATAGGTTCTTATGAAGACTGAGGACCAAGCTTTCTTATTCTCTTCTTCGGTGTCCTCCTGCCTTGCAGTAGATTCTGAGTTCTGTTAAGATCTTCTCATCTGTAGAATTCACAGATTGAATCTCAAATTTCAAAGGACATCTATGACATTGATCATCTTTTCTAGCTCCAAATAGGCTAGGATCTCAGCTGTTTCATCAAAGCTCTTGTTCTCCGGATCCCCAGGCAGTCTTGAAAGTCTTGCAGAGATGCACGGTTATTTCTAATGTCCACTCTAAATCTCTTTGGCTGCAACTCAAGTCCGTTCCCTTTATCACAACCCTAAGTGGAAACAGGGACCAGGACTTTCTTTGCTGAAAACCATGTCTACACCACATAACTGATTTTTTAAAATGTTATTTACCAGCCTGTCTTCTTTACAAATTAAGGATGTGGTATTATGTTTAATATCTGGTCTTGGTTTTAAAGTAAATAGCCGTCTGTACTACTGACTATAATAAGGCAATTCCTTTAAATTGTCAAACATTCAGAAAGTACAGAGAAATTTTGTCACATTTGCTTTAAATATTTTATTTTAAAAATTAAGATATTATGGATATAATGGATTCCCCCTCTGTGCCTGTTCTCTTTCGCCAGAAGGGTAAGCACTACCCTGAAGCTAAGTGCATATTCTTCCTGTCCAGTTTTCAGGTCATACATATATATGTATATGCTATACACATGTGTCATATGCACAAGTCATATACATATACATATTATGGGATATAACAGGCACCATGTTTGAGTGTTCATATTCTTTACATCACAGTGTATGTATCATTCTGAAATTTACTTACATGTAAGAATATGTTTTTAGGATTTCCCCACGTTGGCAATATGGTTTTCCCTTGTATGACAGTGATATAATTTACTTACTCATCCTTCTACTGATGGACATTTAAAACGTGTCCAATTTTCCTCTATTACAAACTATATATTGAACCTACATGTACAGATCAGAATGTGCACATATTTCAGAGTTTCTCTAAGATACAATACATATAAGTGGAAATGCTGTATTATCTTGAATTTTACCAGATAGCAAAATTTGCTCTCCACATTGCTTATAGAAAGTCACACTTCCGGGGCACCTGGGTGGCACAGTTCGTTGGGCATCTGCCTTCAGCTCAGCTCATGATCCCAGAGTCCTGGTAATCTATTTCACTTCAGGCTCCCTGCTCAGCAGGGGATCTGCTTCTCCTTCTCCCTCTGCCTCCACCCCGCTGGTCATGCTTTGTCTCTCTCTCAAATAAATAAATAAATACATAAATAAATAAAATTTTTAAAAGAAGAAAGAAAGAAAGTCACACTTCCACTAGAAGCTTTTGAGGTTTTCACCACTTGATACTGTTAGGGTATAAACTTGGTGTCTCATTTGTCTTTTTTCTGATTGTTGATGAGGGTAAGTGTATTTTCTTGTCTGTTGATCATTTGGGTTCCCTCCTCTGTTACTTATTTGTTTATGGCATTTACCCATCTGTCTGTTTTGTCATTCTTATTGATAGGCAGGCTTTAAAAATATATACATTCTGTTTTTCTAATCCTTTGTCAGTTACAGACATGACAAATATCTTTTCCCAGCCTGTTGATTGTCTTTTAACCTTAAGTGTCATATTTTACAGGTTTTTAAAAACTGTTTAATGGAGTCAAATTCATCAATCTTTTTTTTTCGGAGTTTTTGATTTTTGCGTTTCATTTTATGTTCATAAAAGTTTCTTCCTAGCAATGAGGAACAAGAATACTTATCCCACCTCAAAGTCAGGTGGTATGAGAGAGAAAACTCTGGAGGGCTTCTAGGAAAGCTCTTTTCTTGGGTGAAACAAGTTTGCTTTAAGCAAGAAGAAGGGAATGTTCAGAGAAGAGATTGTGATATAAAGGATTCAGGGGATGACCACGGTGAGTTCCAGTGGGCACACTGGAAGGTTCAGGAGTTGGGGAGAGACAGAAGATGGAGACAAGCTCTGTGTGCACTTCCCTATCAGGACACGTATACCTCAATGATTCTTGAGCATTCTCAGCCATTATTTCTCCAAATCTTGCTTCTCTCCCATTCCCTGCCATCTTTTCCAGAACTCTTGTGGGAGCCTCTCAATCTAGCCGCCATGTTTACCAGCTGCCCTTTCCTATTTCCACTAACTTGTATGTGTGCTTTCTTGGTCATTTCCTCATTACCGCCTTCAAATCCACCACTTCTCTACTTGAGTGTGTCCAGCCTAGAATTCATTCTACTTTGTGAATTTATTTCAATGCCTATGTTTTTTATTTTGAGGACTCTAAACGGATTTTTTATATATATATATATATATATATATATATACACACACATATATATACACACATATATATACATACACACATATATATACACATATATATATGTATTTATATATATACACACTTGTTCTTAATTTCCATCAGTTTTTATTTTATGATTTCTTGTCTTTTCTTATGAGGGTGTTCCTTTATCTCTTTGGGGCTCTGAAACATTTATTTCAGTATCAGTTTCAGATCGCTCTGTCATTTTCATATCATCTTGAAAGAATCCATGTTCCTCTTGTAGGTTCCATGCATTGTGCTTTGCGCAATAACTGTCCACTTCCTCGTGTGCTTTGGGATTCTAGATTGCAGGCTCGTCTTGAAGGATTGTTTTTTTGTTTGTCCTGCTCATCCCTACCTCCAGCTCTACTCGTGCCCTCTTATCTAGCAATTTTGTGATTGCCTCCATCTAGTTCCCAACATAGAGCCAAGTCTAATATCTGGAGCTTGGGGCTCCCACCCTTGGTCATGTTGGAGAGCTCCCAGATCCAGTCACCTAGTCACAGAGGGCCTTGCAAAGATCCTGGCTGCAGGCCTATGTCTATGTCTTCCCTCATCCCATTATCTCTCTTTCCATCCCTACCTCACTTTCTGATTTGAAATAATGAGACCTCGCTGACCCCATCTCACACAGGACACCTTTAATCCTGGTACCCAACACAGTGGAACTCCCAGCTGCCTCCGCCTGCCTCTGGGCTTGGAACCTGCAGGCCTGCAAAGCTAGCCCCAACTTACTGTTCTGAGGTCCCTCTCTAAAGGCAGCTCATAGGGATGCCTATCTGGCTTTACAACATGAGCTATGCCTTTTCAATTTTTATGTCATACCTACAGTGTTATTTGTTGGGACTAGCGTAGGTGGGGACTTGAAGTATGAACTAACTGTGCAATCTTGAGCTGACATGTTTCTGATCTGAATAGCCAGTAGGGACTCTGAAGCAGAAGTGGCAAGAATGACCTCACTTAAGCTTAATGTAATAATTAATTTAATAACTAGTAAGAACTTGGGCATGAAGATGAGATGCAAGGAAAAGTGGCTTCATTATGACATTCTGAGAATTCGTGGAATATCAACAAATTCTTGATTCCTGAGAAATTATTTTGTACTTTGTACTTTAAAGTTTCAAAATCTTTGGATACAGTTATCATTATAAGCCAAAGTGAATCATAATTAATAATCACTAATGATTTTTCCTAAAGCAATTGTTCTGTGTTTTAGACTTCAAAAGACTTAACTTATTTATCTATTAACAAGCATTTACTGAGCATCAATTACATGCCAGGCTCTTGTTACTAAAAATAGGACAAGATAGATAGAGCCCCTGCCCTCATGGAGCTTACAGACATTAATAAATATGTAATTACAGAGGGAAGCTTTAACTACCGCTGTGATAAGTGCTCTCCAGTGCCCTTCTTCCTATTCTCACATAATGTGGCTCCTTTCCCTTCGGGGCTTCATTGAAAATGTCATATCCATTGACAGTCCTCTCCCCATCGCCATTATTCTCTAGTTTGGTTCAGAGCCCAGATTTAAGAAGCTTATCACAACTTACTATTATTTTGATTATTTATTTTAAAAAGTCTGTCATCCTCACTGGACTCTAAGCTCCATGGGGACAGAGAGCCCATTTTATTTTGTTCTATTGCCTTTACCTTCACTCACTAGCACGGTGCCTATCTCATAGCTGGAATTCAACAAATACTTGCTGAATGAATAACTTAATAAGAGAAAGAGACCTAAGAAATGAGTAGGCTTTGGCCAGAGAAATGGAGGAAGTGAGAGGAGTATTGGGTGGGGGTGGAGGGAACTTTCCTGGCAGAGAGAGCAACCTGTATCAGCTCCTTCAGGGTGGAAGGAGTGTGGAGTGTTGCAGGACCATAAAGACCAAGGAGGCTGGGGTTACAAGGAGTAAGTAATGGGTAGGTGTCAGCTCATCTTCGCTTTAAATATCAAACTGATGACTTTACATTTTATTGGAAAGATCACTGGAAACTTGGTGGGGATGTGATTTGCTCAGCTTTTCTTTGTAAAACTGTTCTATCCAATATGGCAGCCATTAGCCTCACATCACTATTTAGATTTTCATCTTCTCAGTCATACAATCCACATTGCAAGTGCTTAAAAGTAACAAACATAGTGGCTGTCTTAACAGAAAGCACAGGAAAGCACAGATATAGAACATTTCCATCATTGCAGAATAATTCATTGGATAACACGGGTGAAAAAATTGTACAGAGCTGTGTGGTAAGTGGTTCAGAGGGGGTGATTCCAGAGTTCTGTAAAACTTGAACCTAAAGACCTAAATGTGAGATGTGAAACCATAAAACTTCTAAAAGAAAACATAGGCAGTAATCTCTTGGACATTGGCGTCAGCAGCATATTTATGTGTACATCTCCTTGGGCAAGGGAAATAAAAAAAAAAATAAACTGTTGGGAATACCCCAAAAAAAAAGGCTTTTTTTTTTTTTTTTTTTGTATAGCAAAAGAAAGCAACAACAATAACAAAAAAGGCAACGTAGTGAATGAGAGAAGATATTTGCAAATGATTTATTCAATAAGGGGTTAATATCCAAAATATATAAAGAAGCTATACAACTCAACACCCCACCCCAAATAATAATCCAATTAAAACTGGGCAAAGAACCTGAATAGACATTCTTCCAAAGAAAACGTACAGATGGCCACAGACCCACGAGAAGATGCTCAACCTCACTCATCATCAGGAAAATACAAATCAAAACAATAAGGAGATATCACCTCACATCAGTCAGGATAGCTAGTATCAAAAACACAAGAAATAAGTGTTAGTGAGGATGTGGAGAGAAGGGAACCCTTGTGCATTGTCGGTGGGAATGTAAATTGGTGTAACTACTATGGAAAATAATATGGGTTCCTCAAAAAATTAAAAACAAAAATACCATATGATTCAGTAATTCCACTACTGGTTATTTACCCAAAGAAAACAGCAACACTAATTTGCAAGGATAGATGCACCCCATGTTGATTGCAGCATCGTTTACAATAGCTAATATATGGTAGCAACCCCAGTGTCCATTGATAGATGAATGGATAAAGAAAAGGTGGTGTGTGTGTGTGTGTGTGTGTGTGTGTGTGTGTGTATACACACACAATGGAATATTACTCAGCCATAAAAAAGAAATCCTGCCATTTGTGACAAAATGAATGGACCTAGATGACATTATGCTTAGTGAAATAAGTGAGAGAAAGACACATATCATAGGATTTTACTTATATGTAGAATCTAATAAAGAAAACAAATGAACTAACAAAAAACAAACAGATTCTTAAATACACAGAAGAAATTGGTGGTTGCCAGAGAGGAAGTGGATGGGAGGATGGGTGAAATAGGTAAAGGGGATTAAGAATTATAAACTTCCAGTTATAAAATAAAGAAGTCACAAACAAATAGACATGAACCTATCCGATGGCAAATCTAAGAACTTCTTGCAGGGGAAAAAATATTATAACTATAACCTCATTGAAAACAAATTTTGAGTTTTTAAAAGAGCATTTTAACAGGCCAGAAAAGTACCAGTGCTTATATGTTCATAAAAACAAGCCACTCTCAAACATTTTGAGAAACTGTCAAAACATTTTGAGATACAGTTCTAAAATTTGTATTATCTACATATATATATACATATATATGTGTATATATATAAAGAATGGTCTGGAGACAATGAACAAAAATTTATTAGCAAATTTACTTATTAGGGTTGCATCTATGCTTTTTTGGAAACATTGAACATTTGTTTATTTGAAGTAAAATCTCTTTAGCCAGCTACCATAAATATTGGCTGCCTGTCAGAAATGATGTACCCAAATTCACATGTTTTACATTTCCTAATAGTGATCCAGCCCACACAGTATTTTTATGTAATGACAGCTGTCATGAAAGCAGAAAATCTTATAAATACATTGGATTTTGATTAATGAGCTAACGGTGGTTCCCTGTTTAAAGTCATTAGGCCCCACGTGGTGCTTAGCGCCAAAGCAGGCTCAGAGTCAATGACGTTGATTACATCATCCATGTGTTAGGGTGGAGCAAAAATGATCCCATTACTGATAGCAATGCTCTTTCAACTGCAGATACGCATTGCATGTAGGTCTTGGTTTGTGAAAACTTTCAGTTGTGTGTGTCTTTTGCATGAATGCTGGGTCATGCCGTAATATGCATTTCTTGCTGCGGATTACAGGGAAAATATTTTGAGCAACACTGGGCTTCTTTCGGATTTGTAGCTTCGGGGACTCTTGGTTGTTCTACCATTTTCCCTTGGCCACCTGTTGATCAAAGTCCTTTTCTGATGCATTTTTACACTCTCTTGGCACTCGTTGGTGCCTCACTTCTCTAACCTCACCTCTTCCTACCTCTCCCCCTGCTTACTCCACTTAAGGCACACAGTCTCTTCTGCGGTCCTTGAATGTGCCATGAGAGTGCAGCGTGGGCCTTTCCATGAGCTGTTCCCTGTGCCTGGAACACCCTTCCCTTGGATATGTACCTGCCTAATTCCCTTTCTTCCTTCAAGTCTTTGCTCAAATGTTACCTTCTTTTTTTTTTTTTTAAAGATTTTATTTATTCAACAGAGATAGAGACAGCCAGCGAGAGAGGGAACACAAGCAGGGAGTGGGAGAGGAAGAAGCAGGCTCATAGCGGAGGAGCCTGATGTGGGGCTCGATCCCAGAACGCCGGGATCAAGGCCTGAGCTGAAGGCAGACGCCTAACCGCTGTGCCACCCAGGCACCCCTCAAATGTTACCTTCTTAATGAGGCCCTCTCTGACTTCTTGATTTACAATTGCAACCTTCCTCATACTCACAACCCCCCCTTTCCCTGCTGTATTTCTTTCTTCCATAGCACTAGCCTCCCTCAACCATACTGTAGAATTTATTTGTTATGGGTATTACTTGTCTGTCTCCCTCTACTTGATGTAAACTCCAGGAAGGCAGGTATCTCGGTCTGTTTTGTTTACTGATACAGCCCAAACGACCAGGACAGTGTCCTGCACAGAGGGGTGTCAATAAATACTGTAGAATTAATTCAGATTGGGCCCACATCGGGAGGGAGAGAGACCGAGCATCAGATTTAAAATTACCAGGAGATTCTTATTACATTCATAGGTTATTTTCTGCCTTTTATCAGAAGCTTCTAATTCTTTTTAGAAAGCAGGTATTCTGACTTACATTTTCTCCTTTTAAGGCCCAGTCCTCATCTGGCTGTACAAGCCATGAGACTAAGAGCCTCCAACTAACTTCTAGGAATCCATCCCAGAAGAGTGTAGTGCAAGTTAAGAAATGAGCCTCTGGTTACAATTTATAGATTTAATAGAGCTAATCTAGGTAAAATTATCAAAACATGTGCCTCTGCTGAGCACACTTATTTATCCAACATGGAAAATAAAATCGTAAAAGAGGTCAGAAAATAAATTACAGGATCACTTGGTTTACCACATAAAACTTCAGGAGAAAAGTAACAAGATCAAGGTGATGGGCCCTGAAATTTTCTTTCTGGAGCCACCGAGTTTAGGGAATAAAGGTCCCCGGTGGAGTTGGCTCTGCCACCCAGGCAGGAGGGTTAAGTAGTTGGTACATTTCATTTATTTCTGACTCCAAAGTTTCCAACGTAGAAGCAGGGACTATGATTCCTGGCACCTAAGGAAATCAACAATGACTTTCTGTGCTTATTCCAAAAATGGTACCTGGTCCAGTTTGTGTTATGAGGATCGTATATGAGGTACATTAAGTTTTTTAAAAGCTAGAAGATTGTGAAATAAATAATTTGGGGAAGAAACCATAGAAATATCGCTTTTGGGTTTACATGATTTCACTAGGGATGCCATTTATAAGATGACTCACAGAAGATATAGTTGATGCTAGAAATCACAAAAGGAAGGGACTGCAAATAGATTGACATCATATAAACAGCACAAAACCCCAAAGCAAAATATAACAAAAGGGAGGACTAAAAATTTGGCCACTTCTTTTAATCATTACCTTAATCTGTGCTCCTTTATTTAGCATACTGTTAAAATTATGTGAGAAGCTGAAAGCATTATCATTTTTTCTTTTGTCCCCAAAGTTACACCCCCTTCTTCCCAATCTGTACTGATATTTGTGCAATTTGAACATAATTACAGCTGTAAAGCTATCTTCTGTCTCAGTGTTTATCTCTGAAGCCAGAAGCACTGCACCGTACCTTGTTCATACTTTTTTTTTTTTAAGATTTTATTTATTTATTTGAGAGAGAGAGAGAGAGTGCACATGAGCACGAGTGGGGCCAGAGGCAGAGGGAGAGGAAGAAATGCAAGCTCCGGCTTGATCCCAGGACCCTGAGCCGAAGGCAGACGCTTAACTGACTGAACCACCCAGGCGCCCCCTTATTCATACTTCTTAATTTTGTTTAATATTGTTTTTATTTTAAGCCACATTTTAAATAAATGGAAACATGTCTGGATGGCTCCCATCTACAAGAAAGATGACAGAATCGGTTTCGTTATAGGCTTGTCACATTTTAGTTAATTTAGTCACAGTTTAGTCAATATTGCCAAAGCTGTGGCGTAAATACTGCAGTCTTTAAGTTTAGGGCAGTTCTTTCACATTTTAAGTCAATGCTAATTTTTTTTTTTTAATCTCTTTGTTTTTTTTCCCTACTGCAGAAACAGGGGGTACTTATTTGGTTACACATTCTTTACCTTTGGCATGATCTTGATAAGAAATATATGGGATTCATTTGTTCTGTCTAGAGGTTTTGATAGGTTTTTTTTTTAGTACATTTAATATTTATGCTAAAAATTTTTTTAAAGTATGAGCACTTTTAAAAGACAATTGTTTTATTAATTTAATTAAGTTCTTAAAGAATTAGGGGTATTCATGAACTAACAACATTCATTTGTTCTGTCTAGAGATTTTGATGAATTTTTTTTTCCACTATTTTTTTTAAAGATTTTTTATTTATTTATTTGACAGAGATAGAGACAGCCAGCGAGAGAGGGAACACAAGCAGGGGGGAGTGGGAGAGGAAGAAGCAGGCTCACAGCAGAGGAGCCTGATGTGGGGCTCGATCCCATAACGCTGGGATCACGCCCTGAGCCGAAGGCAGACGCTTAACCGCTGTGCCACCCAGGCGCCCCTTGATGAATTTTTTTTTAAAGTGTGCTTCATGTTTATGCTATTTTTAGAAATGATAAGCACTTTTATTTTATTTTATTTTATTTTATTTTTAAAGATTTTATTTATTTATGTGACACAGAGACAGCCAGCGAGAGAGGGAACACAGCAGGGGGAGTGGGAGAGGAAGAAGCAGGCTTCCAGTGGAGGAGACCAATGTGGGACTCGATCCCAGAACGCCGGGATCACGCCCTGAGCCGAAGGCAGACGCTTAACGACTGTGCTACCCAGGCGCCCCTATTTTTTTTTAAGATTTTATTTATTTATTTGACAAAGAGAGTGAGAAAGCACAAGCAGAAGGAGCAGTAGAAGGAGAGGGGGAAGCAGGCTCCCTGCATGGGGTTTGATCTCAGGACCCCAGGATCATGACCCGAGCTGAAGGCAGCTGCCCAACCGACTGAGCCACCCAGGTGTCCCTGATAAACACCTTTAAAGGACAGTCCTTTTATTAGGTTCTTAAGAAATTAAGGATATTTCATGGACTATGAAGAAGATTCTAAGGTCTCAGAAATGTTACATGATCCATGTAATTAGGACAGTTAATGTGAAATTAAATATTCTGTAGAAGATGTAGAAGGTCCGCGTTAAATAATCAATATTACTAATTTTTGCTGTTGAACAAAATGTTGGGTGGAAGTCACGTTGCCAGGAAAAATTATTAATCTTTTGCAATGCAATAGCCGTATTTAGCAGTTGCAGTTCCTACTTTCAGATGGTTTGACAGATGAGTTAATAAAATATCTCATTACAATTTGAAGAGTAATTTATTTGTAGGCAGAGAGCAGCAGAAATAGTCTGCTTTGATGTTATCAGCGAATGTGTATCGTAAAGCCTCTTAATTGTGAGACCATTGGTAAAAGGAAGCAGGACCAAAAAGGAACCAGAATATTATTGTTTAAACAAATAGGAGGAAGCACAGAGTAAAATGAAACTGGAAATTAATAATATTTCTATTATTAAATTGAAATATTAACTGAAATAATTAAAGAACAACTATGGTTAGATTTTAGTCACCAGTCTTCATTCTTCTTAGTCGTGGTCATACTTTCTATACGCGTGTGTATCCTGCTTTTGCAAATAAATATTTGAATGAAAAGTAGCCAACATTTTAACATTTCTCAATTAATTGACTTGCTAGGTAATTCATAGCTTTAAAAAAACATATTTCAAAAGCACTGCACTGTGGAAAATATTAGTAGCATATATAAAAGCAAATTAAGTGAATAAGACATCAAGTTATTAAAATTTTCTGAAGTGCATGGTGATTGCTCAGGCTTTCATGCAGCAAAATATGTAATCATCTGATTATCTGACTTATTTGATGGTGGTACCTTATCTCTACAGATACTTCGGGCACAAAAGTATATTTTGGAGCTTGAGTTGCCTGAATTTTCTTGCTACCTTGCTTTTATGTAAATATATGTAGTGTTTATAACTGTATACACACACACAGACTGAAACGTGTACACATGGTGTCATTAGGCTTCGGACAAAGACTACCAGGAACACACTGGTAGTTGAACAAGTTTGGTGTGTTACTTGTTGCAGGGAGGGTGAATACACGCCATGGAAAATCATGGGTCTTAGTAAAAGGGTGTTAGAAGGAAGATTTGAAGGGTTTGGGCTTTGGTTGGGTGACGTGGGTGAGATTCTAAGGAAGCAGGAATTGTCTCTAGATTGGGTGCTGTTGGAAAGTGGGGCAATTCTATGACTGGGTATCTCAGTGAATCTTATGTACAGGAAGGGGAAGCTGAAATGAGGAGAAAGCCATACATAGTAAAGCAGCAGCAGTCACTCATTTTGGCTAAGAGGGGAGGCATGTGGCATCTTGTGGATGCCACAGTGACCTGTTTTTGTCTGCGCTTTGCCAAAATCATGAGGGGCCTGGCTTTGTCTCATTTTATTCTGGTCTCAGGGCTGCCTTGTGTGAGGCTAATATTCTGGGAAATTGTTTCTGCCTCCTAGGAGAGTCACATGGTCTAGCTGTGAGCCCGAGGGCCAGCTTCTCCATGTCAGGGTTGGGGGTTGCTCTTCTTCCTTTCCTAATAGCTTCAGTCATTCTTATTCTAGAACTGGCAGATCTTACTAGTTTCTGTGTTCCCCCCTGCCCCTTTGTAACAAACACAATCCAATTTTAAGTTGGGTGTGTTAAGAGAGTGAACATAAAGGAAACATTCTCCCCAGAAAGGATGGTTCACTAGTTCTCATTGGTCCTCTTTCTAAACAATTGGCTCTTTTGAGAGCTGATCCTTTTCCCCTCCCCAGCTTGTGCTTGGTGCTGCCTTCTCTGGTGTCACTAGATGAACATTTGGCAACAAGACAAAAACAAGGCAACAATCTTTTCTTATGGTAAAAGTGATGATAAATGTGAATTTTCATTTGCATTTTGTTTTGAAAGAAGCATTCTCATAAGTTTTTAATAATCTCTGAGAGAGAGAAATCATTTCTCTACTCTTAGTTCAAACTTTTTCTGCTATGGTCACTGGTCACCATTAAGCATTGCTAAGGTCCTTTGACTCTGAACTTATTTTTTCCCCACGGTTCCTTTTTTTTTTTTTTTTAACTAGAAAATGAACATCTCTTGCTTCTGGCATTTAGAAGAGCTTCTGTGATTCTCTACTCAATTCTCTACTTGCTGTTTCTTTCTTATTCTTTGGAGAATGACTGCTTGTCCCTTTGCATGTTAGTGTGACTAGTATAAAATTTAATTTATGGGATATTTTATGGCATACTGGGTGTAATCAATTCGTTCTTATTTATAAACTTAGGAATACCACAAGCCACACTGTTGCCATAACTGCCTATCTATCCACATACATGTTCCTTCAAAAGATCCATGCTAAGCTCATATTGTGCTGGTAAGATTTGCCCTAGGCTTGGACACCAGGAAAGGAGGGACAGAGGGTGAAGTGCTGTTTCTGGGTTGGTATTACTGCTCTGCCACTTGCTGGTTGGGCATTTTGGGTGATTAATTATCTCTCTAAACTTTACAGTCTTCCTCTGTAAAATGTGGGGATCATACTAATACTTCCCCTTAAGGCTGTTGGAGGATGGAAAGGGATCATCTGAGTTGAGTGTTTAGCACCGTGCTGTCACAGTTAGTACTGAGAGAAAGCCATTGTAATTTTTTGAGGATAAAATGGTGAATTACTAAATGCTGACCTTCCTCAAGGAAGTGACCAAGGATTGGGCTCCACTACCTAGTGACATAACTGGGAAGACTGGAGGCATCTCACTCATTCTTGGGGAAGTGTTGGGGGCAGCAAGAGAAGTGCTGTAGAGAAGGAATTGTCTAAGACCTGGTGGGTGAGTAAAAGTTGGCCAAGTGGTGGTGGAGGGTGAGAGAGAAGGTGAAGGAGTGAGACTAGAGGGGGGCAGGAGTGTCCCAGCATTGGGAACAGTGTCAAGTGCTAGATGTGACAAGGGGAGGTCCTCGTGGCCAGACTGTGGAGAGGGAGGGAGGCAGTAGGAAGTGTGGCTGGAGGGGCAAGTGAGGACTAGTTCTTAAGGTCCCTATGTTCAAAGTTTTATACCTTGGGCTTTATTTACCCTGCGGACAACAGGAATCCAGAGTCAGTTTCCTATATCACCACTGGTACTCTGTCCAAGAAGGTACTTAAATTTTTTAAGTGGATGAAGGAAATTTTTTAGAAATGTTTGTTGCAACACATTTTTTAAAAAAGTTTTTGTCCCTGGAGCTAAATGTCAGAAAATTAATTACACTCTCGTTCATAGTGACGTAGTGACAGTTGCCCATGTGCGCCCTGGTCCCTCTCTTATTTGATTTCTCTTGCCCCTCCTTCTTTGTCTGTCCCTTATCCCATTCCCCTCCATTTTGAAAACAATTCCTTGTGTGTTTGATACATGGTCTTAAAGGTGCATGTACCCTTTTAAAGACATAGAGTTTTATGTGTGTTTTTGATTTATCTACTTGGTCTTCTGCTATAAATCTAGTCCTGCATCTAACTTTTTTTTTTTCTCTTGATATGAAGCATCCATATTGCTATGTGTACATCTAATTCATTGCTTCGAACTTCTGCAAAGTCCACGGACAGTATGCATTGTAGCATTATTTATAATAACAGTTTGAAATAACCTAAATATGAATGGTTAAGTAACCTTGATACATTAGCAGTGTGAAATAATGTCTCCATTAACAGTATTCTAGATGCCATGGAAAAAATGTTTATACAATGTTAAGGGAGAAAAGCCGACAAAATTGTCTTTACTCTGTGAAAACAACCACATGAATACATATTCATACAGCCCACGGCTGGAAAGGATCAGAGAAGAATGAAAACAACTCTGTATGTGAGAGCGAGGGAGCTGTGGGTAACGTTTCTCTTGTAGCTGTTAGTAATGACTGGTGTGCCTAGGGATTTAGCTTACACACCATAACTTTTCCCTTGGTATAATCTCAAGGGAGGGGAGAGCTCAGAGACGTACTAATCGGCTGCCTGTTCCAGCGTTGGCATCTGGAGGTCCCTCCTCAGCCAGAGAGGTGTTCTGCAGTCCACTTCAACTGCATTTGCCACCCGCCATGGGAAATGGACTTGAAAGTAAAACACTGATTTCAGAAGGCTGAGATCTAGTACTGCCAGATTTAACTGTCTTCAAGAAGAGCGCAGGGCATTAAAAGTTATGTAATATTATTCTTCCACTTGTGCAAAAAGTAAGACATGGACTTGTATGTGCATGGAAAAATTTTGGGAGAGCAGACAAGAAACTATTAACAGTAATTGCCCCTGGGGATGGGGATTGAGGGGAGAAAGGAGACCTATTCTTCTTTAAAGTATGAGAGAGGTATTTATTATCTTCTTTTTAAAAAACCATGTACCAGGCCCCACTTTTTCAAATAAAATTTTATTTTTCAAAGTTTAAATCCCCAAATTTCATGACTCTTTTTAAACATCGCTTTTCAAATGTATTTTTTAACTCATTACAAAGAGTCTTCCAAAATAAATTCGTATTTTGAGCCTCAAATTGTTCACCTCTTTTTAGTGGTGAGGGCTAAACCCAGTTTGAGGACTGCTTACAATGCGTTATGAATCACAAAACACAAAATATTCTGACATAAATTCCAACACAGAACGCAACTAATAAACAGGATACACCGACAAGTCAGAGTGACACAGGGTTAGGATCAGATCGCTGTTGCCCGTAACCTGGACCTGCCGCAGGCTCTTCCTCCCTGCTGCGTGTGTGCGAATCCTCCAGCCCTCCGGGGCTGGCGGTGCCCCCGTCCCGGGGACCCGGCCTCCCCCGCTCTGGCACCTGGAATCTCCCGGCCGGCCGCGCCACCACTTCGCGGGCCTAGACGACCCCTCCCGCCGCCGCGTCCCCGGGCGGCCGCCCCGCGCGCCGCGTCACTCGGCGCCCTCGGTGAGCACCTACCACTGGCCGCGCCGCGGAGGGGAGAGGCCGCGACCCGTCCCCGGCCGGCGGGCGACGCGCCACCACTCCGGTCGCCTCGGCCTGG